>NC_086447.1:815838603-816201618 GCF_028390025.1 Pseudophryne corroboree
GTTCCCGGTCACTCTACGAAGAAAATGACACCAAAAAAACATAAAAAATTCATGTCGACCTTTTTCCATGTCGACCTTGTTCCTGTCGACCTTTTGTCCATGTCGAACTAAGGTGTGTCGACCAATTGGCATCGACCTAAGGTGTGTCAACCTTTTTGTTGTCGACCTGGAGTCCCAGACCCCTTGATCATTGGGTTAAGAATCTTTTGATCTAGACTCCCAGAAGAGCGGTTTATGAAAATGACATAATAATTTGAGGTGCTATGAGAGCTGACTCCAAAAAACAAATATAGAATTAGGTATTATACCTACCCCTTCTGGATTTACACCATTTTCCTGATTTGCGATGCATTGTAGTAAATGGTAAAGTACACTGCCATTGCTATTCTGCAGTTCATGCAAGGATAGGGGGTGAGACGGCCGATGGCAAACTGTACAATATAATCTTGTTTACGCACACAGCTGGCTAGAATAGATGTGCTAAACACTGCAAGGTGTTATCCGTCACTGAGAGCCAGGCTGCACAAAGCACTGGCGACTGTTCTGTCATGTTTAACACCATCAACCTGAGCTGCTGGAATAGTCTTATTAGGAAATCTGATATGGAAGGGACTAATAAAATAGGAGACTGGTCACGTATCACATATACCTTGCAGTCGTCATTTACTGACAAAACAACAAACCTACTAAATGGATAAACGCTGATATTTTAAACACACTCCATGCGATTTTCTAGGTCATGCAGTGGATGTCCCAGTATGCATGTTGTCACGGCATGAGAAGGGGCCCTCCCTACCCTTCCTTTACATGTCTACATTTATTTTTCCTACTGCGGATGTGCATGTTTTCCCTCCCTGGGGAGCATAATGGTGGATTACATATCTATGATGATAATAACTGTTGTTCATAAAAGTTACTCACAGGTTGTCCACGTCTGTACCACAAATTAAAATAAGAATTTACTCACCGGTAATTCTGTTTCTCGTAGTCCGTAGTGGATGCTGGGAACTCCGTAAGGACCATGGGGAATAGCGGGCTCCGAAGGAGGCTGGGCACTCTAGAAAGATCTTAGACTACCTGGTGTGCACTGGCTCCTCCCACCATGACCCTCCTCCAAGCCTCAGTTAGGTACTGTGCCCGGACGAGCGTACACAATAAGGAAGGATTTTGAATCCCGGGTAAGACTCATACCAGCCACACCAATCACACCGTACAACTCGTGATATGAAACACAGTTAACAGTATGAAACAATAGAGCCTCTCAACAGATGGCTCAACAATAACCCGATTTAGTTAACAATAACTATGTACAAGTAATGCAGATAAACCGCACTTGGGATGGGCGCCCAGCATCCACTACGGACTACGAGAAACAGAATTACCGGTGAGTAAATTCTTATTTTCTCTAACGTCCTAGTGGATGCTGGGAACTCCGTAAGGACCATGGGGATTATACCAAAGCTCCCAAACGGGCGGGAGAGTGCGGATGACTCTGCAGCACCGAATGAGAGAACTCCAGGTCCTCCTCAGCCAGGGTATCAAATTTGTAGAATTTTGCAAACGTGTTTGCCCCTGACCAAGTAGCTGCTCGGCAAAGTTGTAAAGCCGAGACCCCTCGGGCAGCCGCCCAAGATGAGCCCACCTTCCTTGTGGAATGGGCATTGACAGATTTTGGCTGTGGCAGGCCTGCCACAGTATGTGCAAGCTGAATTGTACTACAAATCCAACGAGCAATAGTCTGCTTAGAAGCAGGAGCACCCAGCTTGTTGGGTGCATATAGGATAAACAGCGAGTCAGATTTTCTGACTCCAGCCGTCCTGGAAACATATATTTTCAGGGCCCTGACAACGTCTAGCAACTTGGAGTCCTCCAAATCCTTAGTAGCCGCAGGCACCACAATAGGCTGGTTCAGGTGAAACGCTGACACCACCTTAGGGAGAAACTGGGGACGAGTCCTCAATTCTGCCCTATCCATATGGAAAATCAAATAAGGGCTTTTACAAGACAAAGCCGCCAATTCTGATACTCGCCTGGCAGAAGCCAAGGCCAATAACATAACCACCTTCCATGTGAGATATTTCAGATCCACGGTTTTTAGTGGTTCGAACCAAAGTGATTTTAAGAAAACTCAACACCACGTTGAGATCCCAAGGTGCCACAGGAGGCACAAACGGGGGCTGACTATGCAGCACTCCTTTTATAAATGTCTGAACTTCAGGTACTGAAGCTAGTTCTTTTTTGAAAGAAAATCGACAGAGCCGAGATCTGTATCTTAATGGAACCCAATTTAAGGCCCATAGTCACTCCTGCTTGCAGGAAATGCAGAAATCGACCTAGTTGAAATTCCTCTGTTGGGGCCCTTTCGGCCTCACACCATGCAACATATTTTCGCCATATGCGGTGATAATGAGTTGCTGTAACCTCTTTCCTGGCTTTAGTAAGCGTAGGAATTACTTCCTCCGGAATACCCTTTTCCTTCAGGATCCGGCGTTCAACCGCCATGCCGTCAAACGCAGCCGCGGTAAGTCTTGGAACAGACAGGGCCCCTGCTGCCGCAGGTCCTGACTGAGTGGCAGAGGCCATTGGTCCTCTGATATAAATTCTTGAAGTTCTGGGTACCAAGCTCTTCTTGGCCATCCACGAGTATCGTTCTTACTCCTCGCCTTCTTATTATTCTCAGTACCTTTGGTATGAGAGGCAGAGGGGAGAACACCTAAACCGACTGGTACTCCCACGGTGTTACCAGAGCGTCCATAGCTATCGCCTGAGGGTCCCTTGACCTGGAGCAATATCTTTTATAGCTTTTTGTTAAGGCGGGACGCCATCATGTCCACCTGTGGCCTTTTCCAATGGTGTACAATCCTATTGGAAGACTTCTGGAGGAAGTCCCCATTCTCCCGGGTGGAGGTCGTGTCTGTTGAGAAGATCTGCTTCCCAGTTGTCCACTCCGGGAATGAACACTGCTGACAGTGCTAACACATGATTTTCCGCCTATCGGAGAATCCTTGTGGCTTCTGCCATCGCCATCCTGCTTTTTGTGCCGCCCTGTTGATTACATGGGCGACTGCCGTGATGTTGTCTGATTGGATCAGTACCGGCTAGTTTTGAAGCAGAGGCCTTGTTGGCCTCAGGGCATTGTAAATGGCCCTCAGATCCAGAATATTTATGTGTAGGGAAATAACCTGACTTGACCAAAGTCCCTGGAAGTTTCTTCCCTATGCGACTGCCCCCCAGCCTCAAAGGCTGGAATCCATGGTCACTAGGACCTAGTCCTGTATGCCGAACCTGCGGCCCTCTTGAAGATGGGCACTCTGCAGCCACCACAGTAGAGATACCCTGGTCCTTGGAGACAGGGTTATCAGCCTATGCATCGGAAGATGCGATCCGGACCACTTGTCCAACAGGTCCCTCTGAAAAGTTCTTGTATGGAACCTGCCTAATGGGATTGCTTCGTAAGAAGCTACCATTTTTCCCAGGACTCGCGTGCAATGATGCACCGCTACCTATTTTGGTTTCAGGAGGTCTCTGACTAGAGATGACAACTCCTTGGCTTTCTCCTCCGGGAGAAACACTATTTCTGGTTTATGTCCAGAACCATCCCCAGGAACAGTAGACGTGTCATAGGAACCAGCTGTGACTTTGGACTGTTTAGAATCCACCTATGCTGTTGTAGCACTTTCCAAAATAGTGCTACCCCGACTACCAACTGCTCCTTGGACCTCGCCCTTATAACGAGATTGTCCAATTACGGGATAATTACAACTCCCTTTTTTTTTTGAAGGAGTATCATCATTTCGGCCATTACCTTGATAAAACACCCTCGGTGCCATGTACAGTCCAAACGGCAGTGTCTGGACTTGGTAATGGTAATCCTGTACCACAAATCTGAGGTACTCCTGGCGAGGATGGTAAATGGGGACATGCAGGTAAGCATCCTTGATGTCCCGGGATACCATGTAATCCCCCTCGTCCAGGCTTGCAATAACCGCCCTGAGCGATTCCATCTTGAACTTGAATTTTTTTATGTTCAAGGATTTTAAATATAAAATGGGTCACACCGAACCATGCGGTTTCGGTACCCCAACCCGTGTGGAATAGTAACCCCGTCCTTGTTGAAGTAGGGGCACCTTGAGTATTACCTGCTGGGAATACCGCTTATTAATTGCCTCTAGCACAGCCTCCCTGCCTGAGGGAGTTGTCAGCAAGGCATATTTTAGGAAATGGCTGGGGGGAGACATCTCTAATTCCAGCTTGTACCCCTGAAATACTACTTGGAAGAAACAGGGATCCACCTGTGAGCGAGCCCACTAATTGCTGAAATTTTTGAGGCGGCCCCCCACCGTACCTGGCTACACCTGTGGAGCACCCGCGTCATGGTGTGTACTCACAGGAGGCGGGGGAAGAATCTTGATTCTGGGAACAGGCTGACTGGTGCAGCTTTTTCCCTCTACCCTTGTCTCTGTACAGAAAGGAAGCGCCATTTGACCCGTTTGCTTTTCTGAAGCCGAAAGGACTGTACCTTTTTCTGTGAGGAAACCTGAGGTAAAATTATTTCTTCCCAGCAGTTGCTGTGGATACGAGGTCCCAGAGACCATCCCCAAATAATTCCTCACCCTTATAAGGCTCTCTATGCGCTTTTTAAGTCAGCATCACCTGTCCAGTGACAGGTCTCTAATACCCTCCTGACAGAATGGACATTACATTTATTTTGGATGCCAGCCGGCAAAATATCCCTCTGTGCATCCCCCATATATAAGACAACGTCTTTAATATGTTTTTATGTTTGCCAACTATTATCCCTGTTTGACAGGGTCACCAACCACGCTGCAGCAGCACTATCTGCAGGTCTCAGTCTAGTACCTGAGTGTGTAAATACAGACTTCAGGATAGCCTCCTGTTTTTTATCAACAGGTACCTATTAAAGTGGCCGTATCCTAAGACGGCAGTGCCACCTTTTTTGACAAACGTGTGAGCGCCTTATCCACCCTAGGGGATATCTCCCAGCGTAACTTATCCTCCTGGCGGGAAAGGGTACGCCATCAGTAACTTTTTTATAAATTACCAGTTTCTTAACGGGGGAACCCACGCTTTTCACACACTTAATTTATTCATCTGATGGGGGAACAAAACACTGCCTGTTTTTTCTCCCCAAACCTAAAACCCATTTATAGAGGTTAAAGTCAGAAATGTATAACACATTTTTTATTGCCGGGATCAAGTCCCGGATTGGATTGTGTATATGTCTCCACCTTGTCGACACTGGAGTCAGACTCCGTGTCGACATCTGTGTCTGCCATCTGAGAGAGCGGGCGTTTTTGAGCCCCTGATGGCCTTTGAGACGCCTGGGCAGGCGCGGGCTGCGAAGCCGGCTGTCCCACAACTGTTACGTCATCCACCCTTTTATGTAAGGAGTTGACACTGTCGGTTAATACCTTTTACCTCTCTATCCACTCTGGTGTCGGCCCCACAGGGGGCGACATCACATATATCGGCCTCTGTTCCGTCACCATATAAGCCTCCTCATTCAACATGTCGACACAGCCGTACCGACACACCGCAGACACACAGGGAATGCTCTAAACGAGGACAGGACCCACAAAAGCCCTTTGGGGGGACAGAGTGAGAGTATGCCAGCACACACCAGAGCGCTATATACTGCAGGGACTAACTGAGTTATGTCCCCTATAGCTTTATATCTATATATATAATGTATACTGCGCCTAAATTTAGTGCCCCCTCTCTCTTTTTTTTAACCCTTGTAGACTGCAGGGGAGAGCCAGGGAGCTTCCCTCCAACGGAGCTGTGAGGGAAAATGGCGCCAGTGTGCTGAGGAGATAGGCTCCGCCCCTTTTTCGCGGCCTATTCTCCCGTTTTTTATGGACTTCTGGCAGGGGTATTTACCTCATATATAGCCCCTGGGGCTATATATTGAGGTATTTTTGCCAGCCAAGGTGTTTTTATTGCTGCCTCAGGGCGCCCCCCCCCAGCGCCCTGCACCCTCAGTGACCGGAGTATGAAGTGTGTGAGAGGAGCAATGGCGCACAGCTGCAGTGCTGTGCGCTACCTTGGTGAAGACTGAGTCTTCATGCCGCCGATTTTCCGGACCATCTTCTTGCTTCTGGCTCTGTAAGGGGGACGGCGGCGCGGCTCCGGGACCGAACATCAAGGCTGGGCCTGCGGTCGATCCCTCTGGAGCTAATGGTGTCCAGTAGCCTAAGAAGCCCAATCCGGCTGCAAGCAGGCGAGTTCGCTTCTTCTCCCCTTAGTCCCTCGCTGCAGTGAGCCTGTTGCCAGCAGGTCTCACTGAAAAGAACAAATTCTAAGACTATAACTTTCTAAGAGCTCAGGAGAGCCCCTAGTGTGCATCCAACCTCGGCCGGGCACGAAATCTAACTGAGGCTTGGAGGAGGGTCATGGTGGGAGGAGCCAGTGCACACCAGGTAGTCTAAGATCTTTCTAGAGTGCCCAGCCTCCTTCGGAGCCCGCTATTCCCCATGGTCCTTACGGAGTTCCCAGCATCCACTAGGACGTTAGAGAAAATACATTTGTCTCCTACAGTGTACCTCTAAACGTGAAGACATGAACAATGAGCCCCCATAGACTGACCTTCCAAACTGTGCCCCGTTCAAGGGGGGTAATTCCAAGTTGATCGCAGCAGGATTTTTGTTAGCAATTGGGCAAAACCATGTGTACTGCAGGGGAGGCAGATATAACATTTGCAGAGAGAGTTAGATTTGGGTGGGGTATTTTGTTTCTGTGCAGGGTAAATACTGGCTGCTTTATTTTTACACTGCAAATTAGATTGCAGTTTGAACACACCACATCCAAATCTAACTCTCTCTGCACATGTTATATCTGTCTCCCCTGCAGTGCACATGGTTTTGCCCAATTGCTAACAAAAATCCTGCTGCGATCAACTTGGAATTACCCCCAAGGTCAGAGAATCTGAAGTGTCCTGACAAAATTGGGACAGTTAGGAGGCATGTAACACATACATGTGTGACAGCTATATTAGGTGGGGTTGGGTAGGGGATACTGGCAGTCAGGATGCCGACGATCAGAATACTGACACCAGCACCCTGACTGCCATAATACCGACAGGTGCGAGCAACTGAACTAACCCTTACACTATTCCTGCCTTTCCTGTGCCTAACCCTAACCCTCCCCGCAGCCTAACCCTAACCTTCCCCGCAGCCTAACCCTCCCCGCAGCCTAACCCTCCCCGCAGCCTAACCCTAACCTTCCCCGCAGCCTAACCCTAACCCTCCCCGCAGCCTAACCCTAACCCTCCCCGCAGCCTAACTCTAACCCTCCCAACAGCCTAACCCTCCCCGCAGCTAAACTCTAACCCTCCCCGCAGCCTGTTGTAGTATTACAGTACTTAGTCCCAGCAAGGTAGCACATCTAATTATAATAAACTAGGGTGTGCAGTCCAGGCCCCGTTTCCATATAGTCTATATTATGTGTGTGTATACACACCTGAGGGATTGGGACAGCCCTCATCTCTGGATTAGCACCCCACCCACTGCCTCTCAGGCTTTTAAACAGGGAACCAGCACATTCTGACTGCACAAAAGACATAGGTATGATCCTTTTAATTATATACAAAGTCAGTTTGGGGGTGAGCTTTTGGGGCGTGGAGCTCCCTATATTGCTCTGGCTGGGCCACCTTGGGGCATCACCACCTTACATTTACTTTTAACACTTATATCACATTGTGTTTGTTTTATATTTATGTAGCTTTTTTCACACTTATAACACTGCTCAGCTAAACTTCACATTCTAACACTCTGACACTTTACTGCTGTCCTCTTCTTTTCTTTCACATTCAGCAGCCTCTTTAATTTGCTTAACACTGATCTTTCACTCCTATCCTTTTTCTGTGTGATGCCCTGGGGTGGTTTGGCTGGGGTGGTCTGGGGGTGCTCTGCGTCCCGGAGGTGAACCCCTATAGTGTTAGGGACCTGTCCGATGAGGTCACCGTGAAGCAGGTGGGCAGGCTCATATACTGGCCAATATATGTCAAGAACCTCAAATATTATATTATGGTTATAATAATTTTAATGGTGTATGGTGCACCTGCACCCTTTTTCCTATGTTGTAGTATTACAGTACTTAGTCCCAGCAAGGTAGCACATCCCATTATAATAAGCTAGGGTGTGCAGTCCAGGCCCCATTTCCATAAAGTCTGTATATACTTAGGCAAAGTGTATGTGAATTTAAACATACATGACGCATAGTTATTGGGCCTTCACAACTGCTTGTTTGGAAGTATCAGTATTTCTACAAGTAATGGGCATAGATTGTAAGTTCCTAGGGGCAGGGATATTTTCCGTGTCATTTGTGATAAATTCTGATTGATTACTGGTACCTATATCTAACTCCTCCAGCCCCAAGCTAATGAGTACAACTCTGGGGATCCAAAATATTTGTTTCTCGCAATATAGGATTCCCTGATGGGATAAACAGCAAGAAGGAAAGTGTCACCTTGGTATATAGGTGTAGATTAATAACAGTGATGTAGGAAAAGATATGTAAAACACCAGGTTAATCACTATACTATACGAGCGCTGATAGCTTGTACAAGCTTCTGATTTCTATGACTCGTAATATTAGTGTATAAAGGGCTCCCAACAAGTATCCTTACACTTACAGAAAACAGGGAGATTAGTGTATCAGTGCATCTTGTGTGAAAACGCACTGTGCACCAATGAATGTTCACACATTGCGCCTATGCAGATTTGCTGGGTCCTGGTACTTATACCCCCCCTGCACCTAAAAAAGATAGGATAGTGGACTAAGGGATATATTCAATTTGTGTCAGTATTTCAGACAATCTGAAAAACAGCACTTTGACGGTTTTAGGTTGAATTTGCATTTTTTAGACTGTTGAAAGAACAGACACTTGTCGGAAAACACGTGGTTTCTGTAGAAAACGCAGCTGCTTTCGACAGTTTGCCGCTGATGCAGATTCGACTTGTAATCAAGTCGAATCTGCATTTGTTGAAATGCTGACTGTTTCCGGCAGAGCAGGCCCTAACCAATATGATGCCCTAGGCAAGATTCTGGCTGGTAACCCCTAGCACCGCCGCTAGTTCCGCCTCTGACCCTGCACTCCTTTCCCAGCACCATCACCCCTCACCCATAGCAGTCCTCATTTCGGTGCTCCTACCCCCTATATTTTAAATAGGAACAGTGCACACATTCGGTACACAGCTCAAAAAGGGGCGTTTTCTTGCTGGGAAGGGCATGGCCACTCAATAGTACTCTCTATTCAAATTATGCCACACAGTAGTGCAACTTTATTCACATTTTATCATGCGCTAGTCTCCCTTATTCACGTTACATCACACATTAGTACCACTTTACCTTATATACGTTACTCCTCACAGTAGTACCCCTAATTCACATTACATCATACTTAATTGCTCCTTATTCAGATTACACCACACCATTTGTTCCTTATTCACATTACATCACACCATATTGCTTATTATTCACATTAGACCACAAAGTAGTGCCCTTTCTATACGTAATGCCACACAGTAGAGCACCTCATATACATTAGTAATGCATTTATACACATAATAGCACACAGTAATGCTCCTCACACATATGACACACATTATTAATGTCCTTATAAACATAATGCCCCTTACACATTATGAAAAACAGAACATAGGCATGCCGCATATCATTTTAATCAGCAGAAGCTGCTTGTGCCCCTAGGCATCCCAAATGCCCTAGGCATACGAAAAACAGAATACAGGCATGCTGCATATCATTTTAATCAGCAGAAGCTGCCTGTGCCCCATGGCGTCCCAAATGCCCTAGGCATTTGCCTAGTTTGTCTATGCCTAGGGCCGGCTCTGATTTCCGGCCAGCATTGAATAGTGACGTGTTGGATGCTCTCCGTCGGAGAGGATCCAACATCACTTGAATATACTCCTAAAGTAGCATTCTTTTTTTTCTTCTTCACTTTTTGGACTTTTTTTTAAACTTTTTTTATCAGACCTATCCAATTGTTATGGCAGAAAAAACCCTGTTGTTCATGCGAAAATATATAGGGTCCGCGAAAAGTTGATATGGCCTGCAGATGAAACTTAACCCCCAATAAGTACCAGCATCGGGGGATAAACGCCGGCTATCAGGGCTTATAGCCCCCAGCAAATCCATTATCCACGGTAAATTACCACAGATAATTGGATACCACCTGTATCCTGATTTTAAGTAATGTCAATGCACAGGATACAATCATTTTCACAGACTGCAGTTCCAGATGCAATGTTACCGTCTCTGGTTTATATTTAAAATTTTCCTATGCATCTTATACATCTTAGATTTTGTTCAGTAATTGTACGATTTGTAAACGCATTCTGCATGACAAATTATAATGCCACATATCACAAATATCAAGCATCAGTTTTGATCAAATTGTCCTATTTATGGCCAGGGGGTCGTATAGCGAAATCCAAGACTTCCTCTATCGAATCAATTTAGATTCAATAGAATTGATTTTTTTAGCCCAGTACTCTTGACAGCTTACAGCACTGATGAACTAATTACTTTTCCAACCCAGCAGATTTTTAGGCCCCATATCCTGAAATCTCACAGCCTAAATTTGTGGAGATGTCAGATTCAGAGAGGTCAAAATAAGTTATTTGTGGAATCCTGAGGGTAAAATGTGTGTTGTTTTTTTCTATTTCTCTCTCCCTTTTCAAATGAAAGTTGTAAAACGTTACAGCTCCTACTCTAGGTGTAATAATCTGTGCCACCGCTGTAACTGTAACAAAACAAACGAGGACGTTAATTTAGGAAATGACACACACAGGGAATGGCCACTGTCAGATTCTAGCTATGCATACTGGGACATGCACATATTTCAGTGTGCTGCTTCCTCTATCCATCCCGCACAGCTGTCCATCAAACGCTGCTTTTTCCCCGCGGTCTATTAAATATTTCCCTCACAAATCAATTTTACACATGATCAGCCCATACTCCTACTGAGCTGAACCTCCCCGTTAATTAAGTGAAGAAATTACCATATATATTATATTAATGCAAACATCATTCAGCTGGTAATTCACGGCTGATCTGGATAATGGAAAGGTTGAACACCCATTAACCCAAGCCAACAAAATGGGTTGGCTGGGAAAAATCGTGCATGGTCTCCTGTGACTTGTCCCTCTAACTGCAGCACGGCGGTATCAGCTACTGTAATAATTAAAATCCTCTTGCTAGATCAATACTGGCATCTCTGGATGGGAAGTGTCCTCAATGGGAACGCCTCATACAAGGAGGTGGGGAGGGCTTTTTGTAAGTGGGAAAAATTCATTTTTTTTATCTGACAATTATCACCTCGGTGCAGACTAATTCGGCAGTATGCCCCTCTTACAGTGCTTTGAATGCACCAGAGATTGACATCTCTGGAAAGAGGAGAGAAAAAAAAGGCCCTAACATCTCATTTTTAACAAATAAAAGCACAATTTTCCCATGCAGTTGAGAATTATCAGCAATCATAAAATAGGACAGAAAAAGGAGAAAGTAAAATACATTTAGCACTTCATCTTCTGATGGTTTCTTCTGGGTTTCGGTTATCACAGCTCCTTCATTCCCTCTTTTTGTGTCTTCTTGCATTGATCTCTGCCTTTTGATGTCTTGAAAAAAATAAACAGAAGGGAGAGAAAGTCCATTATATTCAGGCCTGAGACTGAGGGTTGGATATCATACAATACAGAACACTAACCAAAAGAATCTGTAAGCAGTTAACAGGACTAACACTGGTTTACAACAAAAAACCCCGAAATCTAAATAAAATAATAATGATAACAATAGATGTGAAAATCCTCCAAAAATTAACTATATGATGTACTGTATTTTAATTGTATATATATATATATATATATATATATACACACACACACACACACACACACACACACACACACACACACACACATATATACACACACACACACACACACACACACACACAAAACTGCAAAAGTTGTAGGCAGGTGTGGAAACATTGCTGCAAAGTAAGAATGCTTTAAAACATGGAAGTGTTAATAGTTTATTTTTATCAATTAACAAAATGCAAAGTTAGTGAACAGAAGAGAACTCCAAATCAAATCAGTATTTGGTGTGTCCACCCTTTGCCTACAAACAGCGTCAATTTATCTAGGTACACTTGCACATAGTTTTGGCAGGAACTCAGCAGGAAGGTTGTTCCAAACATTGTGAAGAACTAACCACAGATCTTCTGTGGATGTAGGCTTGCACAAATCCTTCTGTCTCTTCATGTAAACCCAGACAGACTTGATGTTGAGATCAGGGCACTGTGGGGGCCATATAATCACTTCCAGGACTCCTTGTTTTTCTTTACGCTGAAGATAGTTTTTATGACACTGGATGTACGTATATCTACATATGTTACAGTACTGTATATATACATACATACACGAGGCATGGCTATTGCATAATGACATTGATGCTATAATTTACGTTTAATTATATTAAATACATTTTAACTACATTTCCCTTCTATGTACTCCTCTTCTGCACCCACACCGCTATATTCTTTTTTCCATTGATCATAGCCGTGCTGTAGCTCATTATCTGTCAGCTGTCTCAAGAGCTCCGTTGTTTTCTTCTTTATCTCAGTAACTAATGTAAAATGGGATCCCTTGAGTAAAGATTTTACTTTAGGGAAAATAAAGAAGTTACATGGTGCTAGGTCTGGCAAGTATGGAGGATGTTCTAGCACTGCAATCTGTTTCTCAGCCAAAAACTACTTCACAGAGAGAGCTGTGTGGCACGGTACGTTGTCCTGATGGAGGATGAAAGGATGAAACCATTTTTCCACAACTATGGTCTCTCTTTCTTCCGATTCTTTCCGGCAAAGTTTCTACAACATTTTGTAGTAATGTTGAGTCACTTGCGCCTTCTGGTACCCAGTCTGCCAAAATAACACCCTAGAGATAAAAAGAAACAATTAACATGGCATTGAAATTGGATTTGCTTTGACGTGTTTTCGTCATTCTTGGTGATGATGGTGTTTTCCAGTGCATGCACTGGTGTTTTGTCTCAGGTTCGTACTGGATGATCCATGTTTCATCACATGTAATTACTATATCTAAAAAATGTGAATCTGCTTGAAATTGTTCCAAAATGTCTTCACACATATGCTTTCTGCACGGCATTGAGAACCATCTTCGCACAAACTTATAAGCTCTTGATGCAGAACTTGCCTAACAGTTTCTTTGTCGAGTATTACCATTTCTGCTATAATTCGGATGTTGGGTCGATGGTCAATTTGAACAATTTTCTAAATTTTTCCCACATTTTCATTTGTTTTTGATGTGCAAAACCTTCTGAGATATTCAGAAACTTCAATATCCTCACGACTGTCCATGTCTTTTGTGCCAATCAAAAACACGTGCATGTGACGGGATCCGGTCTGAAGATCGACAGTATCTAGGTCGACCACTATAGGTCGACAGTCACGAGGTCGACATGGATGGAAGGTTGACAGGGTTTCTAGGTCGACAGGTCTAAAGGTCGACATGAGTTTTTCACATTTTTTTTCATTTTTTGAATTTTTTCATACTTAACGATCCACGTGGACTACGACTGGAACGGTAATCTGTGCCGAGCGAAGCGGTAGCGGAGCGAAGGCACCATGCGAGGGGACGCGGTGCACTAATTTGGGATCCCGGTCACTCTACGAAGAAAACGACACACACAAAAAAAAAATCCTCATGTCGACCTTTAGACCTGTCGACCTAGCACATGTCGACCTAGAAACCCTGTTGACCTTCCATCCATGTTGACCTATAGTGGTCGACCTAAACATTGTCGACCTAGATACTGTCGATTTGATGAACCACACCCGCATGTGACATACATGCACGTGTGTTTATGTCACAGTTAGCATATTGAAAGATTCAGTGACCGTTTTGTTCTTCCATGAAGACCACTTCTGGCTGGACTTCGCCGAAAAAGGTAGATGGGCATACCTGGGTCCCACTGGTTTCTTCAAGTTTTGAGCTGATGGCACTGCTGGACAACTTTCAATTTTGAAGGGAAACAAGCCTGATGTGTCTTTCCTCTGATGCACTAAGTTTCCTTGAACGACCACTGCGTCTACGGTCCTCAACGTTGCCCGTTTCTTTGTGCTTCAATGTTGAGAAATACAGGAAGGTACTTATCCATAATGCAATACCATCAGGGAGGTGTCTGATTGGCTTCAAATTTATTATGCAGCAGGACAACGACCCCAAACATACAACCAAAGTATTAAGAACTATCTTTAGCGTAAAGAACAAGGAGTCCTGGAAGTGATGATATGGACACCACAGAGTCCTGATCTCAACATCATCAAGTCTGTCTGGGATTACATGATGAGACAGAAGGATTTGAGCAAGCCTACAGAAGATATGTGGCTAGTTCTCCAAGATGTTTAGAACAACCACCCTGCCGAGTTCCTTCAAAACCTGTGGGCAACTGTACCTAGAAGAATTGAAGCTGTTTCGAAGGCAAAGGGTGGTCACACCAAATATTGATCTGATTTAGATTTCTCTTCTGTTCATTCACTTTGCTTTTTATTAACTGATAAAAATAAACTATTAACACTTCTATTTTTGAAAGCAGTCTTACTTTGCAGCATTGTCTCCACACCTGCTTAAAAATTATATATATATATCTTTAAATAATTTTTTTTTATTGCATGACATCACATTAATTTGCACTGCTATTGCCGGTTCAGAGCAGGCAGGGGAAAACAGCAGGCGTGCGTTCTTTACAACAGAACTGGATGCCCCCCACAAAAGTAATTACATATAAAGGAATGCTCTACGAGGTGTTCGCATTAGTCACATTACAGGGCTGGTTCAACTACACTGAACATTATGATGCAGTTTCAATTAGACACGAGTTGCGAGCACCTACAATTATGAAAGACTGATTCATGCTCACACCTCCATAAACTGCCATCAGAAATTAACTACAAAGATGCATCCCACAAAGTAACTGAAGATGGCCTTATATGTACCGTGCTCAGGGCCGACAACAGAAATTTTGGGGCCCGGTACACGGATATCTCTGCGCCCCCCCAGCCCAAACCTCCTCGTGCCCCCTGACTCACACACATCCCTCCCTGCATGTGCCAATAAATGTATTCATGAGGCTGATCTCATCTGACATGCACATGCATGCTTGCAGATGCATCCATATGTGCAGAATGCAGATGCATGCATAATGTGCAGAATGTGCCTGCCAGCTTCCCACCCCAAACCAATCCTAAAGCCTATTCCCTATACATGTATTATATGAACTGAGAAAAGCCTTACCAGCAGGCTGCCTGCAGCAGCAACACACTGACACTCACAGCCGCCCACCGGCGCCGCGGCGCTAATTGACCAGGCTAGCCTCACCTCCCCAATTCCAATAGTACTCTCTGTCTGCCCAGCCGGGCCGCTCCTGCTTTGCGCTCCATCCGGCTCCTCACTCACACAGCAGTCAGGGAGGCCGCGTGCGGTGAGGACTCTGGAGGGGCGGTCCGGATAGCAGGATGACAGGTGACCTGGGGGCACTGAGGGGTGAACACAGAACTCCGGAGGGAGGGGGCACGTACCCCTGCAAAAAAAAACCAACAACCACACAGCGGGCGGCCCGGCCGCGGCTGCCGCAATGCCAGGAACAAATATATTGTTTACAGTTATGATGAAATGCAGCCGCCGCTGCCCGCTGCCTGGACCTTGGGGCCCCTAACAACGACGGGGCCCTGGCCGGGTGTCCCCTTTGACTCCCCCTGTCGCCAGGCCTGACCGTACCAAACATAATGCACATACATGTAAAGCACAAAATGCAACAGGCTTTGGGATTATTTATATTTATAGCAAAATATTTATGTGATTCACAAGTGAAGAAATTAAAAATGGAAATACTGTGTGTGAGAAAAACCAGTGCGTGCACGGCATACTGGCATACTTAGGGTTGGGGCCGGGATCCCTGCAGTCAGTATACCGACGCCAGGATCCTGGCCACCAGAATGCCGGCAGGGGGGCGAGCGCAACAAAGCCCCTTGCGGGCTCGGTGGCAAGCTGCGCTCGCCATAGGTTCTATTCCCACTCTATGAGCGTTGTGGACAACCACGAGTGGGATTAGTCCTGTGCCCACTGCAGCCGACATTGTGTCGCCTGGGATTTCAGCGTCGGTATGCTGACCAGCGGCATGGTAACTGCATCTCCTTTACTTACATTTACTCTGTAGTACAATATTCATAGCAGCAATGTATGAACAGAAAATATGTGATTTGTCTTAGAGCAGTGGTTCCCAAACGCGCTCCTCAAGGCATCCTAACAATATAGGTTTTAAACCTATCCGCATTAGGACTGCATTTGGGAACCAGTGTCTTTAAATCATGCAGGATTCCCTGGTGCTACTCCAGTCCTAATATTCTTTAGAACACTCAAAACAAGTCTAAAAAAGAAAAGAACTCCCACAACAAAACACTTGGAAGTACTGTATGTTGCATGTAACAAGTAGTTTAGGCAGTATGGAATATTGGGACGTTTTATTTAGAATATATGAGGGACGGTATTGAGACGAGGCACTGTACTAATTCCTTAAGGAGACAGCTACTCTCTGATGGAACTATAGTTGTAGTGGAACTAGAAGTCCCAGCAGGTAGAACATACTGACACAGTTCCATAACAGCTGGAGAGTAGCAAGTGGACGGAGATCATAATTCACAAGTGGCTGCACCTGCCTTAGTGTCAGTTATGAGTAGTCATATTAAAAGATTTAGCCAATGATGACAGAGCTTGTACAGTACATATGGGCACTTTCCCTTCAGCCAGTGACATGAGTTGAATTCACTTTGTCAGAGTTGCATTCATGCAGATTAACCAATAGTGCGTATGGCCTTCAATGAAGAAAAAGTCAAGGGGACACGGAAAAACAGATACTTTTACTTCCCTTTATTTTTCAATAGTGCAGTGGTTCCCAAACTCCGTTCTCATTGCACTATAACAGTCCAAGTTTTAAGTATATCCATGCTTAAGCACAGGTGACTTAATTAGTACCTCAGTCAATTTGATTCTATAATCTGTGCACAAACACGGATATCCTTAAAAACCTGGACTGTATGGTGCCTTGAGGACAGAGACTGAGAAACCTTGCACTAGTGAGCAATTCAGACAATACCAACTACAGAGCAATGAAGTAGTCCATGCAGCCATCATTTCCAGGGCTCTGCCAGTTGTTCTGTCATACAGAACCAGCTGTGACAGTTAAGTGTTCATTCTAGTGGAAGCTGGAAGCCACGTGGTTCACAGGTAATAGTATAAATGTCTGGTAGGTATTTCTGTGTGAACATTTTCTGTTGCCAGGTTTTGTGCATGCAAACTAAATGTCTCAGGCTTACAGCTGCTTTCTCACCCATTGTGCACTATACGCCTAATTCAGACCTGATTGCAGCAGCAAAATCTTTATCTAATGGGCAAAACCACGTGCACTGAGGGTGGGGCAGATGTAACATGTGCAGAGAGAGTTAGATTTGACTGGGTTATATTGTTTCTGTGCAGTGTAAATACTGGCTGCTTTATACTTACACTGCAATTTAGATTTCAGTTTGAACACACCCCACCCAAATCTTAAGGGCCCCATACACTAGAACGATAATGCCCAATTTCGGGCATTCAGCCCGATATACCGGGAGAAATCAGGCATTTTGGAAGTGATTCTGATCTGATGCGTGTTCCCGTGAGCATCGAATCGGATCCTCCAGATTGAACGTGCTGCACTCGTGATATGTGGGACCCCGCAGGCATGGCTGGGATCTCCCAAGATATATCGTATGCAAAAGGACAGCATACGATGTATCTTGGGCGATCCTGCCACCCGGGAGGCTGCCGGGGTGATCGCCTGCGACATGTCGGACGGACATGTCGCAGTAGTGTATGGGGCCCTTAACTCTCTCTGCACATGTTATATCTGACCCACCCCCCACCCCACCCCCTGCACTGCATCAAGGTCTTGCCCATTACAGAACAAAATTGCTGCTGCGATCAGGTCTGAATTAGGCCCTATGGTTTGGTTACAACTGTGCACTAAGCACTATTTAGAACCATGTGAAATAAACATCAGTCTTCTTCTCTGTTGGGACTTTTGTACTGTGCAATAAAATTACATTTGCTATAATTACTTGAATGATGCAATTAACATAATATATGCGGTAAGGTGTTAACTTTTAATGTTATTAGCAGTTAGTAGCATATTCTGTAAATAATGTTTTAATATACCAGTCTGGGTCTGGGCAATCGCTTTAGAACCACTGGAGGGTCTATTGGTGCATATCTGGCACTTACAATGAAAACAAAAAATAAGATTTTACTTACCGATAAATCTATTTCTCGGAGTCCGTAGTGGATGCTGGGGTTCCTGAAAGGACCATGGGGAATAGCGGCTCCGCAGGAGACAGGGCACAAAAAGTAAAGCTTTTCCGATCAGGTGGTGTGCACTGGCTCCTCCCCCTATGACCCTCCTCCAGACTCCAGTTAGGTACTGTGCCCGGACGAGCGTACACAATAAGGGAGGATTTTGAATCCCGGGTAAGACTCATACCAGCCACACCAATCACACCGTACAACTTGTGATCTAAACCCAGTTAACAGTATGATAACAGCGGAGCCTCTGAAAGATGGCTTCCTTCAACAATAACCCGAATTAGTTAACAATAACTATGTACAATTTATGCAGATAATCCGCACTTGGGATGGGCGCCCAGCATCCACTACGGACTCCGAGAAATAGATTTATCGGTAAGTAAAATCTTATTTTCTCTATCGTCCTAGTGGATGCTGGGGTTCCTGAAAGGACCATGGGGATTATACCAAAGCTCCCAAACGGGCGGGAGAGTGCGGATGACTCTGCAGCACCGAATGAGAGAACTCCAGGTCCTCCTTAGCCAGAGTATCAAATTTGTAAAATTTTACAAACGTGTTCTCCCCTGACCACGTAGCTGCTCGGCAAAGTTGTAATGCCGAGACCCCTCGGGCAGCCGCCCAAGATGAGCCCACCTTCCTTGTGGAGTGGGCCTTTACAGATTTAGGCTGTGGCAAGCCTGCCACAGAATGTGCAAGTTGGATTGTGCTACAGATCCAACGAGCAATCGTCTGCTTAGACGCAGGAGCACCCATCTTGTTGGGCGCATACAATATAAACAACGAGTCAGATTTTCTGACTCCAGCTGTCCTTGCAATATATATTTTTAATGCTCTGACAACGTCCAGTAACTTGGAGTCCTCCAAGTCACTTGTAGCCGCAGGCACTACAGTAGGCTGGTTCAGATGAAATGCTGACACCACCTTAGGGAGAAAATGCGGACGAGTCCGCAGTTCTGCCCTGTCCGAATGGAAAATCAGATATGGGCTTTTGTAAGATAAAGCTGCCAATTCTGACACTCTCCTGGCAGAAGCCAGGGCTAGAAGCATGGTCACTTTCCATGTGAGATATTTCAAATCCACCTTTTTTAGTGGTTCAAACCAATGAGATTTTAGGAAGTCCAAAACCACATTTAGATCCCACGGTGCCACTGGAGGCACCACAGGAGGCTGTATATGCAGCACTCCCTTAACAAAGGTCTGGACTTCAGGGACTGAAGCCAATTCTTTTTGAAAGAAAATCGACAGGGCCGAAATTTGAACCTTAATAGATCCCAATTTGAGACCCATTGACAATCCTGATTGCAGGAAATGTAGGAATCGACCCAGTTGAAATTCCTCCGTCGGAGCACTCCGATCTTCGCACCACGCAACATATTTTCGCCAAATTCGGTGATAATGTTGCACGGTTACTTCCTTCCTTGCTTTAATCAAAGTAGGAATGACTTCTTCCGGCATGCCTCTTTCCTTTAGGATCCGGCGTTCAACCGCCATGCCGTCAAACGCAGCCGCGGTAAGTCTTGAAACAGACAGGGACCCTGCTGAAGCAAGTCCCTCCTTAGAGGTAGAGGCCACGGATCTTCCGTGATCATCTCTTGAAGTTCCGGGTACCAAGTCCTCCTTGGCCAATCCGGAACCACTAGTATCGTTCTTACGCCTCTTTGCCGTATAATTCTCAATACTTTTGGTATGAGAGGCAGAGGAGGAAACACATACACCGACTGGTACACCCAAGGCGTTACCAGCGCGTCCACAGCTATTGCCTGCGGATCTCTTGACCTGGCGCAATACCTGTCCAGTTTTTTGTTGAGGCGAGACGCCATCATGTCCACCATTGGTCTTTCCCAACGGGTTACCAGCATGTGGAAGACTTCTGGATGAAATCCCCACTCTCCCGGGTGAAGATCGTGTCTGCTGAGGAAGTCTGCTTCCCAGTTGTCCACTCCCGGGATGAACACTGCTGACAGTGCTATCACATGATTCTCTGCCCAGCGAAGAATCCTTGCAGCTTCTGCCATTGCCCTCCTGCTTCTTGTGCCGCCCTGTCTGTTCACATGGGCGACTGCCGTGATGTTGTCCGACTGGATCAATACCGGTTTTCCCTGAAGCAGAGGTTCTGCCTGGTTTAGAGCATTGTATATTGCTCTTAGTTCCAGAATGTTTATGTGAAGAGACGTTTCCAGGCTCGTCCATACTCCCTGGAAGTTTCTTCCTTGTGTGACTGCTCCCCAGCCTCTCAGGCTGGCGTCCGTGGTCACCAGGATCCAATCCTGTATGCCGAATCTGCGGCCCTCCAATAGATGAGCACTCTGCAACCACCACAGAAGAGACACCCTTGTCCTTGGAGACAGGGTTATCCGTAGGTGCATCTGAAGATGCGACCCTGACCATTTGTCCAACAGATCCCTTTGGAAAATTCTTGCGTGGAATCTGCCGAATGGAATCGCTTCGTAAGAAGCCACCATTTTTCCCAGGACTCTTGTGCATTGATGTACAGACACCTTTCCTGGTTTTAGGAGGTTCCTGACAAGCTCGGATAACTCCTTGGCTTTTTCCTCCGGGAGAAAACCTTTTTCTGAACCGTGTCCAGAATCATCCCTAGGAACAGCAGACGAGTTGTCGGCATTAACTGGGATTTTGGAATATTCAGAATCCACCCGTGCTGTTTTAGCACTTCTTGAGACAGTGCTAATCCCATCTCTAGCTGTTCTCTGGACCTCGCCCTTATTAGGAGATCGTCCAAGTATGGGATAATTAATACGCCTTTTCTTCGAAGAAGAATCATCATCTCGGCCATTACCTTTGTAAAGATCCGAGGTGCCGTGGACAATCCGAACGGCAGCGTCTGAAACTGATAATGACAGTTTTGTACAACGAACCTGAGGTACCCCTGGTGTGAGGGGTAAATTGGAACGTGGAGATACGCATCCTTGATGTCCAAGGATACCATAAAGTCCCCCTCTTCCAGGTTCGCTATCACTGCTCTGAGTGACTCCATTTTGAACTTGAACTTCTTTATGTACAGGTTCAAGGACTTCAGATTTAGAATAGGCCTTACCGAGCCATCCGGCTTCGGTACCACAAAAAGAGTGGAATAATACCCCTTCCCTTGTTGCAGAAGAGGTACCTTGACTATCACCTGCTGAGAGTACAGCTTGTGAATGGCTTCCAACACCGTCTCCCTTTCGGAGGGGGACGTTGGTAAAGCAGACCTCAGGAAACGGCGAGGTGGATCTGTCTCTAATTCCAACCTGTATCCCTGAGATATTATCTGCAGGATCCAGGGATCTACTTGCGAGTGAGCCCACTGCGCGCTGTAATTTTTGAGACGACCGCCCACCGTCCCCGAGTCCGCTTGAGAAGCCCCAGCGTCATGCTGAGGCTTTTGTAGAAGCCGGGGAGGGCTTCTGATCCTGGGAAGGAGCTGCGTGTTGCTGTCTCTTCCCTCGACCTTTGCCTCGTGGCAAATATGAATAGCCCTTTGCTCTCTTATTTTTAAAGGAACGAAAGGGCTGCGGTTGAAAAGTCGGTGCCTTTTTCTGTTGGGGAGTGACTTGAGGTAGAAAGGTGGATTTCCCGGCTGTAGCCGTGGCCACCAAATCTGATAGACCGACTCCAAATAACTCCTCCCCCTTATACGGCAAAACTTCCATATGCCGTTTTGAATCCGCATCGCCTGTCCACTGTCGCGTCCATAAAGCTCTTCTGGCCGAAATGGACATAGCACTTACCCGTGATGCCAGTGTGCATATATCCCTCTGTGCATCACGCATATAAAGAAATGCATCCTTTATTTGTTCTAACGACAGTAAAATATTGTCCCTGTCCAGGGTATCAATATTTTCAATCAGGGATTCTGACCAAACTACCCCCGCACTGCCCATCCAGGCAGTTGCTACAGCTGGTCGTAGTATAACACCTGCATGTGTGTATATACTTTTTTGGATATTTTCCATCCTCCTATCTGATGGATCTTTAAGTGCGGCCGTCTCAGGAGAGGGTAACGCCACTTGTTTAGATAAGCGTGTTAGCGCCTTGTCCACCCTAGGAGGTGTTTCCCAGCGCTCCCTAACCTCTGGCGGGAAAGGGTATAATGCCAATAATTTCTTTGAAATTATCAGCTTTTTATCAGGGGCAACCCACGCTTCATTACACACGTCATTTAGTTCTTCTGATTCAGGAAAAACTATAGGTAGTTTTTTCATACCCCACATAATACCCTGTTTAGTGGTACCTGTAGTATCAGCTAAATGTAACGCCTCCTTCATTGCCAAAATCATATAACGTGTGGCCCTACTGGAAAATACGGTTGATTCGTCACCGTCACCACTGGAGTCATCGCCTGTGTCTGGGTCTGTGTCGACCGACTGAGGCAAAGGGCGTTTCACAGCCCCTGACGGTGTTTGAGTCGCCTGGACAGGCACTAATTGATTGTCCGGCCGTCTCATGTCGTCAAACGACTGCTTTAGCGTGTTGACACTATCCCGTAGTTCCATAAATAAAGGCATCCATTCTGGTGTCGACCCCCTAGGAGGTGACATCCCCATATTTGGCAATTGCTCCGCCTCCACACCAATATCGTCCTCATACATGTCGACACACACGTACCGACACACAGCAGACACACAGGGAATGCTCCTAATGAAGACAGGACCCACTAGCCCTTTGGGGAGACAGAGGGAGAGTTTGCCAGCACACACCAAAAGCGCTATATATATATCAGGGATAGCCTTATAATAAGTGCTCCCCTATAGCTGCTTTGTTATATAAAAATATCGCCATAAATTTGCCCCCCCTCTCTGTTTTACCCTGTTTCTGTAGTGCAGTGCAGGGGAGAGACCTGGGAGCAGTCCTGACCAGCGGAGCTGTGAGAGGAAATGGCGCCGTGTGCTGAGGAGATAGGCCCCGCCCCTTTTCCGGCGGGCTCGTCTCCCGCTATTTTGAGAAATCAGGCAGGGGTTAAATATCTCCATATAGCCTCTAGGGCTATATGTGAGGTATTTTTAGCCTTTATAGGTACTCATTTGCCTCCCAGGGCGCCCCCCTCCCAGCGCCCTGCACCCTCAGTGACTGCCGTGTGAAGTGTGCTGAGAGGAAAATGGCGCACAGCTGCAGTGCTGTGCGCTACCTTTAGAAGACTGCAGGAGTCTTCAGCCGCCGATTCTGGACCTCTTCTGTCTTCAGCATCTGCAAGGGGTCGGCGGCGCGGCTCCGGTGACCATCCAGGCTGTACCTGTGATCGTCCCTCTGGAGCTTGATGTCCAGTAGCCAAGAAGCCAATCCATCCTGCACGCAGGTGAGTTGACTCCTTCTCCCCTCAGTCCCTCGCTGCAGTGATCCTGTTGCCAGCAGGAATCACTGTAACATAAAAAACCTAGCTAAACTTTCTCTAAGCAGCTCTTTAGGAGAGCCACCTAGATTGCACCCTTCTCGGCCGGGCACAAAAATCTAACTGGAGTCTGGAGGAGGGTCATAGGGGGAGGAGCCAGTGCACACCACCTGATCGGAAAAGCTTTACTTTTTGTGCCCTGTCTCCTGCGGAGCCGCTATTCCCCATGGTCCTTTCAGGAACCCCAGCATCCACTAGGACGATAGAGAAACTTTCTTAATTCAGATTTATGCTTTGACTGGAGTTCTTTCCATAACTCCATCAAATCTATTTAATTCACCAACTTTTTATGGCAGCGGAGGGAAAAGGGGATGAAGGGGCAAGGGTTCCAGGCTCAAACAGCGATTTGGTTAGTCCTCCCACTGACAGTCCCCATGGGTTTCATCTAAGACTAGAAGAGGAGGTAGCATCAGGACATACTGCTACACTCTGGTTAAGGGAGAGACACCATAGTAAAAATAATTTGCTAGGTGGTAGTGTGGTAGAGGGTATCCTTTTCTCTTGACCATAAACAGATACAGCCATTCCTCCCAATTTAAGAAAGCTCCAAAAGTGATGATGCAACAGAAGAAAAAGCTTAAATGAAGCATTACACATTTATGTTTGTGATCACATTCAGTGGCGGATCCAGGGGGGGGGGGGGGGGGACACTCGGGCCTGTGCCCCCCCTGTCATTTGTGGCCCCATCCGTCCCCCCCCCCCGCTTGTGTCACTGAGACACGCTGCCGCTCAGTCCAGCGGCAGCGTGTCTCAGCTGTCAGGAGGAGAACGCGGCTATCTGGCGGCATGTTGCGGACTTCAAACCAGCCGCCGGTTCGTGAGCCAATCAGAGCTCGCGGACCGGCAGCCAATCAGGAGCCGCTGGTCCGCGAGCTCTGATTGGCTCACGAACTGGCGGCTAGTTTGAAGTCCTACACGCCGCCAGACATAGCCGCGCTCGCCTCCTGACACCCTCAGAGCCGGGCAGAGAAGCAGCAGCAGCGGTAAGCAGCTGCAGAACTGCTGTGGGGGCATTTGTATACCTGCTGTGGGGGCATTTGTATACCTGGTACTGTGAGGGCAATTGTATACCTGGCACTGTGGGGGCAATTGTTTACCTGGCACTGTGAGGGCAATTGTTTACCTGGCAATGTGGGGGCATTTGTATACCTGGCACTGTGGGGGCATTTTTGGATCTGGCACTGTAGGGGCATTTTTGGATCTGGCACTGTAGGGGCATTTTTGGATCTGGTACTGTGGGGGCATTTCTGGATCTGGCACTGTGGGGGCATTTCTGGATCTGGCACTGTGGGGGCATTTTTGGATCTAGCACTGTGGGGGCATTTGTGGATCTGGCACTGTGGGGGCATTTGTGGATCTGGCACTGTGAGGGCATTTTTGGATCTGGCACTGTGGGGGCATTTGTGGATCTGGCACTGTGGGAGCAATTGTGGATCTGGCACTGTGGGAGCAATTGTGGATCTGGCACTGTGGGTGCAATTGTGGATTTGGCACTGCACTATTGGGGGCATATGTCTGTGTATCACGTCTCATTTTAATTGGCCACACTCACTAAATGACTGCGGGCATTACTACAGGCAACATTACTACTGGGGGCAATACGGGCATTGCATAAGGGGCACCACTACTATGGGGTCTATATAAGGGGCACTACCAGTACAGTGGACATTGCATAATGAGCGCTACAACTGTGGGCATTGTATAAGAAGCGCCACCTCACATGCACCGAAGCCGCACGCAAATGTACTTCCCCTTCCATGGTGCCCCCCCCTATCATTTTCTTCTGGATCCGCCCCTGATCACATTTCTCAACTGTGTATGAATCTATCAATGTGTAGCCTGCACAAAACATTTGTTGTTACCTAGGAAACTGCAACCCAAATAAAGATGTTCTGGCATCCGATCTGCCTGGAACCATGCAAGACAGAGATATACCACCTTCACAAGCAATGGCTGGTTTCTCTACAGCAGTGGTTCTCAAACTCGGTCCTCAGGACCCCACACGGTTCAGGTTTTCCATTTTACCCAGCAGCTGCACTGTGTATCACCAACTGTCACATTTTAAAAATCTACAGGTAACCTGCAAAACATGAACCGTGTGGGGTCCTGAGGACCGAGTTTGAGAACCTGTGCTCTACAGCATAGGACAAACATTATGCTGGAAATATTTTGATAAGTAAAAGCGGTTTATACAGTAAAATCAAAGTGTGTGAGGTACTTTCAATACCTGGCCAGGTTTCCACCCATTGACTGTATGACTCTAATTCGATTTTCCTGACTGTTAAATCTTTGTTGATCACAACAGGATTCTTGAAGCGATCCAAAGGTTTGTGATGTCTGTCTGCAGCAGGCTCTTCAGTACCATTCTGGAAAAAAAACAAGAAGCAATCAACTTTGCCCATACTGTGTCTACGATTAAGTAGAACCTTGCGTTAACGCACATATTAACAGAACAGTCTATACAAGTACAGCCAATAAAAGTTCTAAATACACACAATCTAATGAAAGAAAGTCATACAACCATCTGTGGAGGGTCTCAGGGAAAATAAACCCTAAAGACAAATGTCTGTTCGCCTACTGGACAGCACACACAACGCTAACATTAAGATGTACTGGAAATATTTGTAAAAATAAGATTTTACTTACCGATAAATCTATTTCTCGGAGTCCGTAGTGGATGCTGGGGTTCCTGAAAGGACCATGGGGAATAGCGGCTCCGCAGGAGACAGGGCACAAAAAGTAAAGCTTTTTCCGATCAGGTGGTGTGCACTGGCTCCTCCCCCTATGACCCTCCTCCAGACTCCAGTTAGGTACTGTGCCCGGACGAGCGTACACAATAAGGGAGGATTTTGAATCCCGGGTAAGACTCATACCAGCCACACCAATCACACCGTACAACTTGTGATCTAAACCCAGTTAACAGTATGATAACAGCGGAGCCTCTGAAAGATGGCTTCCTACAACAATAACCCGAATAAGTTAACAATAACTATGTACAATGTATGCAGATAATCCGCACTTGGGATGGGCGCCCAGCATCCACTACGGACTCCGAGAAATAGATTTATCGGTAAGTAAAATCTTATTTTCTCTATCGTCCTAGTGGATGCTGGGGTTCCTGAAAGGACCATGGGGATTATACCAAAGCTCCCAAACGGGCGGGAGAGTGCGGATGACTCTGCAGCACCGAATGAGAGAACTCCAGGTCCTCCTTAGCCAGAGTATCAAATTTGTAAAATTTTACAAACGTGTTCTCCCCTGACCACGTAGCTGCTCGGCAAAGTTGTAATGCCGAGACCCCTCGGGCAGCCGCCCAAGATGAGCCCACCTTCCTTGTGGAGTGGGCCTTTACAGATTTAGGCTGTGGCAGGCCTGCCACAGAATGTGCCAGTTGGATTGTGCTACAGATCCAACGAGCAATCGTCTGCTTAGACGCAGGAGCACCCATCTTGTTGGGTGCATACAATATAAACAACGAGTCAGATTTTCTGACTCCAGCTGTTCTTGCAATATATATTTTTAATGCTCTGACAACGTCCAGTAACTTGGAGTCCTCCAAGTCACTTGTAGCCGCAGGCACTACAATAGGCTGGTTCAGATGAAATGCTGACACCACCTTAGGGAGAAAATGCGGACGAGTCCGCAGTTCTGCCCTGTCCGAATGGAAAATCAGATATGGGCTTTTGTAAGATAAAGCTGCCAATTCTGACACTCTCCTGGCAGAAGCCAGGGCTAGAAGCATGGTCACTTTCCAAGTGAGATATTTCAAATCCACCTTATTTAGTGGTTCAAACCAATGAGATTTTAGAAAATCCAAAACTACATTGAGATCCCACGGTGCCACTGGAGGCACCACAGGGGGCTGTATATGCAGCACTCCCTTAACAAAGGTCTGGACTTCAGGGACTGAAGCCAATTCTTTTTGAAAGAAAATCGACAGGGCCGAAATTTGAACCTTAATAGATCCCAATTTGAGACCCATAGACAATCCTGATTGCAGGAAATGTAGGAATCGACCCAGTTGAAATTCCTCCGTCGGAGCACTCCGATCTTCGCACCACGCAACATATTTTCGCCAAATTCGGTGATAATGTTGCACGGTTACTTCTTTCCTTGCTTTAATCAAAGTAGGAATGACTTCTTCCGGCATGCCTTTTTCCATTAGGATCCGGCGTTCAACCGCCATGCCGTCAAACGCAGCCGCGGTAAGTCTTGAAACAGACAGGGACCCTGCTGAAGCAAGTCCCTCCTTAGAGGTAGAGGCCACGGATCTTCCGTGATCATCTCTTGAAGTTCCGGGTACCAAGTCCTTCTTGGCCAATCCGGAACCACTAGTATCGTTCTTACGCCTCTTTGCCGTATAATTCTCAATACTTTTGGTATGAGAGGCAGAGGAGGAAACACATACACCGACTGGTACACCCAAGGCGTTACCAGCGCGTCCACAGCTATTGCCTGCGGATCTCTTGACCTGGCGCAATACCTGTCCAGTTTTTTGTTGAGGCGAGACGCCATCATGTCCACCATTGGTCTTTCCCAACGGGTTACCAGCATGTGGAAGACTTCTGGATGAAGTCCCCACTCTCCCGGGTGAAGATCGTGTCTGCTGAGGAAGTCTGCTTCCCAGTTGTCCACTCCCGGGATGAACACTGCTGACAGTGCTATCACATGATTCTCTGCCCAGCGAAGAATCCTTGCAGCTTCTGCCATTGCACTCCTGCTTCTTGTGCCGCCCTGTCTGTTCACATGGGCGACTGCCGTGATGTTGTCCGACTGGATCAACACCGGTTTTCCCTGAAGCAGAGGTTCTGCCTGGCTTAGAGCATTGTATATTGCTCTTAGTTCCAGAATGTTTATGTGAAGAGACGTTTCCAGGCTCGTCCATACTCCCTGGAAGTTTCTTCCTTGTGTGACTGCTCCCCAGCCTCTCAGGCTGGCGTCCGTGGTCACCAGGATCCAATCCTGTATGCCGAATCTGCGGCCCTCCAATAGATGAGGACTCTGCAACCACCACAGAAGAGACACCCTTGTCCTTGGAGACAGGGTTATCCGTAGGTGCATCTGAAGATGCGACCCTGACCATTTGTCCAACAGATCCCTTTGGAAAATTCTTGCGTGGAATCTGCCGAATGGAATTGCTTCGTAAGAAGCCACCATTTTTCCCAGGACTCTTGTGCATTGATGTACAGACACCTTTCCTGGTTTTAGGAGGTTCCTGACAAGCTCGGATAACTCCTTGGCTTTTTCCTCCGGGAGAAAAACCTTTTTCTGAACCGTGTCCAGAATCATCCCTAGGAACAGCAGACGAGTTGTCGGCATTAACTGGGATTTTGGAATATTCAGAATCCACCCGTGCTGTTTTAGCACTTCTTGAGACAGTGCTAAGCCCATCTGTAGCTGTTCTCTGGACCTCGCCCTTATTAGGAGATCGTCCAAGTATGGGATAATTAATACGCCTTTTCTTCGAAGAAGAATCATCATCTCGGCCATTACCTTTGTAAAGATCCGAGGTGCCGTGGACAATCCGAACGGCAGCGTCTGAAACTGATAGTGACAGTTTTGTACAACGAACCTGAGGTACCCCTGGTGTGAGGGGTAAATTGGAACGTGGAGATACGCATCCTTGATGTCCAAGGATACCAGAAAGTCCCCCTCTTCCAGGTTCGCTATCACTGCTCTGAGTGACTCCATTTTGAACTTGAACTTCTTTATGTACAGGTTCAAGGACTTCAGATTTAGAATAGGCCTTACCGAGCCATCCGGCTTCGGTACCACAAAAAGAGTGGAATAATACCCCTTCCCTTGTTGTAGAAGAGGTACCTTGACTATCACCTGCTGAGAGTACAGCTTGTGAATGGCTTCCAAAACCGTCTCCCTTTCGGAGGGGGACGTTGGTAAAGCAGACTTCAGGAAACGGCGAGGTGGATCCGTCTCTAATTCCAACCTGTACCCTTGAGATATTATCTGCAGGATCCAGGGATCTACCTGCGAGTGAGCCCACTGCGCGCTGTAATTTTTGAGACGACCGCCCACCGTCCCCGAGTCCGCTTGAGAAGCCCCAGCGTCATGCTGAGGCTTTTGTAGAAGCCGGGGAGGGCTTCTGTTCCTGGGAAGGAGCTGCGTGTTGCTGTCTCTTCCCTCGACCTTTGCCTCGTGGCAGATATGAATAGCCCTTTGCTCTCTTATTTTTAAAGGAACGAAAGGGCTGCGGTTGAAAAGTCGGTGCCTTTTTCTGTGGGGGAGTGACTTGAGGTAGAAAGGTGGATTTCCCGGCTGTAGCCGTGGCCACCAAATCTGATAGACCGACTCCAAATAACTCCTCCCCTTTATACGGCAAAACTTCCATATGCCGTTTTGAATCCGCATCGCCTGTCCACTGTCGCGTCCATAAAGCTCTTCTGGCCGAAATGGACATAGCACTTACCCGTGATGCCAGTGTGCAGATATCCCTCTGTGCATCACGCATATAAAGAAATGCATCCTTTATTTGTTCTAACGACAGTAAAATATTGTCCCTGTCCAGGGTATCAATATTTTCAATCAGGGACTCTGACCAAACTACCCCAGCACTGCCCATCCAGGCAGTCGCTACAGCTGGTCGTAGTATAACACCTGCATGTGTGTATATACTTTTTTGGATATTTTCCATCCTCCTATCTGATGGATCTTTAAGTGCGGCCGTCTCAGGAGAGGGTAACGCCACTTGTTTAGATAAGCGTGTTAGCGCCTTGTCCACCCTAGGAGGTGTTTCCCAGCGCTCCCTAACCTCTGGCGGGAAAGGGTATAATGCCAATAATTTCTTTGAAATTATCAGCTTTTTATCAGGGGCAACCCACGCTTCATTACACACGTCATTTAATTCTTCTGATTCAGGAAAAACTATAGGTAGTTTTTTCATACCCCACATAATACCCTGTTTAGTGGTACCTGTAGTATCAGCTAAATGTAACGCCTCCTTCATTGCCAAAATCATATAACGTGTGGCCCTACTGGAAAATACGGTTGATTCGTCATCGTCACCACTGGAGTCATCGCCTGTGTCTGGGTCTGTGTCGACCGACTGAGGCAAAGGGCGTTTCACAGCCCCTGACGGTGTTTGAGTCGCCTGGACAGGCACTAATTGATTGTCCGGCCGTCTCATGTCGTCAAACGACTGCTTTAGCGTGTTGACACTATCCCGTAGTTCCATAAATAAAGGCATCCATTCCGGTGTCGACTCCCTAGGGGGTGACATCCTCATATTTGGCAATTGCTCCGCCTCCACACCAATATCGTCCTCATACATGTCGACACACACGTACCGACACACAGCAGACACACAGGGAATGCTCCTAACGAAGACAGGACCCACTAGCCCTTTGGGGAGACAGAGGGAGAGTTTGCCAGCACACACCAAAAAGCGCTATATATATATCAGGGATAGCCTTATAATAAGTGCTCCCTTATAGCTGCTTTGTTATATCAAAATATCGCCATAAATGTGCCCCCCCCCTCTCTGTTTTACCCTGTTTCTGTAGTGCAGTGCAGGGGAGAGACTTGGGAGCCGTCCTGACCAGCGGAGCTGTGAGAGGAAATGGCGCCGTGTGCTGAGGAGATAGGCCCCGCCCCTTTTCTGGCGGGCTCGTCTCCCGCTATTTAGAAAAATTAGGCAGGGGTTAAATATCTCCATATAGCCTCTAGGGCTATATGTGAGGTATTTTTAGCCTTTATAGGTAATCATTTTGCCTCCCAGGGCGCCCCCCTCCCAGCGCCCTGCACCCTCAGTGACTGCCGTGTGAAGTGTGCTGAGAGGAAAATGGCGCACAGCTGCAGTGCTGTGCGCTACCTTTTGAAGACTGCAGGAGTCTTCAGCCGCCGATTCTGGACCTCTTCTGTCTTCAGCATCTGCAAGGGGGCCGGCGGCGTGGCTCCGGTGACCATCCAGGCTGTACCTGTGATCGTCCCTCTGGAGCTTGATGTCCAGTAGCCAAGAAGCAAATCCATCCTGCACGCAGGTGAGTTGACTCCTTCTCCCCTCAGTCCCTCGCTGCAGTGATCCTGTTGCCAGCAGGAATCACTGTAAAATAAAAAACCTAGCTAAACTTTTTCTAAGCAGCTCTTTAGGAGAGCCACCTAGATTGCACCCTTCTCGGCCGGGCACAAAAATCTAACTGGAGTCTGGAGGAGGGTCATAGGGGGAGGAGCCAGTGCACACCACCTGATCGGAAAAAGCTTTACTTTTTGTGCCCTGTCTCCTGCGGAGCCGCTATTCCCCATGGTCCTTTCAGGAACCCCAGCATCCACTAGGACGATAGAGAAATAACATTATGCGAAAATTAAAACTAACATTCCTATGAATGGGATCATTAATTCACTAATTATTTCTATTTCTTTATTAATTATTTGTATTTAAAAGTAAGCAATCTAGCAAGTGTTTCAATATTGCTTTGTAGTCTACGGGTGTTATATTATCATACTGCGACAGCAAAGAATAAATATTATTAGTAAATGCAAATATTAAGGAAAAGAGTTGATAGATACACTGCACTATTCTTTTAAAGCACAGTTCTAAGAAACTTTACTATTTCCAGGTGGAGAACATGGATTTATCATCTACAAATTACAGCAGATATATAAATAATCAGAAATCAATAACTGTCACTTAATGTGCTGCAAATCAGATTAACCATACATATGTGAATATCCATGGGGAAACACAGATTTAAGTTTATTTAACAGCTATTGCAAATGACAAGAATAGTAAAAGCAATGCTTTTTTCTGATGGTACTCAGTGGGACACAGTACAGGGAACCCTTTTTCTTGGAGTAATTTTTAATTTTTAGTACTAATTCTGAATACAGGATGACATTAGAGAAAACATTTTCAGATATTTAAAAAAATAAGCGTCTGAAGACTTGTCCAGAGTGGAATTTAGGGGTCTATTTACTAAGCCTTAGATGGAGATAAAGTACCAGCCAACCAGTTCCTAACTGTCATTTTTCAAACCCAGCTTGTGACATGGTAGTTAGGAGCTGATTGGTTGGTACTTTATCTCCGTATAAGGCTTAGTAAATAGACCCCTTAATCCTGTACCGATTTGTAGCCATAGGTTATCTAAGTACTGGGACCTGTTCTCTAGATACTGAATAAGAGTCAATGAGAGGGCAGGATGGAGATACAATGACTTCTAACATCCATAACAATGCATGGTGACGGACGTTATATCTACCAGACATCAACAATTACAAAGGACAAAATGCACATATAATTCACAGGAGTTTATAGGTTAACTTGACTTTTGTATTATAACAGTGGCAAAAAGAAATCTATGGGCGGAATTCTATTGTTTTCTCACGCCCGATCTCCCATCTAAAGTGACGGGAGATTGCGGGATGATTTTCAGTTGATCCCCTTATGGTGCATATATCAGTCGGGTTTAGCCAAGTAAAGCGGCAAAACCAGACTAAAGTCATGGGCGCGATTGCAAAAAGTCCCGTTTGGGTGCCCAACAATTGAATAGCTGCCAGCTGGCATGATCGGGGGGCAGGAGGAGGTGGAACAAATTGAATTCCGCCTTATTTGTAGAATAATTTAATGACATGCTGACAAGTCCGACAAATGAAACTATTTTATTAAAAGCATTTGTGTAATAAAAATAAATAAAAATAAAATAAAAATCATCCAGCAAAGACGAGATAAATATAAACCATCTGCATAACTGAAGGCCTGAAATAAAAAAAATAAAAAAATAAAAAAACATTTAAATTCCTTCGAAAGTTAAAACGGAACTTTCAGCATCCACTAGAACATTTCCATGAGACAGTGTGTATTCAGGAGACAAGTGATATCAATTGCAAAGCTTGTCCCTGCTAATCTCTTCCCCTTTCCCAGCAACCTTACCATGGAGGGATTCTATCGTTATACAGTCCCACTGACTTGTATAACAAGAAGAACTAGTTTCTAATTTTATGCCCATTCAGATAAACCACTAATGCTGTATGAAATCTGAAAAGGTAGGATTAGAATACAACCCCTATGAACTACATTTCATCAGCTATACCTTTCCAAAGCCAGATTTATAGGTAAGCCCTTTACTGCGACAATTGTTATTTTTTTTTTACAGGGCTTCCAATGCTAATACTGGTAGCAAATTCAAATGGGTCTATCAACATGAAAGATCCCAGAAGGCTAAACCACAGCGGTGTGTGGGAGCTGCAGATACCACGGCCCTGTGTAGAAAACAAATATTTCATTTTACACCTAATCTTTTATTATTTTTATTAAGTGTTTTGAAAGTAAATAGGGGAAGGCTAAGATGCATGACTAATAACTAAGCCTGCTGAATGCTGGAACTGGTTATCAAAAGCTACCAAGACTGTGCCCTTCCTCTGCATTGAGACAATCAATAATGAGCGCGTTCTACCAGCAGCCTATTCTCCAGCCTAGAGGAGGCCGGGACGCCAGCCCTCTGGGGAGGGGAACAGTTTATCCTTCCCGACAAATGCAGAGTGGTGCGTTTATCAATGTGTAAAACGGAATATTATTATTATTAGCACCAGCACACAGGACCAAAGCCAGTACCCCCCTCCTTATCCACTCTGCCCCTGGGAAAAATATGGGTTCCTGCCCATAACATTACATGTTCTGTCGCTATGGGAAACAAACATTAAGATGTACAAACACGGCATATAGTCTGTAATTATGGCAACTTCTATTCAATAATAAAGGCAAGCTGGGGGATTGGGGGGGTATAAAATGCATTGATTTTGCAAATGTTAGTTACTGCACATAATTATCAATTCCAGATCGGTTATAGGCTGGCGTGTACATTGGATTTGGAGTTTAATATATCATATTGGGATAATGTAAACCTCAGACATACTTACACACACACACACACACACACACATATATATATATATATATATATACTGTATATATTTAGATATTTATATATATATTATGCATAAAATACTGCACATTCTCATAAAGCTCCATTTATTAAGCCTTTAAAAATCCTGTGTGCAATCAGCTTTAAAAAACAACACAACCCTATGGGTTTCCTTTAAGACCAGCAATGTGTAGACTATCGGTCTGATTTGCTGCTAAATCCCATTTGAAGAATTCTTTGTATGGCCAAGGACTTCTGCCACTTTACAAATGTATTCCACTAAGCCCACTAATTCAGTTAGCCCTTTCCATTCATTGTATTAATCCTGCACTGGTTTAATTTTACACTAAAACTTCTGCGGAGAGGGAAGAAATATGCACGATGCACTGGGCATGCACATACGCACACCAAACACCCCCTGTAAATAATGAAAGAAGTAAACGGAAAAATAAATCTGGCCTGACCTAGGCTTCTTTTTGTTCGCAGAGACTGAGAATCTTCTGGTGCTAGAACTGCACACTTTCATCACCAGTTTATTGGAACCGACAGGGTAAGGGGAGCAAAGCAAGGCATTGTATTGGGACTTCAAAGACGTTTTCTATCTAGGGGAAGGAAATCCCTTCAGTCAGCAGCGGAGTCCCCTAACAACCCGCAGGTGGGTGAAAAGTTACACAAAACTCAGAGTGTTTGAAAGCCATCATGATATTACACTGACAGGTTCCCCATCACTCCCACCTCCCACTTTTACACTCCACTGAATGTATGGCCAAGGCAAAGTCTAAACAATCACATAACAAGTTATTCAATTACCATAATTTGGTCCTTCTCTGAACGAGATTAGAGGGAATTGAGCTACGGACATATATATTATGTTTATTTTTGAAGGATTAATAAATTGGCCTTTTATGTGTCTCCCGAAAAAAAACAAACTCAAAATATAATCTGACCAAACTTTATGTACACTTGTCACCTGCACAGTGGTGGTAGCTATAATGCGTATTGAACTAACATTCGCCCTATAAATCTGTTATAAACTAGTTATGCCACATGTAGTGCCTCATGGCTCAGGGAGCTCATTAGTTCGTAGAAAATGGCCGCTGCAGTGAGCAGCCAAAAGGTACATTTTAATAATAAAGAAAATGTAATAAGCTTTTCAAAAACATCAAAGTTTGCAACAAAATATATTGCCAAGACTCTGAACTGCGGGCTTTAAAACTCAGAAAAAAATGCCTCCAATGAAGGGGGGGGAAATGTAATTTATCCAAAACGTTGTGCCAAAGCAGCGCAGTGACGCTAGTCTGCTTACCAGTACATACATTCAGAGTGGAGCTAAGAGACAAGATTTCTGTTTAACCAATGTGGGGGGAAAAAATGTAAAAAGTTAAATATAAAATAATAATAACATTTTATTGAAACAATTAATGCGTTCAGTAATGCTTTATCCTGGAATTAAACAAGTTTTTAAGTTTTTTTCGACCGTTATTGAAATCCTGAGAGGAGTTGCTGCGCAATTCTTTTTAAAAATGTTTCCCCAAGGATAGAGTGCACTAGATCATAGGTTCTCACATTCGGTCCTCAGGACCCCACACAGTGCATGTTTTGCAGGTAACCCAGCAGGTGCACAGGTGTATTAATTACTCACTGACACATTTTAAAAGGTACACAGGTGGAGCTAATTATTTCACTTGCGATTCTGTGAGGAGACCTGCAAAACTTGCACTGTGTGGGGTCCTGAGGACCGAGTTTGAGAACCTGTGCACTAGATGAATCAAAGCTTGGAGAGAGAAAACTACTAACCAGTCAACTCCAGTGTTTTTACAGGCTGTGTTTGAAAAATGACAGCTAGAAGCTGATTGGTTGTTATTTTGGGGTCTATTTACTAAGCCCTGGATGGAAATAAAGTGGACAGAGATAAAGTACCAGCCAATCAGCTCATAACTGTCATTTTTCAAACACAGCCTCTAACACGGCAGTTAGAAGATGATTGGGTGGGACTTCATCTCCGTCCAATTTATCTCCATCCTTGGCTTAGGAAATCGACCCAAAGTCTCTCTCCAAGTTTTGATAAATATTACCATAGCGTTCTGAAAGGTGAAAAAGTTATCGTTGGCAAAAGTATTGGGTGAAGTAAATATGACAAAAACCTAATGAGCCCCTGCTATATCACAATTTATATTGCCTATTAATATACTGCATGAAACTAGAGACATTTATAAACTGGACAGAAATAAAGTGGCCTTGATCCATATTTATTGCTCACAAGCTGATGAAGCACATCTTACAGAAGTGCAACTGAGGCATAAACTATTCTATAGTAAAAGGTAGCTAGGTCAGTAATGATCACATGAACCAAAGTGCTGCCTTGTATATTTTTATTCCAACAAATTGATATCACACATGCAGAGTGTGTTACACATACGGCTCCTGTTTTTAGTTGTTTTGATGCTGCTTGGTTAAAATGTCTTTTACATTAATGCCCTTATTTATCAATGAGTGATGCATTTCACTGTGAGTGATAAATTGCACCAGCCAATCAGCTCCTAACTTCCATGTCACAGGCTGGGTTTGAAAAATGGCAGTTAGGATCGGATTGGCTGGTGCAATTCATCACTCACAGTGTAATTTATCACTCACTGATAAATAAGGGCATGAGTTTGACAGCTAAAACTAACCTCTAAAAATGAATATACTAGGAGGAATTCTGCCTGAGAACATTCCCTGCTTCCTCACTGATGAGGTCACTGGTCACATGACTGCTAATGAAATACAAGATTTTCTTCTCCCCCCCACCACACAACAAAAGTCATTAATCATAGAGCAATTATGTAACAAGTGATAGAACAATAAAATAAATAAAAAATAGAGCTAAATACTTCTGATATAATTAATGCTTTGCATAATTTTGATTGTCTACTGCTAGATTTTTTTTTTATATCTGTTACAGTCTAAACAAATGGCGGCACTTGGGGACTTCAAATAGTGAAAAAGCATTGGAAATGTAATTTTGATGTTTCAATGCATCCATACTTTCATGTAACACATAATTCCTTTACATACCTGTAACACTCCCAGCAGCGGGATGCTGCGTCTCCGTAATCACATAAGTCACTAGAAGGATGCTCCAAACTCAGAGCCGCACATACTTAGATGCGTCATTAACATTCAACACTGGAAGCAGCATGTGGGTATATGATATGATATAGTATATATATATATATATATATATATATACACACACATATACATGGTTTCAAACGTGGCATGTGTTTTCCATTCTCCATTTGTTTGATCACAATGGCATAACCAGGCACTTATACTCTAAACCTATTATATGAAAACTGCCACTTCCATTAGCTCACTTTGGTCTGTGTAGAGACTGGTCCTCTGTAAGCTATCTCCATATTAATATGCTTTGTAAATTTAAATAGTTTTATCAAAATGAAAGGTGCCAGATGGCACATTTACATAACAGGAAAACACAATAGTAGTTAAAAGCCCTCAACTGCACAGAAAGGCCGAGAAATCCCATCAGATAAGAGTGTGAGTGAGTGTGTGTGCGTGGGTGCGTGGGGGGGGGGTATTATCATGCTGCATGTGGCACAATGTTAGTGGCATGGCTCTCCAGTAGAGAGATCAGTGACAGACACAAAGTAAGGACTGTGGGAAAAACACTGTACTGTACATAAAACACATAGAGAACACAAGACACATTCAAACAGATAAGTTTAATTTCATGAATTTGGAGTCTAGCAATCAGTGGTCTAACTCACCTTGAAGTCTCTGTCGGAGGCTTCTGGTGATGTCCTCTGAGCAGCATTAGACAGAGAGTTTGCCACCTGTGGCTGAGACTCCAGAAGTCTCTTCAACTTGACGTCCACTGAGTTAGTGTTTTGTCCGGCTGTGTATGCAAATTGTGAGAGAGAGAAGGGGAGAGATTGAGACTTGGCGCTTATTCAGCAATATGTCATCTTACAACCTGCTAGCTGCCGGGTTACAGCAACATTCAGGAAAGGAAAAACAAAACAAAACTAGAAAGGTAACACGAAAGAGTCTTAAATTGAGATGTATATTGAATTAGACATGTGCAGGCTGTTACAGGCCCCTCTATGTGTTCCTGCACTAGAAGAAATCCCACATTTGCCTGTTCTTGGCTTAGTGTCAATACTGGAATGCTACTTTGTACATTACGCACCAGACGAGACTGAACCTTTTCACCCCTATGTTAATTAAAACACTGCCTCACATGTACATACATGCACACACGCATTCTGGTATGCAAGTACATTCGTTTGCTGACTCCTATGAGTAGGTTTCCTCATTGCACAAGTATACTGGTCACATTTCCTCTGTACAACATCATATTTCACTGTGAGAAGTGTCACTAATTGCTCAGGGACTGGACTTTGATTCAGCATGAGTTTAGTCGTGCGACTATTCGCACAACTACAACTCACTTCACTTAGCATGCAGGGGGACGCCCAGCACAGGGCAAGTCTGCACTGCATGCCGGATCCCCCCCCCACCTCTAAGCAGACCTAGCAGACGGTGGGCTGCCATGATTTGAGTCGCAGCGGCTGTGTGTGATATCACGCAGCCATCGTGACCCACACCGCAAACCCCCCATTGCCACCCCAAAAAATGCTGTGTCAACGCCCCTACCCACCCCGCGAATACCTCTGATTGTCAATCAGGCATAGGTGTTTGCCTAAGTGAGATGCCGTCGCATCTCAACGTATGCGTACACCTCACAGGGGCTTCAGTATGCGAGCGCATTGCAGATGCGTTTCATGCTGAATTAGACCCTTTATCAGCAGCTGAGCTATAAGCGGACTGATAAATGTTTGTCAGCGGCTACAGAATAGAATAACTGTCCAGGCTTTATGAGACAGCACATACATACTGCTGCACACATGGGTGGGTTTTCCTAAATGTAATCTCTAGTAAGAAAATACAGTACAAAATATCTACAATGGAGGAATGACCATAAGAAACACTATTGGATTTGGCTGGATTTTTACCACACGAAACACCAGTCTGCAAAAACAATACAGTTGGAACGCGATTTACATAATTCATCACTGATGGTTATCACCAAGAACTGGATGTGACGACTATATGGGAACTGACAGTACAACATGTGTCACAGGGTTCATCCATTTGATATGCATTGAAAAAAAAAAGAAATTAACAAGAGGGAAGTAAATACTTGTACTTCCTGAGAATCATGAATTTATGTGCTGCAGATGAATGCTGCAATGTTCAATGTATCCAGATAACCAATTAATAACCATGCATAATATAGGAGATTTGCTGCCCCAGAGCATGGAAGTGCAACTTACAGACAGTATAATGTTTATAGTCTTATTTAATGTATGCCAACTGCATTACCATTGATAGTTTCTTTCTGCACTACGCACACAGGGGCACGCGTAGAGTTGTAAGTAGGTCAGATTCTTTCGTTTTTTTTGGGGTGGGGGGTGAGATTCGAATTTCCGCGCTTGCATCGAAGAAAAGCACACAAATGGGCTAAACCACCCACTCTGTGGAATGCCCTACCACGCACAATAAGACTCTCCCCTAGTCTCCAAACGTTCCCTGAAAGCTCAATTCTTCAGACTAGCTTATCACATTCCAGAATCGCTCACTCAACCTTCATAAGCTTTCCTATCCGATTATATCCCCACTGTATAGTCCGCACATATCCTCCACATAATTTCTCTTTCTTCACTTTCCCTTCTTTCTGACCATGGTTCATCATTGCTGTGATGTGATATCATGCAACCCACCTAGAACCTTTGCAATCCGGTGGACAAATATGCAATAGATAGCACCTATCCTTGTGTATCAATGCCTATTTTCCTATAGATTGTAAACTTGCGAGCAGGTCCTTCCTACCTCTATGACTGTTTGTTTATTACCCAGTTTTGTTTTATCATTGTGTCCAATTGTAAAGCACAACGGAATTTGCTGTGCTATATAAGAAACTGTTAATAAATAAATAAAACCATGCTGCACTGGGGCAGATGTAACAAGTGCAGAGAGAGCTAGATTTGGGTGGGGTGTGTTCAAACAATCTAAATTGCAGTGTAAAAATAAAGCAGCCAGTACTTACCATGCACAGAAACAATATAACCCACCCAAATCTAACTCTCTCTGCACGTTAAATCTGGTATCCGTTCACATGGTCGACCATGTTATGGTCGACAGTCATTAGGTCGACCACTATTGGTCGACATTGACATGGTCAACATGGACACATGGTCGACACATGAAAATGGTCGACACATGAAAGGTCGACACATGAAAAGGTCGACATGAGTTTTTTAACTTTTTTTTCTTTTGGGGAACTTTTCCATACTTTACGATCCACATGGACTACGATTGGAACGGTAAAGTGTGCCGAGCGAAGCGGAAGCGGAGCGAAGGCACCATGCCCGAAGCATGGCGAGCCATGCGAGGGGACGCGGTGCACTAATTGGGGTTCCCAGTCACTTTACGCAAAAAACGACACCAAAAAAGTAAAAAAACTCATGTCGACCTTTTCATGTCGACCTTTCATGTGCCGACCATGTGTCCATGTCGACCATGTCAATGTCGACCAATAGTGGTCGACCTAATGACTGTCGACCATAACATGGTCGACCATTCATACCGGAACCGTTAAATCTGCCCCACCTGCAGTGCACATGGTTTTGCCCAATAGTGTGCTTTTTTGGTTTGCTAACAAACCTGAATAACCCCGTGTCACTTAAGTGTGGACTGCTGCAGAAAAGAATGTTCCCATTTGCCATTTAGAAGTGGGAAAAATAGATGTGGTATAATCTGTATTTCATTAGATTTTATATCAAAAATGTGACTTTTGCTTTTGATAATGGTCAAGACGATGTTCTCTCTTATATACATCACAATCCATTACATTATTATATTGTGTACAAATAGGGTAAGCTGACCTTAGTAATTACTACTAACATTATCAAAGTACTGTCAGGTGTTATTGGGGACTGGGATGAGGGATAGAGAAGTGACCGAAATTGTCTGAGATTGGTGTTATACTTTGCTATAATGGTGACACAAAAGTGCCAAAACAGTACAAATTGGTCAATGTTTAGAGGCTTTAGGCAAAATGAGCAGGTAAAATTAAGACCTATGTACACTATGAATTATGCTTATCGTATAAATCATTTAAATAGTATAAAAGGCAACCATTTAATTGTTGGGCTTCATGTAATGGACATATTGTGGGAATGAAATAAATGACATAATATAAAGAGTGCAGAGTTTGGTGTACAACTGTTCTATAAAGCCACTACTGAGGTTGCCTGTAACAGCTGTAATCTCAGAGCCATGGACTTGGTGAAGAGGTAGATGGTTCAAAAAGTGACAAGGTCACTAATCCAGTCAAGGATAAACCTCATTCTAGTTTAACTCTGTTTCCTGGAAAACACTTCAAAAGGATTGTGTATTTCATCCATCAACAGAGATCAAATTTTCATAAGAACTACAACAAACTGCTTTCTATTCTTGTCATTAAAGATGACAATTATTTCTGTGCTCAAACCTGTCAATCCAAATGACCACCTTAGAAACACAAATTGGCCAGCCGCAAGAGGCCGTCAGGTACAGGGTCATACTTTTCCCTCTTAATCCACAAAGAATTAATTAAAAATGTAATTTCATATGTAACTTTAAGTACAAGCAGTCTATCGTAAATCAGTAAATTGCAATTGTGATGTTTACCTACTGGGAAAATCAGGCACATATACCTCAAGTACCAGGACACAATTCAAAACAATTTAAAAGAAAAAGTTCTGAACACAAATTACAATATTGCTGTGGATCAGGTTTCAGGGGACTGGGGTCTTCCACAGAACCGCCAAGCTAAAATACTGATAGGACTTGCCCAGAGGTCCTTTCTTTAGTTATGACCACATATGCTGGGGTAAAACACCAGTAACATGACAACATTCTCCAAAAGTATAGTTTAAGAAAATAAAAATGAAAAAACACGACAAATATAATCATGTGACTTCATCAACATAAAAATAAGTCAATATTTTTCAGCTCTGGACATATTTTTCCAAAACGTACACTTTGCAACAACAAACTTTTGTGCGTTAAGCAATTGTTTTTAGAGGTGAGATTTATATTGCCAGTGTCATGTTTGTGCTTGTTTGTGAACCCAGATTTAAGTCTGAGGTATTAAATTGGAAGCTGGATGGCCTAATATAGGGCCTTATTCAGACCTGATTGCAGCAGCAAAATCTTTCTCTAATGGGCAAAACCATGTGCACTGCAGGTGGGGCAGATATAACATGTGCAGAGAGCGTTAGATTTGGGTGGGGTGTGTTCAAACTGACATCTAAATTGCATTGTAAAAATAAAGCAGCCAGTATTTACCCTGCACAGAAACAAAATAACCCACCAAAATCTAACTCTCTCTGCACGTTATATCTGCCCCCCCCCCCCCCCCCCCCTGCAGTGCACATGGTTTTGCCCAACTGCTAACAAATTTGCTGCTACGATCAGGTCTGAATTAGGCCCTATGAGATCACACCAGCATGATCACACCACACGCCCCAAAACCAAAGGTTAATCTAAGTTGTACTTACCTCATTACTCAAATCACACACTGTCCTTTTAGATTTGGGTGGGTTATTTTGTTTCTGTGCAGGGTAAATACTGGCTGCTTTATTTTTACACTGCAATTTAGATTTCGGTTTGAACACACCCCACCCAAATCTAACTCTCTGCACATGTTATATCTGCCCCACCTGCACTGCACATGGTTTTACCCATTAGAAATTTTATTTGCTCATGCGATCAGGTCTGAATTAGGCCCATAGTTCCTGCTCATAGATACTGTCTCTAGTATGAGGAATGCACTGGGTGTGAAGATAGGTAACGTGGACTGGCTTCTGGCAAACGGAGGCACAAGGAGAACAGCTGAAGTCTAGGGAGAACTCAGGAGGTAAATACTTGAACACACTAGTGCATCTGGACGATGGAGCTTCCAGTAGACTGTAACCGGGCTTGAACCGTATTAATAATGGAATGGTCCGGAACCAAAGAAGCTCTAGGACCGGACTGGGACTGGAACCGGAGGATACGCTGAACTGGAACTAGAGGATACTCTGAACCGGACTGGAACAGGAGCAATACACTGAACTGGACTGGAACCGGAGGAATACACTGGACCGGACTGGAACCGGCAGTGTAGCGTAGAGAGGTAGCGCAATGTTCTGGAATAAACATAGCAACGAGGAACACAGCAATCAGGCTGTGTATGACATTGCACTGGCATTGGTTGACCGCATAGGATGTCCTTTTATACCTCCTGCTCACTGGATAGGACAGAGGCATTATGTGGAGGAATACTGATCTCTTATTGGTGGTGCAGCAGTCACCTGGTACAGACTGTCATGGTGGCACCCAGAAGCCGGTGGGAGAAGCCGCGAGAGGAGTCCAGAGACACGTGTGTCGATGCACGAAGAAAGAGTGGGGGCCGCAGCCATGATGGAGCTGCAGGACTGCGGGGAGTTTCTTAACATGCAGTGGACCGGAGCAGTGATTCTGTGACAAGGGACCTGGGCACTTTTTGAGACAGCTAGTTAATACAGTATCATAGCAAACAATTGACGGTATAAAATTATCCCAAATACTATACACCAACACTAGATTTGGCTCTTGGCACACACAATAGCCAGACTCTGCCTTCTGGCAGACACACGTTGATACCAGACTCGGACACACGTCATAAGACATGACCCTCCACGTGCCAATGCCATACTTGGCCGTATATTAATACCAGCAAACACAAATATTGCCAGACTGTGCACCTACTACACCTAGCAGCCTGTTATGGCAGCCAGAGCCACACTATAATGAAACCTGCGTAGCACTGGCTACAGTCATAACTCTGGGAACAATAACTGTAATGGGCTACAGCAAATGCAATGAAGAATAGGCTGTCATTCCTAATTATAGCTGCTTCCAGTGCAGAGCACAGTAACTAGGCTTTGTCCAGCCCTAATTTTAGAGAGATGCAACACAGAAACATAGAATGTGAAAGCAGATCAGAACCACTTGGCCCATCTAGTCTGCCCTACACACATGCACACACTAGGGTTAATTTTTAGTCAGGAACCAATTAACCTACCAGTATATTCATGGATTGTGGGAGTAAACCGGAATACCTGGTGGAGACCCACGCAAGCATGAGAACATACAAACTCCACACACATATAACTGCATAAGAGAGACATTAAAAACCACAAACTGTTAGTGCAAACCTATAAAAAAAAACTTGTCTCCATGACAACAGATGAACTGTAACAATTGACAGAACAACAATAATGACATCAACATTTATTGTAGAAGAGAGAATGACAGTCTGCGCTAGCATGCGCTCTGTTATCAGACATTGAGGAAACTGCCATGATTGTTAATTGTATTGCTCCACTGACATCATGTAGCCAAGCCTTTACTTTTAAGGAGACCTTACAACTGAAAGATGTATTTAGTCTTTGGATCAATGTTTTACTGGAAGACTATTCAGAGCTTGCCACGAGACGATGTTGAGACACAGTTACCCCAATTTGGCCCTTATTGAGACTCATCAGTATAGGAGAGGATTTTCGGGCAACCAGTAAAATACATCTACAATAAAAAGACGAGCTTTGATGTTTCATATGGCCTAATACTTACAAAGCCCATCAGTTTCACATATTAAACTTAAAACCAACTGGTTGCTAGATTAGAATTGTAACCCCCAACCAACTTTAAAAATTGGACAGATAATCTTATAGAGTGTGTACCCATCTTTAATGCAATCTGTTGTAGTAAATCTGGAAGGTACAGAAGACGGGAAGTATAATGTGTTGTAGATCTCATGCCTGGTTTCATTTAATTATTGTTAAATTCAATATGAATTCCCTCAATACACGCTGGAACGAACACAAAGTACTCAAAGTTTTATGTAACTATGAAGACCACAAAAGCTAGTCTTATTAGTAAACACTATTAAAAATGAAGAGTAAAGATAACATAATGCTTTCCCTTTAAAGTCAAATCTACAGTTTAATCCATGTCTGTAGTTCTTCAAAATATATATATATATATATAAAAAAAAAAAAAAAAAAAAACCTTAACACTGATCAATGACCTGATCATACAGACGTACAAATGCAAACACAAGTATAAAGCCACAATCTATTCCATGAAAGAAACCTTCTCTGTTTTCAGCAGGAAATGCAAAGTTAGGGTGTTTACAAGCGAAGATTTGCCAACGCTCTGCCATGCCGACGAGGTTATGCTCCAGAGGCAGAAAGTCTTCGCTTCTGAAGTCCTGTGATAAGACACATCAACAAAACAACAGACAAACAGCAGCCATGCAACTGTAACAAACTAAAGGATGCTAACGCAAACTCACAATTTAAAAGGAATTTACCATTTAAGAAAATATTCTAATCCTATTGAGCATGTCACACAAAGTCCAACAGTGTAATATGTGCATGTATATCCTGTGCTATCTATTTTACAACCGTTGGTATTCTGATCCTTGTGGAATAGATCTTCAATTCATGCATTGCTGGAGAAAGTATTGTACATGTGGTCCTTTTTAATTGTAACTGTCCTAGAATAAAGTAACACCTTGATGCTACGTAGTGTGCATGTACTCTAGTCTGCATGTATTCCAAACAAGGAAGGACAATTTTGACTGTCTGGCAGAACAGTGACAGTCAAACAAAAGAACACTATACGCTAATATCCATAGACAGCCATGCCTCAGATATCTAACATTTCATTTGTACTATAAAAGGATAAGAAAAGCCAGTTTTAGTTTAGGAATGAATGCCCTTATTTATCAATGAGTGATAAATTTCACTGTGATCAATTTTCACCAGCTAATCCGCTCCTAACTGTCATTTTTCAAACACAGTATGTAATATGGCAGTTAGGAGCTGATTGGTTAGTGCAATTTATCACTCATTGATAAATAAGGGCATAAGTGTACAAAATACAAGTTCAAGGGAGCAGAACTACCATTGGTGCAAGGGATGTGCAATGTGACATTTTTCAGAACTGGGTTGCACATGGGATCCACAAATGTCTTAAGAGTGTACCTTTCTTGCATCTTTAGCTGGCGGGCCGTACGTTAGTATAGAATATCATAACCTAGACTTACAAATGACCCATATCACTGTACCTCTCCTGGCATACTCCTTCCACATTACATTATCTAGCAGTGCTCCTAGCAGTAAATGTTGGAGAATGTACACAATAGTAGCACAATAATGTTTGCGCAAATGACATATTTAATGAGCAGCAGCAATTATTTGCTTTCCTTCTTTCCGATGTTTGGAAATTTCTAAATAACGTAATAAAACATCAATACCATTAAAGCCAGATTTGATTGCCCTTACCTACTTTAATTGCATTTTTCACACGCTAATAAATGCATGAAAAACATTCAATTTAGCATAGGGGTTAATTGTGTATTACTGATACAGTAGACTGTATAGAGAAAAGTGCATAAAAGATACAGTAAAAAACTTCTAATACTGTATTTAAATTGTGTGTTAGTTTGAAATGATTTGTTTTGCTACTTTCCAGAAGTGACCACGTACATAATCCCCTAACGTACATTATCGCAGGATAGATGATTTATCCCCATCATAACACAAAACAGAGAGTAGAGAGAAGACAACACCCAAGACTGTTAGGCATGCAAAGCGACAATATGAATTACCAGTAAAATCAGTGTCTAGGTTAGTAGCCTCACCACCTCCACCACATACAAGGGAGCAATCAGGACTGTCCTCGTTAGTAAGTGCTTTGTTATAATCATCGGCATCTGTAGAGATATGCAGTGTTTAGATTAGTCCACTTCCGGTTAAGACACACAAGATAATAGTCAGACAAGATCAGCATTCAGTTTCTCTGAAATCCCAAACTAACAGCAGCTGCAAGAAGTCATATTAATGTGCCTGTCAGACATACCGTGGCACATGAGAAGGCAGCCTATACAGTCACACGGAATTAGTGGCACCACTGGGAAACTGTGGCATTAATCCCTAGTGTCATTCCATATCAAATCACCCCCAAAAAATGAAAAGTCCACCACCCATCTCAGATTTTTACGATTTTTTTTTAGTTGGGAGGATGTCAAAACAGCTATTTCTGCCCAATATCTCGACTGTCTGACAATTAGTTTATTAAATATTGATTTTTCTATTTATTAAATTATTTACTAATCGCGGCTTCTTTATTCAGTTTATTTGAAGTATGATGGGTGTTTATTAAGGAATCACCATGACATTTGGACCCCTAAGGCAACTCTTCCTCCGGAATCCAAACCAAATCATTTTATTTGCTTTATGTTTTGAGTTACGGTAAAAACGCACATTTTTTAAAAAGACTTAAAAACGCTAGGTTCAATCAACCTTAGATATTCCAAATATTTTTGTGTGTTTAACAAAGGTATACAATACTACCACACAAAAAATCAGCATGGTACTCTGTTTCCGAGTGGAGAAAAAAAAATCATGAAGTTGACGTTCAATTACTGTGGTACCGCATACGTAATTAACACAAAAAATCATGACATTTTAAAACTTAAACATAACTTGAGTCCATAACTTATTTAATGTGGCAGAATGCATGATAATACAGTCAAGAAAACTTAAAGAAACCCATGGCATTCTGGCAGAACCTGAAAAATATAGAGGGAAAGCTTCCTGTACAAATCGTTCATCAGGTACAGCAGTTTACGAAGATGATGAACTCTCTCGCATGTGCCCTGGAAAGAAAATCTGTTTCTGTAAAAGTTCCAGGAGGAATAAGGATTGAAACAGAAAAGGCTACTCCTAGTAAACTTGAAAGAGCTGTATCTTACTTTCAAATACCTTTTTCCAGACATTCAAGTTGGATTGTCTAAGGTTTGTTCCTTACGACCTATGTGGTGTGTTAGTCAGCGTTGCTGCAAGAGGTATGCATTCTGTGTGTTTGCGAAACTCACCAAAACGTAAAAAAAGCATTGGTTGCTGCTCTACCACTAAAGATGGACTACAAAGACCTAACTGAAATCCCTGTTTGTTCTTCAGTCTCAAAAACCTGTATGCTTCATCGATGTGATAAATGCCCAGGTCTGGAAGCACTTCAGAAAATAGTTGAAAAACTTTTCATGATAGTGACATGGATGACGAGGACACAAAGCAGTGATTTTTCCCGATATTTCAACTACATTTTTTTTTTACAGGCTATCTAATTTGGTCGCCTGTAAAAAACAAACAAAAAAAAACATTATATCCCAAAAACACACAGGTTCAGTGAAACCAGTGTGTTTTTGGTAGAATCAGCCCCGATTCCGTGGATTTGGTTTCGCCTGCCTGAGGCAAGTGAAACAATATCCCTGATAAGCTGGCACTAGCCCCAGTTTATGGGGCTAATTGAATAGCCCCCGGCGGGACAATAAGCCGCGTTAATTTCCCATGGCTAATTGCATAACCCCTTTAGTGTCACTATGACCACAGTCATAAAAAATGTAGACAAAAGTGATCTGCAACCTGGAACATACATAGCAGCAGTGTACAATAACATCTGGAAAATTGGGTATATAATTCAATGTAATGAGGAGGAACAAGATGTGCTGGTACACTTCATGAAATGAAAACCAAACAAATGTGTTGTCCTGGCCTTCAGTGTTTTATTCCTTTTATTCACGTCCCCTGTGTAACGGAAGTGCCCACTATCCAAGGAAGGACTGGTGGCACTATCTGCTGACACTTTAAGGAAAATTACAGACAATTACAGCAGGTTCCAAAAAAGGGAAAGATAATGCGATTGTTGACTCAACTTAAGTTATGTTCAAATTTCATGGTGTGTTAATTATGTATGCGGTACAACAGTAATTGAACATCAACTTCATGATTTTTTTCCCTCCACTATGAAACAGAGTACCATGCTGATTTTTTTTGTGTGGTAGTAATGTATACATTTGTTAAGCACATAAAAATATTTGGGATATCTAATGTAAATTGAACCTAGTGCTTTTAAGCATTTTCGAAAAACGTGCGGTTTTGCTGTAACTCAAAATGTAAGGCAGAGAAAGTGATTTGGTTTGGATTTTTGGATTCAGGAGGAAGAGTTACCTTAGGGGTGCAAATTATGCGGTGATTCCTTAATAAACACCCGTCATACTTCAAATATACTGGATAAAGAAGCCGCAATTAGGAAATAATTTAATACATTGAAAAAAGGAGATTTATGGTAGACTTACCATAGTTAAATCTCTTTCTGCGAGGTACACTGATTCCACAGGGAATACATCGGGGTGTAGAGTTGGATCTTGATCTGAGGCACCAACAGGCTAAAGCTTTGACTGTTCCCAGGATGCACTTCCCCGCCTCCTCTATAACCCCGCCTCCAGGCCCTGGAGCTCAGTTTCGTTAACCAGTCCAATGCAGTAGCAGGTAAAAGAGATGGAAGCTGTTAGTCACATAGAACCACATTCTCACGACAGGAGAAGGGACCAGCGGCTAATGCCATACAAACCCAAAGAAGCTAAGTGCGTCAGGGTGGGCGCCCTGTGGAATCCAGTGTACCTCGCAGAAAGAGATTTAACTATGGTAAGTCTACCATAAATCTCCTTTTCTGCAGCGGGGTACATTGGGATTTGGAGATGTCCTAAAGCAGTTCCTTGTGGGAGGGGACGCACTGTAGCGGGCATAAGAACCCGGCGTCCAAAGAAAGCATCCAGGGAGGCGGTAGTATCAAAGGCATAGAACCTAATGAACGTGTTCATTGAGGACCACGTAGCCGCCTTGCACAATTGTTCAGCGGACGCGCCTCAGTGGGTCGCCCAAGAAGGTCCAACAGACCGAGTAGAATGGGCTTTGATAGCAGCAGGAGCTGGGAGTCCAGCCTGCGCATAAGCTTGTGCAATCACCACTCTAATACATCTGGCCAAGGTTTGCTTATTCACAGGCCAGCCACGTTTGTGAAAACTAAAAATTACAAAAAGGGTATCTGACCTCCAGATAGAGGCAGTCCTCTCCACGTAGATACGGAGAGCCCGTACCACAGCCAAAGACCGTTCTTTGGAAGACATACCAGAAGAGATAAAAGCCGGAACCACAATCTCTTGGTTAAGATGGAAAGAAGATACCGCTTTAGGTAGATAATCGGGGCGAGTTCGAAGAACTGCCCGGACACGGTTCGCTGCGCTCGCCACGTAGCGGGATCGGTGGCTCGCTGCACTCGCCACAGGTTCTGTGGGTGTCGTGAAAAGCCAGAAGTGGGAATAGTCCCTGTTGATCAGCATGCCGACCGGAGGGATTTTCAAATGACGGGATACCGGCGTCGGTTTTGTGTCACATAACCGCATCCGTTCATCATTATATGTTTTGTAATAATAAGATTTTAAATACCTACCGGTAAATCCTTTTCTCGTAGTCCATAAGGGATATTAGGGACAGATTAGTACGATGGGGTATAGAAGGGTCCAAAGGAGCCAGTGCACTTTAAATTTCTTCAACTGAGCATGCTGGCTCCTCCCCTCTATGCCTCCACCTACAGCTCAGTTATAGGTAAAACAGTGACCGAAGGAGAATGACATACTTGAGAGAAGAAACAAAACAACAAGTGTGGTGAGATTGTCACACCAGAACACAAACATAAAACTTAGCCAGCAACATCTGGCAACATTAACAGCAACAGCTGAACAGGAACACATAACAGAGAACCTGCAGAAAGTCACCACACAGAGGCGGGCGCCCAATATCCCTTATGGACTACGAGAAAAGGATTTACCGGTAGGTATTTAAAATCATATTTTCTCTAGCATCCATAAGGGACAGATTAGTACAATGGGGATGTCCTAAAGCTTCCAGAACGTGCGGGAACGTGCGGAGACATCTGCAGCACCGCCTGCCCAAACTGGATATCCTCTTTGGCCAGGGTATCAAATGTGTAGAACTTCACAAAGGTGTTCTTCCCCGACCAGGTAGCAGCTCGACATAGTTGTAGGGCCGAGACTCCACGGGCAGCTGCCTAGGAAGAGCCCACCGATCTTGTAGAGTGGGCCTTCAGAGACTGTGGAACAGGTAAGGCTGCCGACGCATAAGCCTGTTGGATAGTAAGCCTAATCCAACGAGCAATGGACTGCTTTGAAGCAGGGCAACCCTTTTTCCGCGCGTCATAGAGCACGAACAAGGAATCAGTCTTTCTGATCCGAGCCGTCCTCTTGACATAGATTGAATTCTGCAGTTGAATTCTGCAGAGGGATATGTGCGTTCCTCGCACCAAGAGACATCTCCGCCAAATATGATGATAGGGTTTTGACGTCACAGGTTTTCTGGCTTGCACCATAGTGGCAATACCTTTTTGGTAAAGCCCTTTGTGAGCTAGGATGTTCCGCTCAATGTCCATGCCGTCAAACAAAGCCGCCGCAAGTCCGGGTAGATGAACGGTCCTTGTTGAAGAAAATCCCTCTACGGACATGTCCAGCAAAACCGCGTACTACGCTCTTCGGGGCCAATCCGGGGCAATCAAGATTGCTTCCACTCTTTGATGTCTGAGCTGCTTGAGCACCCTTGGGATCAGCGGAATCGGAGGATACAGGTAGACTAGCTGGTAAGGCCAAGGCGATGTCAGCGCATCCATTGCGCTCACCTGAGGGTCCCTGGTTCGTGAGCAATAGCAGTGAAGCTTCTTGTTGAGACGAGAGGCCATCAAGTCGATCTGTGGGCATCCCCAACCTGTCGATGATCTGTTGAAACACCGGAGGGTGTAAGTCCCCATTCCCCCGGATGGAGGTCGTGGTGACTTAGGAAGTCCGCTTCCCAGTAGTCCACTCCCGGAATGAAGATTGCTGACAGTGCTCTTGCATTTCTTTCTGCCCAGAGGAGTATTCTGGACACTTCTCGCATGCAGGCCCTGCTCTTTGTCCCTCCTTGTCGATTGATGTATGCTACCGCCGTGGTGTTGTCCGACTGCACCTGGATCGCCAGATCCCAGAGTAGAGGTGATGCCTGAATCAGAGCATTGTAGGTAGCCAGAAGTCCCAGAAAGTTGATCGTAAGTAAGGCCTCTTGGAACTGCGCCCCTTGGGTGACCGCTCCCCATCCTCTCAGACTTGCATGCATCGTGAGGAGGATCCAATCATGAATCCCAAAGAGTCGACCTTCCAGCAGGTTGGAGGACTGTAGCCACCACAGGAGAGAAATTCTGTCCTGAGGTGACAGCCGAATCATCCGGTGCATCTGAAGATGGGAACCGGACCACTTGTTCAGGATGTCCAATTGGTATGGTCTGGCATGAAACCTTCCAAACTGAATCGCCTTGTATGAGGCCACCATCTTTCCCAACAATTTTATGCAAATATGAATGGAGACTTGAGTAGGTCGGAGCACCATGCGAACCATTTCTTGAAGTGTTCTCACTTTTTCCTCTGGGAGGAACACTTTCTGTGCTACAGTATCCAGTAGCATCCCCAGAAACAGGAGCTGCTGAGACGGTTCCAGGTGGGACTTCCGCAGATCGAGGAACAACCTGTGGTGCGACAGAAGTTGGATAGTGCGATCTATGTGTAGCAACAGAAGCTATCTGGAACTCGCTTTTATCAGGAGATCATCCAGGTATGGAATCACATTGACCCCCTGGATCCTGAGTTGAAACATCATCTCTGTCATCACCTTCGTGAATACCCTCGGAGCTGTATACAGGCCGAAGGGTAACGCCTGAAACTGGTAGTGATCGTTCAGTAGGGCAAACCTCAGATAGGCCTGATGAGGAGGCCAAATTTGGATATGCAGGTAAGCGTCCTCGATATCCAGGGACACTAGGAATCCCTGTTGTTCCAGGCCTGCAATCACCGCTCTCAAAGATTCCATCTTGAATTTGAAAACTTTCAGGTAAGGATTCAAGGACTTCAGATTCAGAATGGGTCTCGCACACCAGTCTGGTTTTGGTACTACGAACAGACTGAAATAGTAACCCTGTCCTTGTTGTAGTAGGGGCACTGGAACAATGACCTGGGACTGGACCAACTTGTTTATGGCCAGTAGTAGCGTACCACGCATATTTTACAAAGCTGGTAAGCTTGATTTGAAAAATCGTTGGGGAGGAGCACCGTTGAATTCGAGCTTGTAACCCTGAGAGATAAGGTCCCTTACCTAAGCATTTTGGCAGGAACCATCCCAGATGTGGCTGTAGTGACGTAACCGAGCTCCCACCACGAGATTGGGAGGGCACCGTCATGCTGAAGGCTTTGCAGCAGTAGAACTGGTGTTCTCTTCCTGAGATCCGTCAACGGCTGGTTTCTTAGGTTTTACTCTGGAGCCTCTAGCTGCATTGGAGGCCCCTCTGGCCCTAGATCGAAATCCGGAGGACTGAAAGGACTGAGTAGATGGTCCCGGGTAGGTTCATCTAGCAGGTGGAACCCCCGAAGGGAGAAACATGGATTTCCTAGCAGTAGCTTTGGAAATCCATAAGTCCAATTCACCTCCAAAGAGCCATTCACCTGTGAAGGGAAGAGATTCCACATTACGTTTAGAGTCAGCATCAGCAATCCACTGACGTAACCATATGGCTCTGCGCACAGACACAGCCATAGCCGTGGTCCTAGCATTAATATTGCCAATCTCTTTAAGGGTGTCACAGAGGACTCTTGCCGTGTCCTGAATGTGATTCAGGAAAGTAACAGTATTAACTAAGGTCATATCACCCGAGAGACCTTCCTTAATTTGATGAGCCCAGGAATGAATTGCATGTGTCACCCAGCAACCTGCAATGACCGGCCTTTGAGCAACATCTGCAGCAATGTAAATAGATTTTAGAGTGGTCTCAATTTTCCTATCTGCCGGTCCTTTACTGTAAAAGAGCCCGGAGCAGGGAGTACCGCCTTTTTAGAAAGGCGAGTGACTGAGAAGTCTACTGCTGGAGACTCTACCCAGAATTTTCTGCCTTTAGGGGCAAAGCGGAATGTATGCAAAAACCGCTTTGACTCCTGATATTTTTTATCTGGATTCTTCTAGGCTATTTTAAATAAGTCATCCAATTCCTTGTAATCAGGAAATGTGACTGTCAGTTTGTCTTGTGGGAGGAAAAATGACTGCTGAGTATTAGCATCCTCCAGGGGGAGCTTTAACACATCCCTAATAGCCAATATGAGGGGTTCAATACCCTGGGTAGGGGTGGAATCCCCACTTATGGGGTCCACATCATACCCATCGTCCAGCATATCATCATCAGTATCTGAGAGGAGTGGAGGTAGAGCACGTTTTTGTGCACCAGAAGCAGACGGGGGGGGAAGGGGGGGGATGTTTAGCAGCTAGAATTGCCACTGCTTGTTGCAGTTCCTGAGTCTTATTGGCATTTAAAGTGAGTTGAGATGACATATCAGAATCATAGTTTTGATAGCCCCCAACCAGGAGGGCTCTGCACTCTCCACCACATTGATATCAGCATTCTGATATGACTGACTATATTGTTCACAGGATACTGAGCCAGATGAACTAGGAGAGAATCTAGCATTACATACACTGCATAACTTCTGTTTTACCATTGTAAAGCAGAAAAAACAGGAATTACACACACACATACACACACAACACAGCCTTATATATATATATATATATATATATATATATTACAAGCCTGCCCTATTGCATGTGAGAGGAGAGACAGGCGAGAGGACCCCAGCGCACCAAACGCTGCACAGCACCAGTGAGGCTGTCAGCGTTTTTTGTGCAAACAACAGCGAGACTGTAATATGAAAAATCCCTCAGAGGGATGTTACTTGTGCACAAATATAGCGGCTCTCCCCTTCTACACCTGGTACCAGCGATCCAGGGACTGATATGGAGGAGCTGTCGAGGCTGCTGCTATGCAAAGGAAGGCGCCAAAATGCCGCTGAGCCCGCTCTCCTGTAGCTCCGCCCCACGTCATGGCGCCGTAGCTACCGTTGAATATTTATACTGGCCATGTCTCCCAATGTATGTAGCCTCATATAAATGTTTAGTACAACTGATATTAGCAAGTCCACAGCACCTGTACGCCTCACCTGTGCTTCAGCCGCACATTAAACCGTGGTAGCCCCCTGGCGGGGCCCCCAGTTGGTACTCACCACTGACGATCACCTTCAGGCAGAGTTAGGGGTGTGCTGGCATGCTGCGGCAGACAAGGCGCCATGCCAAGCTGAACAAACAGCCCCTCAGGACGGTGGTCCTGCAGCGGGGAAGCGGCTCTGCACCTCAAGAGGCCGGTTACCGCCCCCCCTCCTAATTCCCACGTGCAGGTATGCTGTTGTCCAAACAGCATACCGAAAGAAATAAAACTTTAAAGGAAACTGAACCAAAAACTTTGGAGCCTGCAGAGTGTGCATCCTCTCCTGAGGGCACTTTTTTCTAAACTGAGCTGTAGGAGGAGGCATAGTAGGGAGGAGCCAGCACACCCAGTTAAAGAGATTTAGAATGCACTGGCTCCTTTGGACCCGTCTATACCCCCATCATACTAATCTGTCCCCAATATCCCTTATGGATGCTAGAGAAAGATGCACATCCAAAGACCGTTCTTTGGAAGACAAACGAGAAGAGATAAAAGCCGGAACCACAAACTCTTGGTTAAGATGAAAAAAGATACCGCTTTAGGTAGATAATCGGGGCGAGTTTGAATAACTGCCAGGACACGGTGAAAAATCAAAAAGGGTGGATCATAGGACAAAGCGCCTAAGTCCGACACCCTTCTAGAAGAGGCAATAGCCAGCAGAAACATGACCTTAAGCGTAAGGCATTTAAGGTCCACAGACTCAAGAGGTTCAAATGGAGAGTCTTGTAGGGCATTTAAGACAACAGACAGATCCCAAGGAGCCACAGGAGGAACATAGGGAGGCTGAATCCGTAAAACACCCTGAGTGAAAGTATGAACATCAGGAATAGATGCAAGTTTTTTTTTAAACCAAACCGACAAGGCAGATATATGAACCTTGAGGGAGGCCAGACGAAGGCCTAAATCTAGGCCTTGTTAGAGAAAAACCAAAAGCCTGGAAGTTCTAAACGAATAGGCATCATAATTCTTAGCAGTATACTATGTGAAGTAAGAGTTCCAGACCCTGTAATAAATCCATGCAGAAGCCGGTTTGCAGGCCTTCAACACAGTTCGAATAACCGCCTCAGAGAATCCTTTCGCCCTCAGGAGTGAAGCTTCAAGAGCCACGCCGTCAAAGCCAGTCTGGTCAGGTCCAGGTAGACACAAGGGCCCTGAACGAGGAGGTCTGGGCATTGAGGAAGTAGAAGACCAATGCCGTCTGGGCCACGCTGGAGCGACTAGAAGTAGTATTCCTCTTTCTTGCTTGAACTTCCGTAGTACCCTTGGCAGCAGTGACACTGGAGGGAACACGTATGGCAGCCGTAAGTTCCATGGAATTGCCAGTGCGTCTGCAAACGCTGCTTGAGGATACCTTGTCGTTGATCCAAAGACCGGAACCTTGTGATTGTGTCGAGACGCCATCAGGTCTACATCTGGCAGGACCCACCTCTCCACTAGGAGTTGAAAGACTTACGGATGAAGACTCCACTCTCTGGCGTCAACGTCCTGACTACTGAGGAAATCCGCTTCCCAGTTGAGGACTACGGGAATGAACACTGCCGATATTGCTGGCAGATGGCGTCCCGCCCAACGGAGGATTTTTGATACTTCCAACATTGCCAGGCGGCTTCGAGTGCCACCTTAATGATTTATGTATGCCACCGTGGTGGCGTTGTCTGATTGTACTTGAACAGGCCTGTTCTGTACCGGAGGCAGGGCAAGCGTCAACGCATTGAACACTGCCTGCAATTTCAGAATGTTTATCGGGAGAAGAGATCCCTCCCTAGTCCACCGACCCTGGAGAGAGTGTTGCTCCAACACCGCACCCCAACCCCGCAGACTGGCATCCATTGTCAGGAGGACCCAGTTGGAGATCCAGAAGGGACGGCCCCTGCTCAACTGTTGGTCCTGTAGCCACCAGCTCAGTGACAGATGAACCTCCGGAGTCAAGGAGATCATTTGAGACCTGATTCGATGGGGCAGGCCGTCCCACTTGGAAAGGATTAACCTGTGCAGAGGGCGGGAATGAAATTGAGTGTGCTCTACCATGTCGAAAGCCGACACCATGAGGCCTAGTACTTGCATCGCCGAGTGTATCGACACTCTTGGGCGAGAGAGGAGGTAGTTGATCCTATCTTGAAGCTTCACGATGTTCTCTGGAGACAGGAACAATCTCTGGCTGTGTGTGTCCAGCAGTGCCCCCAGGTGCACCATGCTCCGAGCAGGGACCAGAGAGTACTTTTTCCAGTTGATTAGCCACCCGTGGGCCTATAGGAATTGGACCGTCAGTTCCATATGACTGAGGAGAACATCTTGGGAGTTCGCCAGGATCAGCAAGTCATCTAAATATGTCAGGATCCTGATTCCCTGACGGCGGAGAAGGGCCGTCATCAGGGCCATGACCTTAGTGAAGATCCGACGGGCCATGGTCAGTCTAAATGGCAGAGCCTGGAACGGATAATGGAGGTTGCCAATAGCAAACCGCAGATATTGTTGATGAAAGACAGCAATAGGTATATGCAGGTAAGCATCCTGTATGTCCATATAGTCTTTGGGTTCCATGGCCAGTACAATAGAGCGCACAGTTTCCATACGGAATTTGGACACTCTCACAAATTTGTTCACTGCTTTGAGGTTGAGTTTAGGCCAGAAGGACCCATTTGGCTTCGAAACTAGAAACAGGGTCGAATAGTATCCCCAGCCTCTCTGGGACAGAGGTACCGGCACTACCACTCCTGTGTCCAAGAGGGATTGCACAACCAAGTGTAGAACTTGCGCTTTCAACGGATCCGAAGGGATAACCGTCAAGTAGAACTGGCGAGGGGGATGTCTCTTGGAAGAGATTGCGTACCCGTGAGAGACAACTTCCCTCACCCAGGCGTCCGAAGTGGTCTTTAACCAGGCCTGGGCGAACTGCAGAAGTCGGCCTCCCACCCTGGGGTCCCTCAGGGGGAGGCCTGCCCCATCATGCAGCAGGCTTGTCTTTTTTGGAAGCAGGTTGACGGGCAGCCCAGTATTGTTTAGGTTTGGGCTTAGTGAATTTGAAAGTACGAGCCTGTCTCGGGTACGCCTGACCCTTTGCCTTCCCTGGAGGTCGAAAGGAACGAAAAGTGGTACTCTTTGCCTTCGGTGCAGAAGGATTAGTACTTGGGAGAAACGCAGTCTCAGCAGTTGCCAAGCCAGTCACAATCTTATTCAGATCCTACCCCAAAAAGGATGTCTCCCTTAAAAGGGAGCACCTCCAAGGTCTTTTTGGAGTCTAGGTCCACCTTCCAGGACCTCAACCACAGCATTCGGCGAGCCAGTATAGATGTAGTAGACGCCTTGGCTGCCATTACACCTGCCTCAGAGGTCGCCTCCTGAATATAGTGGGAGGCTGTGGTAATATGAGACAGATATTGTCTGGCAGTGTCAGAAATATCCTGAGGCAGCTCATCCTCAATTGCCTGAACCCATGCTTCAATTCCCTTCGCTGCCCATGAGGCTGCTATAGTGGGTCTATGTACAGCACCAGTAAGAGTAAATAGACTTCAGGCATCCCTCCACACACTTATCCGTCGGTTCCTTAAAGGAGGTGACAGGCAGAGTAGATGACACCACATGACGGGCGACATGAGAGTCCACTGACGGTGGACTTTCCCACTTGTTTCTCAACTCCGCAGGAATAGGATAACGAGCTAGCATCTTTTTAGACAGGGAAAATTTATTTCCTGGAGATGACCAGGATTCCTGGCGTATGTCAATTAAATGGTCAGAATGTGGTAAGAATACTTTAGTAACCTTCTGACGTTTGAACTTATCAGGTTTCTCAGACGCAGTAGTGGGATCAATCTCATCATCAATTTTGAGAATCAGCTTAATAGCCTCCACTAGGTCAGGAACATCAACCTAAGTTGTAGATTCCTCATGAGTAGCGACTGTATCAGTGTCTGACGGATCAGTATATTCCCCATCATCATCAGAAGAATTATCCGAAATATTAGTGGATTGTGAGGAAGAAATGGCACACTTAGAAGACCCCTTGACCACAGAGGAGCATGGGGTAGACTTTTGTCTAACCAAAGATTGATGTAATTGTTGTAACTGGGTAGACATAGTGTCCGCCCAGAGCGTATTAACTACACGGACAATATGTGGCTGCGATGGCACAGGAGGCGTAAGACGTGTCACAAGCGTATTCAGCATACTTGAGAATGCTGCCCAAGGTGGTTCCTGATTGGCCGCAGGCTGACTGGGAGATGTATGGCACCCAGTGCCTGAACCATCAGCTAAAACTTTCCCCCCAGGTAAATCCTTGGTGCCAGCACTGTATGATGCAGATGCGCCCGCGGACTTCCCGCCCTGTGTGGCAGACATTATAGGGAATGTAGCCTTAGCGCGTAACAGTACAATATAGCCAAACAAACACAATACCTGCAAATAACACCCTGATTTATGTGACAGTAAATACAGGGCACAAACAGAGGATTAAAGCGGTATGAGGTGACTGAAATAAACAGTAAAAAAAAAAAAAACAGTATATACTGTGTAGCTATATATATATATATATCTATATATATATATATATATATATCTATATATATATCTATATATATATATCTATATGAGACCCTGACGCACCCAGCCCCCCAGGGTACAAAATATGGTGATAGCAAGACGTGTGTTACACTAGAATGAAATACACACAGCAGCTACTGGCACACTCAGTCACAGGTACGATGCAGAAGTTATTACAGATAAACAATAAAATTGCACTGGACTAGTAAAAATAGGATTTTGGTACTTACCAGATAAATCCTTTTCTTTGAATCCATAGGGGGCACTGGAGTACTCTTGGGATATGGACGGTTCCACTGGAACTAGGCACTGAATAGTTAAACTTTGACTATATCTCCCCTCCATATTCCAGAGTACCTCAGTGTTTTTTTACTGAGCCGAACTGGAGCTATAGAGGTTGACAATGGAGACATACATATAACCAAAAACGGACAACAATAAAGTTGACACAAACAAAAAATGACAACTAACAGTTGACACCAACCCGACAAAATTTCTAATTTGAAACAGTCGGTAAGAGTGTGTTACCATAATATTCCCTGCACTTACCACAACCAGGTAACAATTGCTCTGGGTGGGCGTCCAGTGCCCCCTATGGATTCAAAGAAAAGGATTTATTTGGTAAATACCAAAATCCTATTTTCTTTTTCATCCACTAGGGGTCACTGGAGTACTCTTGGGACGTACCAAAGTTTCCCCCGTGGGCGGGAGAGCTATTTGGCACCTGTAACACTAAACGGCCAAAGCTAGATGCTGATGCCGCAAAAGTATCAAACTTATAAAAGCGCACAAACGTGTGCACTGACGACCATGTAGCCGCCCGGCAAAGCTGTGTCGTAGAAACTCCCCGACCAGCTGCCCATGAAGTTCCCACAGAACGTGTGGAATGAGCTGTTACCGAAGTAGGCGGCTGTAACCTAGCCTGAAGATAAGCCTGACGTATGGTCAGTTTTATCCATCTGGATAAGGTCTGCTTAGAGGCTGGCCAACCCCTCTTGGTAGCATCATAGAGAACAAACAACGTATCCGTCTTACGAACTGTGGACGTTCGAGACACATAAACGCATAAAGCGCGTACCACATCCAGAGTTTCAGAATGTCCTGATAACACAGGAACTACTATTGGTTGGTTGATGTGAAAAGATGACACTACCTTTGGTAAGAAAGCGGGATTCGTCCGAAGTTCCGCTCTGTCATCATGAAACACCAAATATGGTGGCTTGCATGACAAGGCACCCAAATCTGAAACCCGCCTTGCCGAAGCCAAGGCTAGAAGAAAAATTGTTTTCCAAGTGAGAAATTTAATATCCACTTGTTGTAAGGGTTCAAAATGAAATCTAAAACCAGATTCAAGTCCCATGGCGCTGTAGGTGGAATGAATGGAGGCTGTACTCTGAGGACACCCTGCATAAAGGTGTGTACTGATGGCAAAAGAGCCAATCGTCTTTGAAAGTAGATTGACAAAGCAGATATCTGCACTTTTAGTGTGGATAGACGTAGACCTCCATCTAACCCCGTCTGTAGAAATAACAAAAGACGGGATAACTTGAAAGATGATGTCGGAAACTTCCGAACTTCACACCAACCTATATAGGCACGCCAAATTCTGTAATAATGAGCTGCCGTAACCGGCTTCCTAGCTCGTAACATGGTTGGTATAACCTATTCTGGAATGCCCTCTCTTTTTAAGAGGGCTGTCTCAACAGCCACTCCGTCAAACGCAGCCGCGCTAAATTGGAGAAAAAGAACGGACCCTGTTGTAACAGGTCCGGACGCAGTGGGAGCGGCCAGGGATCGTCTGCGAGTAATCCGCGAAGATCCGAGAACCAAGCTCTCCGTGGCCAATGAGGCGCCACTAGTATGACTGTGACGAACTCTCTTTTGATCCGTTTTAGCAATAGAGGGAGCAGCGGAAACGGTGGAAACAGATACACTAGACTGTATGGCCACCTGACTGTGAGAGCATCCACCGCCACTGCCTTTGGATCTCTCGTTCTGGACACGTACAGGGGCGTTTGATTATTGTGGCGAGATGCCATCAGGTCCACTTGCGGGTAACCCTACTTCTGGACCAGCATGTGAAACACTTCTGGATTTAATGCACATCCTGGATAAAAATCCTGGCAGCTGAGATAATCCGCCTCCCAGTTGTCCACTCCCGGAATGAATACTGCCGACAAAATCACCTCGGCCCAATTGAGGACTCGAGCTACTTGCCGCATTGTCATGCGGCTTTTCGTTCCTCCTTGTTTGTTGATGTATGCGACCACCGTCGCATTGTCTGACTGCACCTGAACAGCCTGAGCCTGCAGCATGTGCACTGCTTGTCGTAGCGCATTGTAAATTGTTCCAGGACATTTATAGACAGCAATCTTTCGTGATCCGCCCAGAGACCCTGGAGCTGAAAATTTTGAACTACAGCTCCCCAACCTCTGAGACTCGCGTCCGCCGCGAGAATTATCCAATTCCAGGCGCCGAACCGTTTCCTGCGGTTAGATTCTGTACCTTGAGCCACCAGAGTAGAGACACCCTGGCCCTTGGAGACCACCTCACCCTGCGGTGAATCTGCAGAAGCGAGCCCTACCATTGTTCTTGGCATGCATTGCAGGCAGACACTCTACTCGTTAGGCCACAGCCAACCATTGCGAGCACATCCAGTTAAAAAGGACGTGAGTGAAGTCTTCCGAACTGAAGCGCTTCAAAAGCCGCCACCATTGTGTCTAATAGGCGAATGTACAAATGAACAGAGACTGTGCGAGGCTTGAGCACTAATTGTACCAGATGACGAATGACCTGTACTTCTGTCTGGGTAGGTAAATTCTTTGATTTACCGTATCGAGAATCATACCTAGGAATTGAAATCGTTGAGACGGAATCATTCAGGAATTTGCGTAGACAATGGTAGGAAATCAGATTTCCCCCCCACTCGGTCTGCGATCTATTCTCGTTTGGAACGTAGCCAAAGTGGACGTTGTGCGCCACTAGCGAAGCTGAGACGCAAGAACCAACTGCCAACTTCACAGAAGCTGTAGGCAGCAAGAAGTGTAAGGTGGTCTTTATTTAGGGCAAACCTGAACTGGAGCGCCCTGCCACTACAGCCTTGTTACCTCAAACCCTTACCAAAGCAGGGCGAAGCAACAGCCCTACTGCTGTGTAGGGTACACTCCGATAGGTAGTTAAACGCCCAATAATTGCAATTGTCTCTCATTGGAAATTGTTCAGCCTTCGCTGAGAACCTGACGTACTGGCCTGGTGGCGAATCGACCGCAACAATCTAGCTGAAACAGTAAATTTTTCCCTCTCAGGCAGTACATGCGCCCGCATTTCCCCCAAAGAGGACCGGTAAGGGTCTGTCTGCGCAGTCGAATTTGTCCGACACACTGTGTGACAGACTCTGCAGCGAAGCTGCTTGTTTGATTATGCATTAGACTTAGTGATCATGTACCCCGACCAGTAAGTACACCACGGAAGTAATCTGTGTATAAACCTGCATTACCGTGCATGTGGTTTCCAGCAATAGTGAATCTTCCTGTAGAGACATGCTGTCAAAAACAATTAATAAATTAAATTCCTAACAACCCCCCGCTCCCCCAGAGTGTTGTAGGGCAGCAACCTCCAGCAAAGACCCAGGAAGTAACGTAAAAAAATGGTGTCCCACCATGTTTTTATTTTTTTATTTTATTATATATATATATATATATATATTACACCTGTTAAACCAGGAACTGAACCAGTGTCCATGCAATCACAATGTTCACTGTGGGCGGGAAGCCTAACCACTTGGCTACAGAGCCACCTGTGAAAATAATAAGCAAAAGCTGCTGTTTAAACATCAACTCTGGTGATGAAATGGTTGCTGTAGTGACTTGCAATCCAGATGGTACCTGAACCCACAATCCCTGGTTTAGGAGGGCAGTGTCCTATCCATTAGGCCACTGGGGATCTGGGGAGGCGAGGCCTGACCTCACAATGTTTGCAGTGCTCAACAGATACTGTTTAATAAGCACTGTGTGCCGACCAATTGCGCCACTGTAGTCTTGCCAAAAAAGATTTTTAATGTCAGCATATTATATATATATATATATATATATATATACACACACACACACACATATATACACATATACAACCATGTATATTCACACATACTCAGACCTTGTAAATATATATATATATTTCATATATGCATACATACACATATATATTATATACCCATATACATATTTCCAGATATATCCTGATTCAGAAGTATAATAATTCTTAGAAGTCTGAAACTAAATGTGACCACTCACAGGCTTAAAAACCTGAGAAGTCTGCTGCTTAACCGCAGCTTAGTTAATGGGTCCCGAATCCAGTGTGGTGTGGCTGTAGATTTAAAAATACCTACAGCACCTTGTATTCCCAGGTGGCTAACCAGGCCCAACACTGCCCAGCCTCCACGATCAGATGAAATCGGGCGTATCCAATTGTGGTGTGGCTAAGTGAATTAAGCAAAGCTGCTGCAGGTGAGCCTGAACTCACAAAGCTTGCAGTGCTCCACAGATACTGTTTTATAATCACCATGTGCTGACCAATTGTATAACACATCTTACTTTACAACAGTGAACAAAGCCAGTATTTGGCTGACCACAGCCATGATTCAGATTTGCAGTCTTTGGGATAATATCATTATAATAAGAATTTACTTACCGATAATTCTATTTCTCGTAGTCCGTAGTGGATGCTGGGAACTCTGTAAGGACCATGGGGAATAGCGGCTCCGCAGGAGACAGGGCACATCTAAAGAAAGCTTTAGGATCACCTGGTGTGCACTGGCTCCTCCCCCTATGACCCTCCTCCAAGCCTCAGTTAGGATACTGTGCCCGGACGAGCGTACACAATAAGGAAGGATTTTGAATCCCGGGTAAGACTCATACCAGCCACACCAATCACACTGTACAACTTGTAATCTGAACCCAGTTAACAGCATGATAATAGAGAAGCCTCTATAAAAAATGGCTCACTACAACAATAACCCGAATTTTTTGGTAACAATAATTATGTACCAGTATTGCAGACAATCCGCACTTGGGATGGGCGCCCAGCATCCACTACGGACTACGAGAAATAGAATTATCGGTAAGTAAATTCTTATTTTCTCTGACGTCCTAGTGGATGCTGGGAACTCCGTAAGGACCATGGGGATTATACCAAAGCTCCCAAACGGGCGGGAGAGTGCGGATGACTCTGCAGCACCGAATGAGAGAACTCCAGGTCCTCCTCAGCCAGGGTATCAAATTTGTAGAATTTTACAAACGTATTTGCTCCTGACCAAGTAACTGCTCGGCAAAGTTGTAAAGCCGAGACCCCTCGGGCAGCTGCCCAAGATGAGCCCACCTTCCTTGTGGAGTGGGCATTTTAAGATTTTTGGCTGTGGCAGGCCTGCCACAGAATGTGCAAGCTGAATTGTACTACAAATCTAACGAGCAATCGTCTGCTTAGAAGCAGGAGCACCCAGTTTGTTGGGTGCATACAGGATAAACAGCGAGTCAGATTTTCTGACTCCAGCCGTCCTGGAAACATATATTTACAGGGCCCTGACCACGTCAAGCAACTTGGAATCCTCCAAGTCCTTAGTAGCCGCAGGTACCACAATAGGTTGCTTCATGTGAAATGCAGAAACCACCTTAGGTAGAAATTGAGGACAAGTCCTCAATTCTGCCCTGTCAGAATGAAATATTAAATAAGGGCTTTTATATGATAAAGCCGCCAATTCTGACACACGCCTGGCTGAAGCCAGGGCTAACAGCATCGTCACCTTCCATGTGAGATATTTTAAGTCCACAGTGGTGAGTGGTTCAAACCAATGTGACTTTAGGAAACTCAACACAACATTGAGATCCCAAGGTGCCACTGGAGGCACAAAAGGAGGCTGTATATGCAGTACCCCTTTTACAAATGTCTGAACTTCAGGCACTGAAGCCAGTTCCTTTTGGAAGAAAATCGACAGGGCAGAAAATTGAACCTTAATGGACCCTAATTTTAGGCCCATAGACAGTCCTGTTTGCAGGAAATGGAGGAAACGACCCAGTTGAAATTCCTCTGTAGGGGCCTTCTTGGCCTCCCACCACGCAACATATTTTCGCCAAATGCGGTGATAATGTTTTGCGGTTACGTCCTTCCTGGCCTTGACCAGGGTAGGGATGACTTCATCTGGAATGCCTTTTCCCTTCAGGATCCGGCGTTCAACCACCAAGCCGTCAAACGCAGCCGCGGTAAGTCTTGGAACAAACAAGGCCCCTGCTGGAGCAGGTCCTTTCTTAGAGGTAGAGGCCACGGTTCGTCCGTGAGCATCTCTTGAAGTTCCGGATACCAAGTTCTTCTTGGCCAATCCGGAGCCACGAGTATCGTTCTTACTCCCCTTTGCCGTATAATTCTCAGTACTTTTGGTATGAGAGGCAGAGGAGGGAACACATACACTGACTGGAACACCCACGGTGTTACCAGAGCGTCCACAGCTATTGCCTGAGGGTCTCTTGACCTGGCGCAATACCTGTCCAGTTTTTTGTTGAGGCGGGACGCCATCATATCCACCTTTGGTTTTTCCCAACGGTTCACAATCATGTGGAAGACTTCTGGATGAAGTCCCCACTCTCCCGGGTGTAGATCGTGTCTGCTGAGGAAGTCTGCTTCCCAGTTGTCCACTCCCGGAATGAACACTGCTGACAGTGCTATCACATGATCTTCCGCCCAGCGAAGAATCCTTGCAGCTTCTGCCATTGCCCCCCTGCTTCCCGTGCCGCCCTGTCTGTTTACGTGGGCGACTGACGTGATGTTGTCCGATTGGATCAATACCGCCTGACCCTGAAGCAGGGGTTTCGCTTGACTTAGGGCATTGTAAATGGCCCTTAGTTCCAGAATGTTTATATGAAGAGATGTCTCCAGGCTTGACCATAAGCCCTGGAAATTCCTTCCCTGTGTGACTGCTCCCCAGCCTCGCAGGCTGGCATCCGTGGCCACCAGGACCCAGTCCCGAATGCCGAATCTGCGGCCCTCTAGAAGATGAGCACTCTGCAACCACCACAGGAGGGATACCCTTGTCCCCGGTGACAGGGTTATCCGCTGAAGCATCTGAAGATGCGACCCGGACCATTTGTCCAGTAGGTTCCACTGGAAAGTCTTGCGTGGAATCTGCCGAATGGGATTGCTTCGTAGGAAGCCACCATTTTTACCCAGAACCCTTGTGCATTGATGCACTGAGACTTGGTTCGGTTTTAGGAGGTTCCTGACTAGCTCGGATAACTCCCTGGCTTTCTCCTCCGGGAGAAACACCTTCTTTCTGGACTGTGTCCAGGATCATCCCTAGGAACAGAAGACAAGTCGTCGGAACCAGCTGCGATTTTGGAATATTGAGAATCCAATCGTGCTGCCGCAACACTACCTGAGATAGTGCTACACCGACTTCCAAGTGTTCCCTGGATCTTACCCTTATCAGGGAATCGTCCAAGTAAGGGATAACTAAAATTTCCTTCCTTCGAAGGGATATCATTTCGGCCATTACCTTGGTAAAGACCCGGGGTGCCGTGGACCATCCCTACGGCAGCGTCCGAACTGATAGTGACAGTTCTGTACCATAACCTGAAATACCCTTGGTGAGAAGGGTAAATTTTGACATGAAGGTAAGCATCCTTGATGTCCCGAGACATCATGTAGTCCCCTTCTTCCAGGTTTGCAATCACTGCTCTGAGTGACTCAATTTTGAATTTGAACCTCTGTATGCAAGTGTTCAAAGATTTTAGATTTTAAAATCGGTCTCACCGAGCCGTCTGGCTTCGGTACCACAATAGTGTGGAATAATACCCCGTTCCCTGTTGCAGGAGGGGTATCTTGATTATCACCTGCTGGGAATACAGCTTGTGAATGGTTTCCAAAACTGCCTCCCTGTCAGCGGGAGACGTCGGTAAAACAGACCTTTGGAAACGGCGAGGGGGATACGTCTCGAATTCCAATTTGTACCCCTGAAATATTACCTGAAGGATCCAGGGGTCTACTTGCGAGTGAGCCCACTGCGCACTGAAATTCATTGAGAACGGGACCCCACCGTGCCTGAACTTGTAAAGCCCTAGCGTCATACTGAGGGCTTGGCAGAGGCGGAAGAGAGTTTCTGTTCCTTGGAACTGGCTGATCTCTGCAGCCATTTTCCTCTCCCTCTGTCACGAGCAGAAAAGAGGAACCCTTTTGTCCGCTTGCCAACCAGGACTGCGCCTGATAATACGGCGTCTTATTTTGAGAGGCGACCTGGGGTACATCCCCTTTTTTGTTAAGGCAATACTTCCAAATGCCGTTTGGAATCCGCATCACCTGACCACTTTACTGGTATAATTGGACAACGCACTTATACTTGATGCCAGTCGGCAAATATTCCGCTGTGCATCATGCATATATAGAAATGCATCTTTTAATTGCTCTATAGGCAATAATATACTGTCCTTATCTAGGATATCAAATTTCCAGTCAGGGAATCCGACCACGCCAACCCAGCACTGCACATCCAGGCTGAGGCGATTGCTGGTCGCAGTATAACACCAGTATGTGTGTAAATACATTTTAGGATACCCTCCTGCTTTCTATCAGCAGGATCCCTAAGGGCGGCCATCTCCAGAGAGGGTAGAGCCCTTGTTCATACAAGCGTGTGAGCGCCTTATCCCCCCTAGGGGGTGTTTCCCAACGCACCCTAACCTCTGGCGGGAAAAGGTATACTGCCAATAACTTTTTAGAAATGATCAATTGTTATCGGGGGGAAACCCACGCATCATCACACACCTCATTTTATTTCTCAGATTCAGGAAAACTACAGGAAGTTTTTCCTCACCAAACATAATACCCCTTTTTTTGGTGGTATTTATATTATCAGAAGAGTGTAAACTTTTTCCATTGCCTCAATCATGCAATGTGTGGCCCTATTGGAAATCACGGTTGTCTCTTCACCGTCGACACAGGAGTCAGTATCCGTGTCGGCGTCTGTATCTGAGGTAACGGGCGCTTTAGAGCCCCTGTATGAGACATCTGGACATGCACAAGCTGAGTAGCCGGCTGTCTCATGTCAACCACTGTCTTTTATACAAAGCTGACACTGTCACGCAATTTCAACAGTACATCCACTCAGGTGTCGACCCCCCAGGGGGTGACAACACTATTACAGACACTCTACTCCGTCTCCTCATCATTTTTCTCCTCATACATGTCGACACAAACGTACCGACACACAGCACACACACAGGGAATGCTCTGATAGAGGACAGGACCCCACTAGCCCTTTGGGGAGACAGAGGGAGAGTTTGCCAGCACACACCAGAGCGCTATATATATACAGGGATAACCTTATATAAGTGTTTTTCCCTTTAGCTGCTGTATTGTTTATACTGCGCCTAATTTGTGCCCCCCTCTCTTTTTTAACCCCTTTCTGTAGTGTAGTGACTGCAGGGGAGAGCCAGGGAGCTTCCCTCCAACTGAGCTGTGAGGGAAAATGGCGCCAGTGTGCTGAGGAGATAGGCTCCGCCCCTTTCTCGGCGTCCTTATCATCCGTTTTCTTGTATGTTTTGGCAGGGGTTAAATGCATCCATATAGCCCAGGAGTTATATGTGATGCATTTATTTTAGCCATAAAAGGTTTTCTATCGATTTATTGCGTCTCAGGGCGCTGCCCCCCCAGCGCCCTGCACCCTCAGTGACCGGAGTGTGAAGTGTGCTGAGAGCAATGGCGCACAGCTGCGGTGCTGTGCGCCTACCTTTATCTGAAGACAGGAAAGTCTTCTGCCGCCGATTTTTCCGGACCTCTTCGCTCTTCTGGCTCTGTAAGGGGGCCGGCGGCGCGGCTCCGGTGACCCATCCAGGCTGAACCTGTGATCGTCCCTCTGGAGCTAATGTCCAGTAGCCTAAGAAGCCCAATCCACTCTGCACGCAGGTGAGTTCGCTTCTTCTCCCCTTAGTCCCTCGATGCAGTGAGCCTGTTGCCAGCAGGTCTCACTGAAAATAATAAACCTAAACTAAAACTTTCACAAAGAGCTCAGGAGAGCCCCTAGTGTGCACCCTTCTCGTCGGGCACAGAAAATCTAACTGAGGCTTGGAGGAGGGTCATAGGGGGAGGAGCCAGTGCACACCAGGTGATCCTAAAGCTTTCTTTAGATGTGCCCTGTCTCCTGCGGAGCCGCTATTCCCCATGGTCCTTACGGAGTTCCCAGCATCCACTAGGACGTCAGAGAAAAACAGTTATGATAAGAATAATAGTCTTTGCTGGTGTCTTACTCATTATACCGACAGACAATACAAAATATAACCTGCGCGACTCAGTAAATAGCACTAAGGTGTCTTTACAAATATATATCTGGCCAAGTGCAGTACACGTCAGCAATATGCCTGGTTCTAAATTCCCCTTAACACCCCTGCGCCTTCAATGGAGGAGAGATGTAATACAGGAAATTCTGGAAAAACAACAGGAAAAATGGTTAAATATGCAGACTTATAATTATGTAAGCAGATTTAATAAACATACTACGTTGCATTCATGCACATATATGAGCAACATGTATCCTGTTTAACAAGACTTAATAGCCTAATGTAATACATATGCAGCGCTGCTGTATTCTAGTAAACATACTTCTTTTATCAACAAGAGTTGAATCATGAGATTTTATCCAGTGACCCTGACATTTCTGTGTGCAGGGAACATCACTGTGGCATCAAAGTTACTCACATTTGTGTACCCCCCCCCCCCCCCCCCCCGTGCATCGTTCTCTATACACGGAGCCGGGCCGGGGAGCGCGCTGCATAGTGCCGTGGAGCGGCCTATGCATAAATCAACGTGGACGGCGCGGCTCAGAGCGGCGGGGGACACAGCATAAACAGCGGCGCTGGAAGCGGCGGCCGGCGGCCACACACACACACACACAGTATCATGCTGCCGCCCCGTTCAACATACCTGGACCCTGTGGTGACGGCAATGACGGGGCTTCTCTGTAAGCACTGTCAGCCTTTTACTGCAGGTGACCTGCACGTGGTAGTGAGGGAGCTCTTCTAGAGAGGTCCGACACCCACAGCTGCTTCAGCAGCTTTCCTATCCCAGACCCTCGCCTTCTTGGAAGGGGGAAAGGGATGTTTTCAAAAAATAATCAAAGAAAAAATCAATAATTGTGGATCCACTTCCACAAGCCTAGTTGCTCTGTGAGCACCGAAAAAACACTGAGGTACTCTGGAATATGGAGGGGAGATATAGTCAAAGTTTAACTATTCAGTGCCTAGTTCCAGTGGAACCGTCCATATCCCAAGAGTACTCCAGTGACCCCTAGTGGATGAAAAAGAAACTACATATAGATATGTATGTATATAGATATAACAACAGCAGTAGATGGCGCCCGTAGCTGAGGGAGGGGCTACAGGTCAGCGCCTTATTCCCTATGCTGGTCCTCACCACCGGGTACTGTGGAGCCTATGTAAAACAGATTTTAGTAAATCCGACCTGTGCTTCCTGCCCTGGTGGGAGCACAGGTCGGTCCGTCTCCTGGGACCGCGATTTACCGGCGGGTCCCACCTGGGGGACCCTCTTACCTCTCCTCCCTGATGTGCAGCCACGCGATCCAGGAGAGCGTCAGCGGTGGTGTGCCTGAAGACCGGTGCGCCTCCGCTGCAAGTACCCGGGAACCCGGCCGTGGGAGTATGCAGTGCTGCTGGGGAGGTGATGGAGCCGCAGCACAGAATGTCAGAATGACATAACAGTGCTGAGGCGCTTGAAGTCTTCTTAAAAAGCTCTTTTCAGGGCTGCCTAGAGCAGCCCCACCTGTTAGTGACCTGCTCTTCAGGCACAAACTTACAAACTGAGCTCCAGTGCACGGAGGCGGGGTTATAGAGGAGGTGGTGCAGTGCATCCTGGGAACAGTAAAAGCTTTAGCCTGTTGGTGCCTCGGATCAAGATCCAACTCTACACCCCGATGTATTCCCTGTGGAATCCCAGTGTACCCCGCTGCAGAAATCAATATATAATAAACAAATTGTCAGACAATCAAGATATTTGGCAGAAATAGGTTTTTTTTTTACATCCTCTCAACTAAAAAATGTTCATTAAAATATGAGATGGGTGGTGGACAAGCCTGGCTGAACTGACATGGAATGACCCCCTAATGAATGTATAGGCTGCATCCACATGCAGCAAAGGCAGTCAACATGCGTCCCTCCAGCTGTTGTGGAACTACACATTTCAGTAGCTCTGTTTTAGTATTTGGGTGTGCTAAAACTGTGACAGGGCATGCTGGGATGTGTAGTTACACTGCAGCTGGAGAGCCACACGTTGAGCACACCCCGACATACAGTAACTGCCAACATTGGATACCAGTTGCTAGAAACAAGGTTTGAAAGTAAAGTAATAATTACATTTGACAAATGTCACAATAAGCTGCGATCAAGTGAAATCATAGGGGTTGTATTATGCAAATGAGTATATGCACATAAGTGGGTATTTGCGCTACGGATAATCAATCAAATAATAAAAATTATTACATTTTCAATTTCGGTTTTAGCCAACCAAGAACATAGTAATAGTTGAACCACTGCAGTAATGTGACACCTGGTAATACCCAACCACTGCAGTAATGTGACACCTGGTAATACCCAACCACTGCAGTAATGTGACACCTGGTAATGCCCAACCACTGCAGTAATGTGACACCTGGTAATGTCCAACCACTGCAGTAATGTGACACCTGGTAATGTCCAACCACTGCAGTAATGTGACACCTGGTAATGTCCAACCACTGCAGTAATGTGACACCTGGTAATGTCCAACCACTGCAGTAATGTGACACCTGGTAATGTCCAACCACTGCAGTAATGTGACACCTGGTAATGTCCAACCACTGCAGTAATGTGACACCTGGTAATGTCCAACCACTGCAGTAATGTGACACCTGGTAATGTCCAACCACTGCAGTAATGTGACACCTGGTAATACCCAACCACTGCAGTAATGTGACACCTGGTAATGCCCAACCACTGCAGTAATGTGACACCTGGTAATACCCAACCACTGCAGTAATGTGACACCTGGTAATGCCCAACCACTGCAGTAATGTGACACCTGGTAATGTCCAACCACTGCAGTAATGTGACACCTGGTAATGTCCAACCACTGCAGTAATGTGACACCTGGTAATGCCTAACCACTGCAGTAATGTGACACTTGGTAATGCCTAACCACTGCAGTAATGTGACACTTGGTAATGCCTAACCACTGCAGTAATGTGACACCTGGTAATGCCCAACCACTGCAGTAATGTGACACCTGGTAATACCCAACCACTGCAGTAATGTGACACCTGGTAATGCCTCACCACTGCAGTAATGTGACAACTGGTAATGCCCAACCACTGCAGTAATGTTACACCTAGTAACTACCTACCCATCAGCAATAGTAATGCCTGGTAAGTTAGGAACTAGCGACTGTTAGAACTAATGCCCATCTATACTACTAGCTAATAAGAAGCAATAATTCTCAATAAGATATTTATCTGAAACACTAATGCCTAATGAGATTTACATCAGTAACTGTAATGCCAAACTGCTCTTAAAAATACTTGTAACTACAAAGTCATGCCCAGTAAGATTCTTATTAGAAGCAGTTACGCACCATAAATGTCTACTAATGGCCGTAATGTCCAGCAAAATGCTTTTCAATACCCTGCAGTAGTAACATACAGTAGTAATGGACAGTAATACTCATGATATGAGCAATACCATGACAATATACATTATTCAGCCCCTGCCCCTATATTTCCTTTCTCCATCCTCCAGTATCTCCAAGCCCTGGTCAACTGATTACAGCACTAGCAGAATGGCGCTTATTATTACACGTGTGTGCTACATGCTGGTCTGCAACTGGCTGTTTTCAGTGCCATCTCAGTGTAGCAATTATTCCAGGAGGAAGCAGAGGAGAATACTGTAATAATATGTAATAATACATGGGACTCTAAGGACCAAACACAGACATCCTGAAGTTGCCAGTTGTGCATCATAATGAATATTGGTCCGCATAAAGCTCAACAAACCGGCTGCTTCCAGCGAGTACAGATAATAGGCCCATGTTTATGTTTGGTCATGACTACAAATAAATGGATAAAATTGTCCCAGGACTTCTGCATATTGAATGGGAAAGCATTAAAAGTGTCAAAATCAAACCTATAGTGTCAACGTCCACTGTACAAGGTGGCACCATTTCCCTCTCTGTGGATTACGGTGCCTGTGGGTCTGCATTACACCATGAGTGATGCAGACAGGCAGCTACACAGCCTATTCCATGTCACATATACTTTCACATCTATGGTGTTTTCCGTGTAACTGTAAAAGCTGCTGATGGGGGAAGGATGCAGGGTGTTCTGTGACTTGTAATAAGAATTACAAATCTGTCACGAAACACAGTGTTCTACATAAAAGTTTCATTGCACAAGCACAGATCACATATGATAATGAAGAATTATCGGGCAAGGAAGGGTCCCAGACTGTTCAGTACGATTCGGAAAAAATATCAGGTGAATAAAGGATAAATGCAACAGTTATTTTAGTTACTTATGGTACAAATCTGTCTGTATATGTATAAAAAGAAGAAGAAGATTGGATATTAAATAATAATAATTCAGTCGGTGACAGAGCACAAAACAGTATGCATCTAATGGCTTGTACGCTATAGACCTTTAATTCGCCAAAGAATATTACCCTGGTTTATTCATACAGTGCCAGTAGCGCCATACACTGGGGGAAAATAGAGCACAGAACAATAGTGTACAGGCCCAACAAGCAAAATACAGTACAACAATAGCTAAATAAAGAACACTCAAAGAGAACAAATGCAAGGATAACACAAAATAAAAAACATATATAAGACACTATAGTAAGGTGCACAGTAAATAAATATTTATACATAGGTATCTGTTTAGCACATAATTGTATCCACACTATCTTTTAGAGGTGTTTATTCCAAAACACAGATACAAATACCACAAAGGCTGTAATTGTGTCCACAAGTCTTCTGAGCTACGTGTGAATGTACTGTATGTATTTTCATTCATATTTATTTTTAACTAATGCTCTATACTAATGAGTTTCCTTAATCATTGTTCAGTGTAATACACATGAATATGTTTCCATATTATTATAATTTTTTTTAAATCGTATTACCTTTGCAGAGGCAGCCAATCACAGCCCTGTAGTCTACAAAACAGTTTGGCAGGGAATGTAGCATGTAAAGAACATTATTGCAAACTAACAAACAACAACGACATCAGAGGGGAGCAGCATTACATGTTTAGGGGTCTCACAAGTGGCCCTTGAGTCTACAAAAGGCCACACATGTGTCTCTATGGGAAAGCATAACATCAGATTATGGGGGTCATTCCGAGTTGATCGTAGCTGTGCACAGCGGCAATGCTTTTGTATTTGAGGAGTAACTCCCGGGCCGCCCCCCCAACAGTCCGGCCACGCCTGCGTTGGCCGGACTGCACCCCCCGTATACGGCGGCTTAACGCCGCCATCCAGCCCCCTCCCACCTTGCGACCGCCTCTGCCTGTCAATCAGGCAGAGGCGATCGCTACTGAACGTCGGCCTTCGACCGTCCGGCATGCACCGGCGCACTGCGGCACCAGCGAATGCGCAATTCTGACCCAATCACTGCGCTGCGATAAACTGCAGCGAGCGATCGGGTCGGAATGACCCCCTATGGGCCTAATTCAGATGTGATCATAGCAGCAGGGGGGGCAGATGTAACATGTGCAGAGAGTTAGATTTGGGTGGGGTGTGTTAAAACTGATATCTAAATTGCAGTGTAAAAATAAAGCAGCCAGTATTTACCCTGCACAGAAACAATATAACCCACCCAAATCTGGGTGTAGTATGAGTGGCTGGCGGCTGGCATCCCGGGGGCCAGCATACCAGCGCCGGGATCCCGACCGCCGGCATACAGACAGCTGGGCGAGCACTAATGAGCCATGCTGTGAGCACGATGGCGCGAAACGCTATTTATTCTCCCTCCAGGGGGGTCGTGGACACCCAAGAGGGAGAATATGTGCCGGCATGCCGGCGGTCGGGATCCTGGCATCGGTATGCTGGTCGCCGGGATCCCGGCCGGCGGCATACTGAAGACCACCCCCCAAATCTAACTCTCTCTACAAATGTTATATCTGCCACACCTGCAGTGCACATGGTTTTGCCCAACTGCTAACAAATTTGCTGGTATGATCAGGTCTGAATTATGCCCTATGAGATCACACCAGCATGAAGAGGGTCACATGCTCCAAAACCAAAGGGTAATCTAAGTTGTACTTACATCACTACCCAAATCACACACTGTCCTGCTAGATTTACCAATCAAATGTCCTGTGCTAATTTAACACACCACGGGGGTAATTCAGACCTGATCATAGATGTGATAAATTTAGCACATCTACGATCAGCTTCCCTGACATGAGGGGGGACACCCAGCACAGGGCTAGTCCGCCCCGCATGTCAGGCCCAACCCCGTCGTACAAGTACAAAAGCTTTTCACAGCAGCGATGCTTTTGTACTTCAGGAGTAGCTCTCAGCCAGCGCAGCTCCTGTGCGCTGGCAGGGAGCTACTCATTGCTGCCCGGGTCACAGCGGCTGCGTGTGACGTCACGCAGCCGCCGCAGCCTGCCACCCCAATGGTCCGGGCATGCCTGCATTGCCCGGACCGCACCTCCTAAATGGCAGTCAAACGCCGCCGTCCCGCCCAGCGACCGCCGACAATCAGGCTCTAGATCAAGGATCTAATATGTTGGATGTAAAAATTCCCAAAAGTTTTCTGATCCTTTAAGCAACTTAAAATACTTTGTTCTCATTTTATTTAGTAGAAAAAACGTCAAACGGTGACTTCACCCAAATGGTCTCATATCTGGCGTAATGCCGCATTCCTCTAAAGATTTGGACTCATTAGTAAAGTAAAATCAGCCCTTCCACATTCCTAAAATATCACACAGGTCAGCCAATCACATCTACACACACACACACGTTCTCGCGGTAAACACTCGCCTCACAGCAAGATTGTGTGCGTGCATACAACAAAGTGGGCAAATCAAGTTGCCATGATTGGGCTCACTCGAGAACCACAAAAAACAAACAAAACAAAAAACCCCACGAGAACACTTACTATCAGTTGGCTAAAACTGTTCTTGATTTGAATGATTGTGTGCACAATTGCTGTTGCTTTTTATCTGCACTTGTGATTCCTTTGATGCTTTCAATAAGAAACAAAATGAACACCTATATATAGTACAGTATATAAGACAATATACATGTACACACACACTATTCGTTAACCATGTGAACATGTAAGGGACTGTACTTGAGGGCAATGCACAGTCCTTTAACTCACCTACAGATGTCTTTGCCCTTTCTTTCAACTTTTCCGCAGACACCTCGCTGTAGCTGGGAAGTTCTGACATCTTCACTCCAGATCGAGCTTCTGCTATGAGTTGACGCGCTCGCTCTCTCAGCTGCCGGCGCCGCTCTTCATCTTGCTGCTGGGAAATATTGAACAGTTTTGCCAGCTTAGTAATTGACAGAAATGCAATTTTCAATCTCAATCTGATGGCCATGATAGCAAGTATCTCCATGTTACATTCCCTGTGTCACAAAGGGTAAATATATAGTAAATAAATTACATAAAGATGTTTTAATCATCCCAGCTGTCAGAAGGCTTTCATGGGTTCAAAAAGAATGGACAGCACGGCAGCTCAGTGGTTAGCATTGCTGTCTTACAGAGATAGGGGTCATAGATTTGATTCCACTGAGTATTCTATCAGTGTGGGGTTTGTAAGTGCTTCTTATGTTTCTGTGAGTTTATTGTGGGTGTTCCAGTTTGCCCTGACACTTCAAAAACATACTGGTAGGGTAATTGGCTGCCAACATAATTGGATCCTAGTGTTTGTGCTTCTGTGGTAGGGAATTTACACTGTAGGCTCCAATGGGACAAGAATTGATGTGAATTATTCATTATTCTCTTTATATGGTGGCACTATATTAACAAAAATAAAAAATTCAGGATCAGCTTTATTAATACGCTATCCAGAAAGGATTCCTGAAGCGCAATAAATCCTCTCATTGTGGTGCAACTTCTCACAATAAAATTAAATTCTGGGCGATATGCCATCGGAAATAGGGGTGTCTTATGAGCTGAGGCAGCCCCGTGTGCAGTGCCCAAGCGGGCTGCCACTACCCGGGCACAGTGTAGACTCTGGCATTGTGCCAGTTTACTGTGCATTTGCATATCTCAAAGAAAATGGTGGTAGCATTTTCATGGGGATTCCTCTATTGCACATGTGTCAATTCTCTAGGAAAATGGCACTGCCTACCCTGAACCCATTACAGAAACACTGCTGGTCTGAAATCTCGTAATGGCGACACATCACAACTCTACCATAGGAATTAAATCGGTCTTTCCAATTTGTAAAATGGTTTGGCCCAGTTACTGGAAAGTGTCATCACCCTGGAATATGGATTATTCAAGGATGAGGACAGTGATGTAGAGTTTGCATGAACATGATAATGACTTAACAGTTTCCTTTTTTTTTTTTAAATATAAAAATACAAAAAAATGTGGTTTATTATATTTAAAGATAACAGTCTATGAAATGTAGTGTAAAAAAAAAAAAAAAAGACACCTTATATTACTACTCCTTACAGCATTATGTTTTTTATAACTGTAGTATGATATATAGTGTGAATCTTGTTGTGGACGATGCCTATATGTTTTGTTATTTTATTCATGTAGGCAGATTTACTGTTATTTATTCTTAAAAACAAGCTAACTCTATGGTAAACTGTCCTTTGGTGCAGTGTGCCTTGCATGAAGGAACCCTTTGGTTTAGACTTGAAGCATACGCAGTGTGTTGCATTTAAGTTGTCATATTTTTTGCCCTCTCTTGATCCAAAAATAATAATTATTTATTAACAGTTTCTTATCTAGTGCAGCATATTCCTTAGCCAAAATGCCATTTCTCCAGAGTGCGCTAATGAGAGACATAAATAGGAGTAACAGGAGAGTTTTGGATGGAGTTTAGTGGCTAATAGCAGATATGTTAAAAATACCTTAAAAAAAAAAAAAAAGAAGATAAAGGGGTCGATTCAATTCTCCGACAGTTGAACAGCGCAGATAATTAGCTCCCGGTGCTATTCAATGCAGCGCCAAGTAACACTCAATTGTCGGGAATTCTTCTCTCACCCTCGGGGGATGCGAGAGGAAATCCGTCAAAAGTGCTGCCGCGAGGCTGATTCTGTCGTGAATCAGCATCGCTGCAGGGAGTTAAGTCGGAGAATGCCCGTTTTCCCGACAAATCAACCTGTTAAGTCCGGGAGAATGGGCATTCACTGACTTAACTTGAGCAGAATTGAATAGCGAAGGGAGCTAATTCCCAGCGCTATTCAACTGTCGGAGAACTGAATCGACCCCAAACTCTTCTTGAAAAAATTACGACAATTACTACAACTTATTACTCCTCACTAAATATTTTAAATACAGTTGATTGGAATGAAGTTTTAATGAGAAAAAACAAAACAAAAAAAACATATAATCTGAATATCAAACCCACTTTCTAATTTTACATTCCACCACACTCCCAAATCAACCAAATGAGCTTTCTATGTCTTCCAATAAGAAACGGCTTATGCCAAAACACTATCAGCGATAGATTGGTGGGTAACCAGCCCAATAACTCCACCGGAGACATATTTAGGTGGTTTAAGATAACAAGAGTGCGTTAGTACCAGCACATATTCATGGGGAAGTATGCAGAAAGTAAAACAAATGACATGTTTTATTTTAAATAAAAAGTTGCTTAAAACAAAAAAGATAGAGCCATTACATATTACGCTTTCAAATCACACTTGGCACAAATAAAAGACTGGGGCATTGGTAAGGGGATCAGGTCGGGATCCCAGCAGTAAGGAGACCGGCGGCGAGCGCAGCGTGTCCCCTCCTGGGCTCGCTGCATTCACCGCACTTCGGGCCCGGTCCCTCTGGGTGGTGGAGTGGACCACCACCCAAGAGGGGTAACCAGCCGACGGCTAGGACTCCAACCACCGGTATTTCAGCTGGTGTCGGGATTCCGGTGTCGCTATCCTGACCACTGGGATCCCGACAGGTGGTAAATTGACTGCCTCCCGTTGGTAAGCTGCACCTGCAAAACACTATTAGACAAGTACAGATGTGTCATTCTACATCCTTGCTGCACAAGAAGCTTCTGCTGATTAAAATGATATGCGGCAAGACTATATTCTGTGTGCGACTGTGTCTGTATCTGCATTTTAATCGGCAGAGTCTACCTGTGCATCTTATTCACAAAGTGATGGGAATAAGCCTCATAGTCTATAAAAAAGACCCAAAAAAACGCTTGATGTTCCCGTCAAGAACTGCCGGCTCACTCACACCAGACATCTCGCGGTGCATGACGTATTGAGGCTAGATGTGTGAGGAGACATCTGTACATAGCTCTTCTTTCCACTCTTATTGCAGGGGTAGGGTGGGTTTGGTTAGAAGTGTATAGCACTTAAATGGTAGGTGCGGTCATATTAGGCAAACTTACAATGACGTGCAGGATCTCTAAGATATCAGGGAAACTAAACCTAAAAGGATGGTCTTCTCTCAGCAGGGAAACCTAAATATAATCAACGCCCATAAGTGCCTGGCATTTAAGCTAAAAACCATTAATAAACAAGCACAAGATACTAATTAGGAACATTTCTGACATTTCCATGCAAATTGATTGTTTGTAGCTATTTAGCGGGCATTGTTCTTGGCACAATAGAAAAAATGCAAATGAATGAATGAAAATGCAGCCCTAATGGGACTCTCTGTTTAGAACCATTAGCCCAGAGGTGTGCAGTAATTCAATCCTCAAGCAGCAAGATTTAGCCTCATTAACAGCCATGATGGGAAGGTTACAACTCATAAAACCCTACAGTAAACAAAGTGTATGGACACAGCACAATATCTTGAGCCTGACTGACAGGATCCAGGATCCCTATCAGATTGCCTCCATTTACTTCTCCGCTAACAGACTCAATTTTGCACAGACCTCTGTGAGCTCTCTCATATTTGCTTTCACACACCTCAGTATCCCCGAAGACAGAGAATTAAAGGGAAAAATGTGGTTTGTTGGGAAGATACATTAGGACGAAAACATACAAAGCTTTTTTCTTTCTCCTATCATAGTGTACATATGTGCGATTTAAAATGATATCCTTGAGGAGACCCTCATCTCCCCCCAAGAACCACCTTATTCCAAAACACCATTTTATAAAGGGAAATATTTAGTTGTATGCTCTTTGAATGCAGAGATATTTTATTAGCATGTATCCTAGTTCTGGTGTGTTACAGTGTGTGTGTGTGTATATATGTATATATATATATATATATATATATATATATTTATTTTTTTCTTTATTTTATTAAGAGCTTCTTATATAGCGCAGCAAATTCCATTGCGCTTTACAATTGGAAACAGCAGTGATAAAGCAAAACTGGGTAATAACAGACAGTCATACAGATACAGGTAGGAAGGCCATGTGCACAAGTATAGAGATACATATTAGCATTGTTTAAATACATTAGAAGGATATCCAATTATTAGGGGCAAAAAATTGGTTTTTGCAAAAACACATTTTGCGCCTATCCAATTAGCCCCTTTTTCCCACAAAAATACATAGGGGGGAATTAAATTTGCAGCAATAAAGGGGTAGTTTACCGTGATTGGACTTTTCGTGGACATCGCAAAAAAAAAAAAATCCTGAGAAAAGCAGCTTATTGCCGGATTGTGCGCTCCCGCAATTCACCCTATTCAATTGCAAGTTCGCCAAAAAACTGTTTTCTTGTGATAATTCTTCCCATCAAAAATGGGTGTAGGACCAGGGTCGTGTGGTGAAGTAAATGGCTCACGAGGCACTGGCTAGTACCAGAGCCAGATTTACACACACATATATGAGCTCAAGGGTTAATGTGGGCATTATACAACGGTGCAGCAGTATATACTGCTGGAAACTTGGTGAGGTTTCATCAGAGATATGCGGACAAGGTAGGAAGATGAGGCACTGCCTCACCTCTCAGACTTTTTACTTCAGAATTATGACTATAAAAAAATATTATAATCAAAAAGATATTTCGATTATATTCTTAGTATTTTTTCACATACTTTATATAGTCAAAACTGAGGCATAAACTGGAGTAAGAGGAAAAGCTCACCTGCCTCGCCTCACCGTACATCACTGTGTAGGAGAAAATGGGGAAATCTACCTGTGCCCCTAAAAAAGCCAACCTAATATATGAAAACAGTACAGAAGACTATTAGTGGTCAATAAAAAAAGGTTTGGAGTACTTAACCACTTGCCTGGCATGGTCGCATCTGATGCGACCATGCTTGCAAGTGCTTTATCTGGCCTGGTCACACAAGATGTGACCAGTCAGATAAACTGTCTTAGCAGTGGCAGGGAAACTTCCCGCTGCTGCTGTCAGAGGGAGAGCCCCCAGTGTAGCCATGCTGCCGATCATTGCTGATTGGTCAGCACGGCAGGATCCCCCAGCGGCTGCAGACAACAGCAGCCGCTGGTAAGTGTAAATCATAGCCACCAACCCCCCCCCCCCCTGTGTACCTGCCAGCTGTCCGGGCTCTAAAAACTAAAGTCGCGATGTTCCCAAAGCAAGTGTTTTTTTTAGCAAAACAAGAGCTCAAATTGGGGGTAAATAAAAGTGGATATAAGTATATATTTGAGTCCTTTTACTCCACTTAAAAAAAAAATAGCGAACATTTATCACAGGGAATTGAATAGCAGCTTATTACGGACTACGATAAAAGGCCTGTTTTTACAGCGAAAACAGGTTATCGCAGCTAATTGAATCCCCCCAGTATCAAAAGTGCTTCAGATACAGATTCCTTTAAAATAAATGTGACATGCCGATATTTGCATGTACAAGTATCCTATAAATATCCCATCAGATTTAGATGGAGCCTGATAACAAGCTTTCAAAATGTTTCTGCTGTTACTGAAACCAGGCTGTCAGTGATGGCACCTGAACATTAAAATGCAGTGTTTATTCTGAACACTGTATTTCACCATTCGATAGCATTGCACCAGCATTGGGCATTGATGGTCAGAAGGTAGCCCTGTAAGCTTTCACATAAAGTATGGCCCCCAACGCCTTCCATCTTTAGGTCCATGCTGTTAATCCTCTACAGCCCAGACTGGCGCTGTGGGTATAAAAAGTCACATGAGCAATGCAGCTGCTTTGCTCCCTGTGATCGCCGTCTGCAGTGGGAGGAGTGGGGAACAGAAGAAGAGTGACTGCAGTTCTGTCAGGACACTTATCTCCCTTTCTTCCTGTCCACTTTTTGTCCTGTGTGGTATAAATCAGTGATAATTAAGTGTTAGTGTCCATTTGTTGTTAATTAGAGGTTATTCATTAATAGTAGTAAGTAGTGGATGGGTGTGGGTGGGTTTGAGTGACGTGCGGAGGGCTGGATGTGGGTCATTTTGCATACCTCCCAACTATATCAGTCACGATTTTGATGTACTTTCCCACGTTCACTCAGTTTCAATATGGGTTGGGAAGGAAGGTGTTACACAGGCGGGGGCTGGTGTCTCCACAACTGTGTTATCCAAAAGTTATTTTTTTCTTTCAAAATCACAATCGAGTCATGAACACGTTCCTATTTGTCACAGACACGTCTCTTTTTTTTAAATTATGAATTAAAAACCAATGCAATAAAAAGTTTGGAAAAAAAAGGTGCTTTTGAGGTAATTTGAGGACATATTGTTTTTTTAACCCCACTAATGAAATGTGATTATTAAACACAATGAAGCTAATTGAAAACTTCCAAATGCCTAATTAGTCATTAGGGGGGGATGTCCAAGGGTTTTCTGAAGCAAATCCCAACATTTTTACCTTGAAATTAAGATTTGCCCTCAGGCGGTGCACACAATAAAACGCAAATTTCCTCTGAATAAGCAATGTGAGTTTGGAATTGGATTGCAAATGTAATTTGCAGTGAAAACTCGTACCTAATTGGATTGACCTTTGGTAATATTAGTAATTTGCTAATAACTTACAGGATCAGTTTCTGGTTTTGTATTACAAATGATTGAAAACTCATATTTTGTTTGTTTTTCAATACATAATGCCCAAGAAACAAGAAAATAAATAAATAAATAAATAAGTACATTAAGCTATGAAAGACAAAACAGTTTTAGTCTCAGTTTAACTAACCCATTTAAAAAAAATGTAACAATCGGGAAGGGATGAAACCTCAGTGTGCGTTCCTTGAACACTGAGAGATGGCAAACATACTAAATAGTTTTGGTTTTAAAGTGTTTGGCCTACCCGTCCAGAACATATGTAAAGTACCAGTGTCGGACCGGGGCCTGAAGGGCCCACCGGGGGAATGCAGTGGTAGGGGCCCATGCTTACGGGTGTGGCCAGCCTCCAGAGCGGATGTGCCCAGCCACTAGTGCAAGATGGTCTGGGCCCCTTGATAAATATGTATAGTAAATAATGCTAGTGCATGCATGATAATGTACCATACTAATAATAACAATGCACTGTACAAAATACACCATAGTCCTGTGTAGTATAATGTAATACATATATAATTTATATTTCAAGTGCACTGTCTGTAACATGATCCCTAGAGGAGGAGGTGGGACCGTCGTGTAGTGGTGGCCCACCGGGGGTTGCCCCTGTGGGCCAGTCCGACCCTGTAAAGTACTGAACCAACATCCTGAGTGATCAACCTGTACGGGCACCTTTCTAGACCATGCTCGGCCAGATGTCCCCACCTTCCAGTACAAGTCTACAATTTGCAGCAGCCAGACCCTAATGAAAGGCCAGTACAAAAAGCTCTTGGGCCAGTGACACTACGAGATCACCAGCCGTGGTCCGACGATCCAATCATCCTGACAGCTTTGCAACCCACACATCCTGGCAGCAACTAGCCCTACTTGTTTTCAATGTTAATGTGCTGTTAACTTTCTTAGGGTAAATCAGAGATAAACCATCCCGATAACAAAGAGGTACTAACTGGATATAAGGTTAATATATTTTTGTTTTTGACCTTATTGATATTTTCCTCCATATCTACAATATTCTGTCATCACCTCATTTCTAAACATCATCTCTCAGGGTATGTCACAAAAGAGTCTCTTCCCTGAAGAGCAGCTTTGGCGCTACACTACACTACCCTATATAAGGTCAGTTTCTACAGCACAGTCTCTGCACAACTTTTAGGAAGAGTCTGGGCGTACCACTGCCCAGGCAAGACTGTATTCCGCAGATGATTTCTCTAAAATACTTATTACATGATGGTTGCATGTTGAAGTCCATATTTGCTGTCTGCTATTAACATTCACAGAAATACGTCTATGCAATTATGTCAGCATCCCCAAATCTGTCAGATGGTTGCACAGCTATGAAAAAAATAAAATTGTCTCCATTTAAGGACAAAGTCTTCAAGACTGACTAATGCAGTTTCCTTGTTTCCACCCCATAAAACTGTATTGGAATGCAATTTTTATATTTCACAGTTCACCGAGGGCTCAGCAAGCTTTCTTTCCCCTGCTTCAATGGTGCTCCTTTTAATTTTATCCTCCTTAGTCCTAGTAATTAAAAGTGATCAGCAGTGGCTTCCCAACGGATTTAACAAAAGTAGCCCCCCTCCCTAGAATTGTGCTTTTCAGGGGGGAAAAAAAGTGCAGAAAGAGTTTCATTTCATAGGGACAGAATATGATGAATTTCCAATCCCCAACTTTATCCAATTGTTCCTTCAACAGCCTTTACATCTTCAGAAAGCTACAAAAATGGAGGACAGCGGGGGGCGCTTTTGCACTTCCCACTAATTCCTCTGAGTGACATCTTCTGTATGGATTTTGAAAGCTTAATCTTCAGAAGTTGTGTAATGTGTATATATATTGATATACGTGGAACTTTGGCTAGTTCCTTGTTCAGTGATACATAATAGAATGTACATTATATTCTATATAAAATAATAATAATTGCATATTATGAGTATTCAAATTCCAGATTAGTTTTTCTTAATGAAGAAGAAAAAACTAAAAAGAAGAAGAAGGAGAAGAAAAAGAAAAAGGAGAAGAAAAAGATGGAGAAGGAGAAAAAAAGAATGAGGAGAAAAAAAAGAGAAGAAGGAGAAAAACGAGGAGAAGAATAAGAAGGAGAAGGAGAAGAGAAGGAGAATGTACTAAATGCAAATAAATTAATAATATCACTGACTTAAGCCTATATTTAGGGGTGTATTTGCTAAGGTGCAGTTTGTTTGTTTTTAGAAGTGGAGATGTTGCCCATAGCAACCAATCAGATTCTAGCTATTATCTTCTTGAAGCAGCTAGATAAATGTTAAGTAGAATGTGATTGGTTGCTATGGGCAGCATCGCCACTTCTAAAAAAACGCACCCTAGTAAACACACCCCTTACAGTTTACATGGAAGCCGCAGTTACAAAAAAAATAAAGTAAAGTAATTCCTACTACCACTTTGAGGGTATATACAGATCTTCTCCTCATGCCACTGCTAAATTATCTGAGTGCCTAACACTAGGATGTAACATTAATGGTCTGATTCTGAGCCGGGTGCAGCGGGGTCTGCGTCTGAGTCTTTAGACGGTTGCCCATAAGTGACTTTATGCAAATGTCACTACACACCCTTCCCCGAAGTACATCCATACGTCCAAATGTGCAAGGTCAGTGACAGTAGATGCTGAAATAGCGATGTGTGTGTCTTTAGATGCACAAACAAACTAACACACTATTTATGCAGAAAATCTCATGCTCCAATACGTCATTTATTAAGTAGAAAAAAATGATTCTTTTTTTGACAATATCTAAATATGGGTGTGGATCATTAGATGGACAGTGTCTAGGTCGACAATGTTTAGGTCGACAGGGTTTGAAGGTCGACAGGGTTTCTAGATCAACATGTTCTAGGTCGACAGGTCAAAAGGTCGACATGTGTTTTTCATGGTTTTTTTGGTGTCGTTTTCTCCGTACAGTGGCCGGGAAGCCCAATTAGTGCACCGTGTCCGCTCGCCATGCTTCGGGCAAGGTTACTATTCCCAATCGTAGTCCGCGTGGATCGTTAAGTATGAAAAAGTTCAAAAAAAGATTATTTTTTTTTAAACTCATGTCGACCTTTTGACCTGTCGACCTTCAAACCCTGTCGACCTAGTGACTGTCGATCTTCAGATCGGATCCCCTAAATATTAAGACTGAAACAATAGCATGCTAATAAGTTTAGAGAATTGCATGGAAATGCTTAATTTGGTAGTTAATGTTGAAAACATAATTTACAAATAATTTTAAGGTCCCTGGATGCACATGACCTATATTTGTTAAAAATGCAGAGAATGCGGCCTAAATGTAAACTTTCCACTTAGGGACACATACAAGCCAGCCATTTAAGCTAGGCAGCCATTGTGGCGAAAGAGCTAACTAAAAGCTACTGTAACATATTTTGATAGATAAAAGTAAAAAAAACAACAAATGGAATAAAAAATTAACATAGCTTAGAGAACGCATAAAAAGATAAATGCAGTACTTGTAAAGTGGACCCCCCGCCCCACAAACAACTAAGTCAATCTTCAGCCTAATAATCGCCCAGGAAGGAATTACATCAGGGAGTTATAATACACTCTGGAGGTCTAGGTACACTTTATCTAAAATCATACTGAACAATGGTTACAAGTCTGGTCCTTACCAGCCAGTACTAAAGCAGATGTACATTAAAAGCATATAGGACTCCAATAACACCTTTACGTCAACAATCATATATTTTACAATTAAAAAGGGAGGTTTTACACACTTTATTATGTGCCATTGATGCCCTATAACAATAATAATTCATTGGTGCTGACGGACAGTGAAAGTATCCAAGGAGAGAAACATATAATTCTTCCTAAGGCTGATTACAGCTCAGGCTTAAAATTGTCTATGGTATGTTCCGATTACATATTATATGGGAACAAAATAAAATGACTTCTGCCACCCCCCTTCCCTTTTCATCACTAGACAGGAAGCAAGGCTCTGTTATTAGCAATTCAGAGAGAAAGATTTCCATGCCTGTCCAGGGGCAAGGATTACCAAATTGTACCCATTCACTTGCTTCTGAGCACAGGAGGGAAAATAAAATAAATAAAAATAAAACTACAAGCCCCTTTTCAAAGACAGGACAGGAGAAGTTTTCCCTAGCGAGATAGGGCTGCTGTTAGAGAAAATAGGATTTGGGGAGGAACATTGGGACTGTTTAGCAGGCCCTTTCATGCGGCTTCTTAAAAAATAAAAAAGAACTTTCTCTTTCCTTGTGTTGGTGGATAATTTAAGCAGACAGGCTTGCCGAAGGTCACACCTGCTCATTTCACCAGGGATCCCCTAAACTTATGCCACACAAAAGAAAAGAGGGAAAAAAATCAAGGCGGAGAAAAAAAAATCAGCCTTTCTTATAAAATAAAAGGAAAAGTAAAATCTTGGTCAAATACATCCCATCTGCTCAGATTAAATCAATGATTACTCCTGGGGTTATATGTATGTTCTCAGCCAAAGATTTGTGATGACGATATGTAGCAAACCAGCCAGTGGATGCTTAGCAGGGCTAGTAGGTGACGTAGTCAGGGAAATCTCGTGGTAGACTTTGTATATAATTTTGTCTGAGCTTACATATAGCACATTGTTGGTGTGTTTATACACCAACTCCGCGCTAGCATCTAATTAGAAGCGTGTGTGTTTTTGGGAGGACTCAAAGTTTTCCAGACCTGACTGGTTGTTGAATTAAACATATCTCTGCCAAGTATGATTAAATCTTACATCTTCAATAAATCACCCAATAAAGTTCTTAATAAACGATTTGTACAATTTCACCATTGTATACCATAATATTATATTGTTACTCAAGAGTAGCTTAAGTACTATAATGATAATGTGGAATTTAGTTTAAACAGGAACAAGTTTGAAGAAGATTCCAGGTTTCTCTTTTGAGTTATTTATGCCAGAAGAAATCCACTCTCTGTGCTTGATGGCAAGTTACAGGTATGTCAGTTTGTGTTGCGGAAATGACACAAAATGACAAAGCACATGCCTACAAAAAATAAGATTTTACTTACCGATAAATCTATTTCTCGTAGTCCGTAGTGGATGCTGGGACTCCGTCAGGACCATGGGGATTAGCGGCTCCGCAGGAGACAGGGCACAAAAATAAAAGCTTTAGGACTAGGTGGTGTGCACTGGCTCCTCCCCCCATGACCCTCCTCCAAGCCTCAGTTAGGATACTGTGCCCGGACGAGCGTACACAATAAGGAAGGATTTTGAATCCCGGGTAAGACTCATACCAGCCACACCAATCACACTGTACAACTTGTGATCTGAACCCAGTTAACAGTATGACAAACGTAGGAGCCTCTGAACAGACGGCTCACAACAATAACAACCCGATTTTTTTGTAACAATAACTATGTACAAGTATTGCAGACAATCCGCACTTGGGATGGGCGCCCAGCATCCACTACGGACTACGAGAAATAGATTTATCGGTAAGTAAAATCTTATTTTCTCTGACGTCCTAGTGGATGCTGGGACTCCGTCAGGACCATGGGGATTATACCAAAGCTCCCAAACGGGCGGGAGAGTGCGGATGACTCTGCAGCACCGAATGAGAGAACTCCAGGTCCTCTTTAGCCAGGGTATCAAATTTGTAGAATTTTACAAACGTGTTCTCCCCCGACCACGTAGCTGCTCGGCAGAGTTGTAATGCCGAGACCCCTCGGGCAGCCGCCCAAGATGAGCCCACCTTCCTTGTGGAATGGGCCTTGATAGATTTAGGCTGTGGCAGGCCTGCCACAGAATGTGCAAGTTGAATTGTGCTACAAATCCAACGAGCAATCGTCTGCTTAGAAGCAGGAGCACCCAGCTTGTTGGGTGCATACAGTATAAACAGCGAGTCAGATTTTCTGACTCCAGCCGTCCTTGAAATATATATTTTCAATGCCCTGACAACGTCCAGCAACTTGGAATCCTCCAAATCGCTAGTAGCCGCAGGCACCACAATAGGCTGGTTCAGGTGAAACGCTGAAACCACCTTAGGCAGAAACTGAGGACGCGTCCGCAGTTCTGCCCTGTCCGAATGGAAAATCAGATATGGGCTTTTATACGATAAAGCCGCCAATTCTGACACTCTCCTGGCTGAAGCCAGGGCCAGTAGCATGGTTACTTTCCATGTAAGATATTTCAAATCCACCGATTTGAGTGGCTCAAACCAATGGGATTTGAGAAAATCCAAAACTACATTAAGATCCCACGGAGCCACTGGGGGCACAACCGGGGGCTGTATATGTAGTACTCCTTTTACAAAAGTCTGGACTTCATGAACTGAAGCCAATTCTTTCTGGAAGAAAATCGACAGGGCCGAAATTTGAACCTTAATGGACCCTAATTTGAGGCCCATAGACAATCCTGTTTGCAGGAAATGTAGGAATCGACCCAGTTGAAATTCCTCCGTCGGGGCCTTCCTGGCCTCACACCACGCAACATATTTTCTCCAAATGCGGTGATAATGTTGTGCAGTCACCTCCTTCCTGGCTTTTACCAGGGTAGGGATGACCTCTTCCGGAATGCCTTTTTCCCTTAGAATTCGGCGTTCAACCGCCATGCCGTCAAACGCAGCCGCGGTAAGTCTTGGAATAGACACGGTCCCTGCTGAAGCAGGTCCCGTCTTAGAGGTAGAGGCCACGGATCTTCCGTGAGCATCTCCTGAAGTTCCGGGTACCAAGTTCTTCTTGGCCAATCCGGAGCCACGAGTATCGTTCTTACTCCCCTTTGCCGTATAATTCTCAGTACTTTTGGTATGAGAGGCAGAGGAGGAAACACATACACTGACTGGAACACCCACGGTGTTACCAGAGCGTACACAGCTATTGCCTGAGGGTCTCTTGACCTGGCGCAATACCTGTCCAGTTTTTTGTTGAGGCGGGACGCCATCATATCCACCTTTGGTTTTTCCCAACGGTTCACAATCATGTGGAAGACTTCTGGATGAAGTCCCCACTCTCCCGGGTGTAGATCGTGTCTGCTGAGGAAGTCCGCTTCCCAGTTGTCCACTCCCGGAATGAACACTGCTGACAGTGCTATCACATGATCTTCCACCCAGCGAAGAATCCTTGCAGCTTCTGCCATTGCCCTCCTGCTTCTTGTGCCGCCCTGTCTGTTTACGTGGGCGACTGCCGTGATGTTGTCCGACTGGATCAACACCGGCTGACCCTGAAGCAGGGGTTTTGCCAGGCTTAGAGCATTGTAAATCGCTCTTAGCTCCAGTATATTTATGTGAAGAGACATCTCCAGGCTTGACCACACTCCCTGGAAGTTTCTTCCCTGTGTGACCGCTCCCCAGCCTCTCAGACTGGCATCCGTGGTCACCAGGACCCAGTCCTGTATGCCGAATCTGCGGCCCTCTAACAGATGAGCACTCTGCAACCACCACAGAAGAGACACCCTTGTCCGTGGAGACAAAGTTATCCGCTGATGCATCTGCAGATGCGATCCGGACCATTTGTCCAGCAGATCCCACTGAAAAGTTTGTGCGTGGAATCTGCCGAATGGAATCGCTTCGTAAGAAGCCACCATTTTTCCCAGGACTCTTGTGCATTGATGCACAGACACTTTTCCTGGTTTTAGGAGGTTCCTGACAAGTTCGGATAACTCCCTGGCTTTCTCCTCCGGAAGAAACACCTTTTTCTGAACCGTGTCCAGAATCATTCCCAGGAACAGCAGACGTGTCGTCGGGGTCAATTGAGATTTTGGAAAATTCAGAATCCACCCGTGCTGTTGCAGCACTACTTGGGTTAGTGCTACTACGTCCCCCAGCTGTTCTCTGGACCTTGCCCTTATCAGGAGATCGTCCAAGTAAGGGATAATTAATACGCCTTTTCTTCGCAGAAGAAACATCATTTCGGCCATTACCTTGGTAAAGACCCGAGGTGCCGTGGACAATCCAAACGGCAGCGTCTGAAACTGATAATGACAGTTTTGCACCACGAACCTGAGGTACCCTTGATGTGAAGGGCAAATTGGGACATGCAGGTAAGCATCCTTGATGTCCAGGGACACCATAAAGTCCCCTTCTTCCAGATTCGCTATCACTGCTCTGAGTGACTCCATCTTGAACTTGAATTTTTGTATGTACAGGTTCAAAGATTTCAGATTTAGAATAGGTCTTACCGAGCCGTCCGGCTTCGGTACCACAAATAGTGTGGAATAATACCCCTTTCCCTGTTGTAGGAGGGGTACCTTGACTATCACCTGCTGAGAATACAGCTTGTGAATGGCTTCCAATACCGTCGCCCTGTCTGAGGGAGACGTTGGCAGAGCAGACTTTAGGAACCGGCGAGGGGGAGACTTCTCGAATTCCAACCTGTAACCCTGAGATACTACCTGCAGGATCCAGGGGTCCACCTGTGAGTGAGCCCACTGTGCGCTGAAATTCTTGAGTCGACCCCCCACCGCCCCTGAGTCCGCTTGTAAAGCCCCAACGTCATGCTGAGGGCTTTGCAGAAGCCGGGGAGGGCTTCTGCTCCTGGGAGGGAGCTGCTTGGTGCACTCTCTTACCCTTTCCTTTGCCTCGGGGCAGATATGACTGTCCTTTTGCCCTCTTGTTCTTATAGGAACGAAAGGACTGCGGCTGAAAAGACGGTGTCTTTTTCTGTTGGGAGGGGACCTGAGGTAAAAAGGTGGATTTCCCGGCTGTTGCCGTGGCCACCAAATCCGATAGACTGACCCCAAATAATTCCTCCCCTTTATACGGCAATACTTCCATATGCCGTTTGGAATCCGCATCACCTGACCACTGTCGCGTCCATAAACTTCTTCTGGCAGATATGGACATCGCACTTACTCTCGATGCCAGAGTGCAAATATCCCTCTGAGCATCTCGCATATAAAGAAAAGCATCCTTTAATTGCTCTATAGTCAATAAAATACTGTCCCTATCCAGGGTATCAATATTTTCAGTCAGGGAATCCGACCAAACCACCCCAGCACTGCACATCCATGCAGAGGCGATGGCTGGTCGCAGTATAACACCAGTATGAGTGTATATACTTTTCAGGGTAGTTTCCAGCCTCCTATCAGCTGGATCCTTGAGGGCGGCCGTTTCAGGAGACGGTAACGCCACTTGTTTTGATAAGCGTGTGAGTGCCTTATCCACCCTAGGGGGTGTTTCCCAGCGCGCCCTAACCTCTGGCGGGAAAGGATATAATGCCAATAACTTCTTTGAAATTAGCAGTTTTCTATCGGGGTTAACCCACGCTTCATCACACACTTCATTCAATTCCTCTGATTCAGGAAAAACTACAGGTAGTTTTTCAGACCCCACATAATACCCCTTTTTGTGGTACTTGCAGTATCAGAGATATGCAAAGCCTCCTTCATTGCCGTGATCATATAACGTGTGGCCCTACGTTTGTTTCTTCACCGTCGACACTAGATTCGGTGTCCGTGTCTGGGTCTGTGTCGACCGACTGAGGTAAAGGGCGTTTTACAGCCCCTGACGGTGTCTGAGACGCCTGGACAGGTACTAACTGGTTTGCCGGCCGTCTCATGTCGTCAACTGATTTTTGTAACGTGCTGACATTATCACGTAATTCCATAAACAAAACCATCCATTCCGGTGTCGACTCCCTAGGGGGTGACATCACCATTACCGGCAATTGCTCCGCCTCCACACCAACATCGTCCTCATACATGTCGACACACACGTACCGACACACAGCAGACACACACGGAATGCTCTTATCGAAGACAGGACCCCACTAGCCCTTTGGGGAGACAGAGGGAGAGTTTGCCAGCACACACCCAAGCGCTATAAATATATAGGAACAACCCTACAGAAGTGTTGTTTCCTTTATAGCAGCTTAATATATCAATATCGCCAAAAAAGTGCCCCCCCTCTCTGTTTTTTTACCCTGTTTCTGTAGTGCAGTGCAGGGGAGAGTCCTGGGAGCCTTCCTCGCAGCGGAGCTGTGCAGGAAAATGGCGCTGTGTGCCGAGGAGATAGGCCCCGCCCCCTATTTCGGCGGGCTCTTCTCCCGATGTTTGTGAGACCTGGCAGGGGTTAAATACATCCATATAGCCCCAGGGGCTATATGTGATGTATTTTTAGCCAGAACAAGGTATTATCATTGCTGCCCAGGGCGCCCCCCCCCAGCGCCCTGCACCCTCAGTGACCGCTGGTGTGAAGTGTGCTGACAACAATGGCGCACAGCTGCAGTGCTGTGCGCTACCTCATGAAGACTGAAAAGTCTTCTGCCGCCGGTTTCTGGACCTCTTCACTTTTCGGCATCTGCAAGGGGGTCGGCGGCGCGGCTCCGGGACCGGACTCCATGGCAGGGCCTGTGTTTGATCCCTCTGGAGCTAATGGTGTCCAGTAGCCTAAGAAGCCAATCCATCCTGCACGCAGGTGAGTTCACTTCTTCTCCCCTAAGTCCCTCGTTGCAGTGAGCCTGTTGCCAGCAGGACTCACTGAAAATAAAAAACCTAATAACTTTTTCTAAGCAGCTCTTTAGGAGAGCCACCTAGATTGCACCCTGCTCGGACGGGCACAAAAACCTAACTGAGGCTTGGAGGAGGGTCATGGGGGGAGGAGCCAGTGCACACCACCTAGTCCTAAAGCTTTTATTTTTGTGCCCTGTCTCCTGCGGAGCCGCTAATCCCCATGGTCCTGACGGAGTCCCAGCATCCACTAGGACGTCAGAGAAACAACAATGCGCCAATGCAAACTTGCACTTTCTTACAAAGGAGCTATAAATAAGTATAGAGAGTTAGATTTGGGTGGGGTGTGTTCAAACTGAAATCTAAATTGCAGTGTAAAAATAAAGCAGCCAGTATTTACCCTGCACAGAAACAAAATAAGCCACCCAAATCTAACTCTCTCTGCACATGTTATATCTGCCCCCCCCCTGCAGTGCACATGGTTTTGCCCAACTGCTAACAAATTTGCTGCTGCGATCAACTCTGAATTACCCCCTTAGCCTTCATCAGAACACCATTTCTCTACTTATTTATAGCTCCTTTGTAAGAAAGTGCAAGTTTGCATTGGCGCATAGCAAAAGTATTGTATTATTAGTATGTTACGCCCATTTTGTGACCAACTCTGCATTAACTCCTCCGAGCAGATGACATGTTTGGTAGAAGAACTGTGGAAATAATACCTTGGGTGTCCTAAGACAAATGAACATTCAAGGTGGCTGTGAAGGCTGGGAGGGGAGTCACCTGTAAGTCACATGTAAGACCTCTTGCTGCTTTGTGGGTAGCAAGAGGTTATAAGCTTCCTGCCGGCTTACCTGTCACTCTGCCAGTCATGTACCAAGCCTCAGGACCAGTGTGAGCAGAAAGGTCAGTCACATCAGCACCATGTAAAATATATCACCATGATTAAGGATGGCTGTCCCTTAGTGTGGTACAAAGCTATTTCCTGTCTCATACTGGGAGGACCCTGGAAATACATATAACCTTCAAGAGGTTTTACACAATATGGCATTCGGCAGTCGCATAGGCTAATGCTCCGGGTCACCATCTGATGATGAACATTACGCAAACTGCAGAGTGTAAGATTCTTCAATTCAAGGAGACTGAAACAATGAAATATAAATGGAGAGATTGTTGCAAAGTTACAGATATTTGCACAGCTGACTGACGACCAGTACATAGAGCACCGCATGGAAAAGCTTTTTTCTTGGTCACAATCTTCTAGGTGCAATTTTACTATTCCAAAAAGTCCTTAAAAAGGGAATCAAAAGATTATATATATATATATATATATATATACACACACACACACACACATACATAGATACACACACATTACATATATATATATATATATATATATATACACATGCATACACACACACACACACACACACACACACACACACACACATATATATATATATACACACACATATATATATATATATACACACACACACACACACACACACACACACACACACACACACACACACACACACACACACAAATACTACAAATTAATAGGATTATGTAATTTTATTTGGGTTACATGTAGTGCAACATAGCCACAGTACTTGAAAATTATTTATAAAATACAGAATACACTGTAATTGCAAGTGCTAAAATGCAGGTCTCAGCAAATTATAACAATAAACATATTTGATTATACTTTCAATAAGAAAAAATCCTTTATTTTAATAAAGCATTTATCCTTGTTTATTGCAGGATATTTAAAGCATAGGAAGATGGCACAGGAGGAAGGCCAATGGTACAAGTAGAAAATCCTTGGCAGTTTCTGCTGCAGGTGATAACTGGTGACAGCCATCATTGACTGCGGGATTTGATAAGATAGAGCTCTGCTCCCTTCCATAAACAGGCACTTATATAAGGGGGATGTGGCTGTGGGAAACCTACGCAGGAATCCCGACACCCTACAGAATGTCAACACCGGAATCCCGGCAGAGTCAAGAGACTGACGCAGGAATCCAGACAGGGTCAGGAGACTGACCATAAGTATAGTGGTCCAGTTAGGTTAAGGCGCAAACTGGGGGGTTAGGCTGTTGGAAAGGGGGAAGGGGGTTACGTTTAGGCTGTGGGGAGGGGGGTTAGGAATAGGCACCACTGGGGGGAGGTTAAGTTTAGGCACTAAGGGGAGGGGGGGTTAGACACCACCGGGGGGAGGTTAGACTGCGGGGAGGGGGGGTTAGACACTAAAGGGGGAGGTTAGGGTTGGGCTGCGGGGATGGTGGTTAGGAATAGGCACCACTGGGGGGAGGTTAGGTTTAGACAATAAGGGGGGAAGGTAAGGGTTAGACTGCGGGGAGGGGGAAGGTAAGGGTTAGACACCACCGGGGGGAGGTTAGGGTTAAGAACTAAGGTGGAAGTTAGGAATAGGCACCACTGGGGCGAGGTTAGATTTAGGCACTAAAGGGGGAGGGTTAGGCTGCGGGGGGGCGGGGGGGTCAGGGTTAGACACCACCGGGGGGATGTAAGGGTAAGGCACTAAGGGGGAGGTTAGGGTTAGGCTGCGGGAAGGGAGGGTTAGGTGAGAGGGGGCTAGCAAACTTACATCGCCCCTGTCGGGATTTCAGAGATTGGGATGCCAATATCGGTATTGTGACCACCAGCATCCCGTCCGCCGGTAACACATACCGGACCCGTAGATAAAATGCAGGCACCCTGGTGATTACAAAAGTCTCCCTGTGGACTACTCTACAAGTGACACATCCTGTATCGCCCCTGCAGACTCTCCAGGTCTCGCACTGCACGGGGTAAAGGCACTGGTTTTAACAATAGAAAAATGTTAGTCAGCTAATAAGAATAAATCAGCTGCATACTGAGTTACTGGAAGACTCTCATATTATATTGCAGATCTCTCAGCCTAGAATCAAACCATCAAAATCTGTGACACTAGACATGGCACGAGCTAGCTTACCTGTTCTGACGCAGACAGCTCTCCCCGCCTGCCTGTCCAGCCCTGTGGAGCCACCTCTCAGGCAACATAGGTGAGTATATTTGCTGATCAATGGTCTTTTTCTTAAGAAATTGATGGATGCTAAACTTCGGCCATGGCTATTAAATATTGTACAGACCTGGTATAGGGGTATATGCAATTGCGGTCGAATTCCTGAAATTGTCGAAAAACTGGACTTTTTCGCCAAAAAAAATAAAATTAAAATCGACAATGCAATTCAGTACTTTCCGTCAAAAAAACGGACTTTCAAAATTCGACTTTTTGAAATTCGACATTTGTCAAATTCGACATTTCTGCAATGGTACAAATGCAGCAATTCGCCAAAAGTATATTCAATTGAAGTTTGGAAATTCGACAACAGTGCTTTTAGACAGTAAATTCGTCATTTTCAATCCGCCACACTTTGGTGGGGGAATCTAATAAAAAATGTTTAAAACATGTTTTTTTTGGTGTTTTTATTATTGGTAATAGCATATATATTTATATTAGAAGGGATTAGGTACTTGGTTTGTCTATTTTGGAAGCACAAGTATTATTTATATATTTTTAAAAATATATATATATTTTTTTTAAAAAATGGAATGGTAAAATCCCGAAAAAAAATGGCGTGGGGTCCCCCCTCCAAAGCATAACCAGCCTCGGGCTCTTCGAGCCGGTCCTGGTTCTAAAAATCCGGGGGGGAAAATGACAGGGGATCCCCCGTATTTTTAAAACCAGCACCGGGGTCTGCGCCTGGTGCAAAAAATACGGGGGACAAAAAGAGTAGGGGTCCCCCGTATTTTTTACACCAGCATCGGGCTCCACTAGCTGGACAGATAATGCCACAGCCGGGGGTCACTTTTATACAGCGCCCTGCGGCCGTGGCATTAAATATCCAACTAGTCACCCCTGGCCGGGGTACCCTGGGGGAGTGGGGACCCCTTCAATCAAGGGGTGCCCCCCCAGCCACCCAAGGGGTAGCAGTGGGGCGGGTGACCTCACCGCTGACGCAAAGTTCCCACCATTGAATATAATGGAGAGGCTTTGCGATGCGCTGTCTGACAGCAGACGCGCATACAGCCAATCAGATGAGTGCCACGAAGTAGCGCTTCCTGATTGGCTGAAGGGACCTTCTGTGACAGCAGTCACGTGGGGTCCCGGCATTCGTGGAAAGGGGTCCCATGTGTAAACGTCGTGTCAACATAGGCAAGTATGTGTGTGTCGGCAGGTGTGAAATAAAGTTGTACTTTCAAGGTGTGCGTGTCCTGTTTTTATTTGGGTATTTTTTTTCCAGTAGAACTACAGGTACCAGCGGGCCCGTTTTTCTCCCGCATGCTGGTACTTGTGGTTCTCCAAGTACCAGCTTGCGGGGGAGGCTTGCTGGGACTTGTAGTACTACTGGAAAAAACAATATTCTTTCAAATTTCTCAAGGCTATCAGCCCCCCATCCGCAGCCCTTGGATGGGGGGGACAGCCTCGGGCTTCACCCCTGGCCCTTGGGTGGCAGGGGGGACGACCCCTTGATTGAAGGGGTCCCCACTCCCCCAGGGTACCCCGGCCAGGGGTGACTCGTTGGATATTTAATGCCATGGCCGCAGGGCGCTGTATAAAAGTGACCCCCGGCTGTGGCATTATCTGGCCAGCTAGTGGAGCCCGATGCTGGTGTAAAAAATACGGGGGACCCCTACTCTTTTTGTTCCCCGTATTTTTTGCACCAGCACCAGGCGCAGAGCCCGGTGCTGGTTTTAAAAATACGGGGGATCCCATGACATTCCCCCCCCCCCGGATTTTTAGAACCAGGACCGACTCGAAGAGCCCGAGGCTGGTTATGCTTTGGAGGGGGACCCCACGCCATTTTTTTTCGGGTTTTTTACCGTTTTTTCCCATTTTTTAAAAATCGGATAAAAATCCGTCAAATCGGCCGTTTTTCGACAGCGGGACTGTCGAATCCGTTTTTTATTGAATATGGTCAATTTCGGCACCCACTTGCCAAAATTAGACGGTCGAATTGTGTCGAATTAAAAAACGGGCGAAAAATTGCAGCGATTCGCCGCTAATTGCATATACCCCATAGTAAGCTTATAATGCAATTTATAGAAATCTTGGTATTAAAAAGAGGCAGACTGGCAGGGCATATTACTGTGGAACTTTTACGTGAAAAGGTACACCAACATCAGGCTCAGGATAGGGGCATGTGCTCATATACATGGACACTACCCCTAGAAAGATCTTTTGTATAGACTGAATTACCTAGCATGGTGTAGAAATACAACAACGACAGGGTTTGCAGGGAAAAAAATATAATCATTAAACCCTGTGGGTGGTGCAATGTCAGTAGATATTCTGGGGAGAAATGGAAAGATAATTCCCTGGGAATATTATAGTGTACAGACTGGCTGCAGGTTGGTCTTGCCCTGGGAATATAATACGACACCAACTGGCTGCAGGTTAGTTTTGCCGTGGGAATATTATAGTACACAGACTAGATGGACGCTGGTTTTGCCCTGAGATTATTATAATGCACAGACTGGCAGCAGGTTAGTTTTGCCCTGGGTTTATTATAATGCACAGACGGGCTGAAACTTGGATTGTCCCAGGGAATATTATAGTACACAGACTGGCTGCAGGTTGGTTTGCCCCAGGAACATTATAATGCACAGACTGGCTGCAGGTGGTTTGAGCCTTATGAACATTATAATGCACAGACTGGCTGCAGGTGGTTTGAGCCTTATGAACATTATAATGCACAGTCTGGCTACAGGGCAACATCTTTGGGACCACGTATCTATTAACTGGCTACAGGCTGCTCTAACCTTGCAAATGTTTCAGACTGAGGGCCTAATTCAGACCTGATCACTAGGGTGCATTTTTTTGCATCCTTGCGATTAGGTAGTCGCCGCCTACAGGGGGAGGGTATAGAGTGAGTGCAGATGTATGAATGCATTAGTAGCAAACCTAAACAAACAAAAGTTTGCGCAGTTTCTGCCCAGCTCAGGACTTACTCTGCTGCTGCGATGATCGGGGCCGGAGCTGACTTCAGAAACTCTCCCTCCAAACGACTGGTCCCTCCTGCGTTTTCCCGGACACTCCTTGAAAATGGTCAGTTGCCACCCACAAACGCCCTCTTCCTGTCAATCTCCTTGCGATCGCCGTTGCGTTCGGTATTTTCGCACCATCCCATCGCTGGCCGGCGATCGCCGTTGCTGCGGTCCATCACGCCTGCGCATTGCGGTGCATACGCATGCGCAGTGCATACGCATGCGCAGTGCAGACCTGATCAGAGCCTGTGAGAAAACACACAGCAGCGATCAGGTCTGAATTACCCCCTGACTGTGATCAGGTTGGCTCTAGCCTATGTCCAGAGCAAAAAGATATGGCAGTTTCAAAATAAATATTAGCTACACCTACAATTAAATGGAACACGGATGGGTCCTACACACTGCGCAATCCGCTGCCGAGCTGTCTGAAGGTGGATACGGCTGACGAGCGACCCGGCGGCGGGGTGAGGGCAGTGACAAGGGGGGAGTGAAGTTTCTTCACTCCCCCCGTCACCCGGCTCCATAGCAGTGCAGGCAAATATGGACGAGATCATCCACATTGGCCTGCATGTACAAGCGACGTGGCACCAACGATGAATGAGCGCGGGGCCGCTCATCGTTCTTCGCTGGTGCCTCCACACTGAAAGATATGAACGGTATCTCGTTCATTAATGAACGACATCGTTCATACTGTATCTTTCACTCATATCGCCCAGTGTATAAGGTCTATTACACATGGATACCAGACATCTACCTAGCAACTCTCACAGGGCAGGACAAGCCTTTCTGACATCTATTTGCCATTCATTGTACCCTGACCAAAGTTTTGATTATAAAACATACCGGGTAGCCCAGTGGAAAGTAATAATAATGCGTCTGTGTTTAACCCAATATTTTATTTCAGAGTCCAAAATCACATCAAGAAATCAACATGTATTTTTCAGGCAGGAAAGAAGTATACTTTTTCAGGAGTCTCGCCCCCCTTCACATAAGCCTCTTTTCCCCTATAAATGTCCTGTGTAAGCAGCTGGCAGCCCGTTTTTAATGGAAAATACCAATCATCTCAGATCTATACCTAGCCTTTTGCCAATAATGAGAAAACTTCACCTTCTGTCCCTAGCAATTCTTAGGAAATCTTTTGCTGTTATTCCTACAAATCCAATTACAGATTGTTGAGTAGCTAGTGGAGTAAGCTTATTGAGAAGTGTCACATCACTAAGTCGTGCGTATGTGTTTCAGTTTGTAATGTGGTCTGAGCCGCTGTAGAGGTGTCAACTTAAAATGCAAGTAAGTAGCAGAACAGGGCTAATCCCAGTCACTACTCCCCTGCAGCCAAATTGTAGCGCAATGAATGACAGAGGGAATGCAAAGATGCCACTGCGCTTATCACACACAGCCAGATGGCGGACCTGGATCAGTGCACACATGCCACGATCAATGCATTTGATAAAGAATTAAGAAGAAAACTGTACATGTTATCAAAGAACTTGTACATGGCATAATTATGATTCTGCATGTGCTTACTGATGATATTGGAGACTCAGAGGCAGGTGATAATGAAACTGATAGGAAGAAATAGCTTGAAGGCTGTAGCATACGGTCTCTGCAGCACTAAAAAAAACACCTTGTCAAATAGTTCAGAAAGACGTGGTTTTTTTTTTTTTAACTCTTATTTCAGACAAGACTTCACGGAACCTACTGGCAACATTTGAAATCTAATGTTTATTTCATTTTTTTTTTTTTTTTTTTTAAAGTCTTAGCAGTCTGTGTTCTCCAGATCTACTTTCTATTAAACATATATATTTACACTTTATCCGTGAACAGCGGACCATTTTGTTTTAAATGTAGTGGTGATTCTTCTACTATAATTGTGTTTTCTATTTCTTTTTGCTTATTTTGATAAGAGGAGTTGGTTTCAAAAATAAAACGAAGACGATGTCAACATTATGCAGTTACAATGATAAAACCCCTGGAAAGGATCTGATTTATACACAAGTAGGACATGGTTACAAATGTGATCCAGACAGGAACAGTGACGACAATGACCCAAGACCGGTAAAGATGCCTGTAGATTTAAATGATAAATTTGTAAACTAAATCTAATCTATTTTAGATTATGCAAATTTATTTTACAAGGATCATTTTGGGCTACAATGTCTATGGGACAAAGGATCCTCTTCCATACACTACCCTCAACCTAAAGGGTTAAATTATTTTCCACTACACAAATCGGACGACCGGCTGGATGACCGGTAATAACACACAGGACAAAGCAGTTCGGGCTAAACCTGAAAGCTTCTCTAACCGCTAAGTGTTACACTGATCTAAGTCACCTAGATGAATGTACGCCATGTCAAGTGCTCTCATTATTTAAACCATATTTGGGCTCAATAATGAGCCATAAACTGCACATCAGAACCAAATAGTGCTTTTGATAATTTCATTAAAATTGGCTTTAATAATTAGTAGAATGCAATGGGTAAGATATCAGGGTAAGAGTCAATGTAATATTAGCCATGGTACTGGTGTAGTTCCACCTTTCATCGTGTGTTAAACATTACATTTTCTGTTAAAACCCCTGTATCAGAGTGACACTAGGTATTTAAATCAACACTTTTGGCAAGTGGAAATTAAAAAGGTCACACTGGAAGGTATGCGTGTGTGGTAAGTACTGTACAGCGAGCCTTTACAAAAAGCAGCAGAAAATCTGAATTTCAATTTGCAGTTATAGAAAAGAAAGCGTTGAGTATTAGCTTGTAAAGGCATTCAGTGTGCGTACAGGACTGATAGCTTGATTAGTTCTTGTGGAGCGACTGAAGGAGCTGTCTCTCTCACAGATTCTCCCATCTTGAAAACACTTTGATCTCTGTTCAAGTCAATTCATGGACATCAACTGACAAGACTGCATGAAAACACCCTGATGGTTATGCCCAGAACTCCCAGTAAACTATTTGGTTTCATTAAAGGTTTCCATGACGAGGTAAATGGCGGCATCACTTTAATTCCAAAACCAACAGGGAGAGTGGGTTCTAAATCGCACATTTGTGAGCAACACATCTGTCTGATGAATGAGATCTTACGCTAAAGGGGGTGTTACCCACTGACCACTGTTGCCAAGAGAGAAAACAATACAAGGTGTTTTATCTACTGTTAAACCTTTAAATCAGTTTCCACAGTAATCAACTAACAAATCTTGACACAGTTTTAAATGTCCTTAGATAGAAATCAGCATAGATTTACATGAGGAAAACTATACACTGTATCTGTATAACATGAATAATACACATAATATACTGGGATGAATAAATACAGCTCTCTCAGTGTACCACGGGGCCCTTTAAGATAAAATTACACATCCTTCTGTTAGATAACATTTTCCTTGATTTTGCTTATATACACACACATTCTATCTATCTATCTATCTATCTATCTATCTATCTATCTATCTATCTATCTATCTATCTATCTATCTATCTATCTAATAGTTTGAGGTGGCTACCACTCTGTTTCTTGATGGGAGTGCTGCCGGCTGTTCCATAGAAAGGAGACCTTATAAACTTACGCTATATACCTGTGTTTTGGACTTCTATGTAAATCAATATTTCCGTTATATTGCTAAAAATCAAATTATTATTAATTATGTTTTTTTTTTATACAAATAGCTGTGGAAAACAGGTTTTAAACATTCCCTTTTCTGGGGACACTACCAGAATACTACTTTAGCAATCCTGAAGCTGATGGATATCAGAATGTTTGTGTCGACACACAGTATAAAACTGTAATAAGGCATAAGAACACGATACAGTTAAAGTATTATGATGCATTATTCATGGCAACCAAAGTAACAACACTATACGGAACATATGCAAAAAAAAGTAAAATAAGTAATAAAAAAATAAAGTCTCCTTAAATTGTATCCTATATAAACATTAGATGCAATAATTTATATTACATCTCATAAAACGGATATTTCAAACATTCAGTATATTACAAGGCTGAATTCTAATTACAAATTTAAATTAGGTCAAGTAAATAAGACCTTTGCATTAATATAAAATGCTAAATTAGAGATCAGCATTTTAACATGTTAATTTCAATTTAAATATTAACAAGTAGATTTTAATTAAAAAAAAGAGAGACTATTAAAATTGCTTGCCTTTAATTATCCTTCACAGTTCTAGCCTGAAAACAAAAGGAATATGCAGCTTCAGACAAGATATACAACAACAAAAATAGGCAAATTAGTCAAATTGTCACGCAGTTATAAACTGTGTATGGTCACCCCTCCCTCTCGACCAACGTGTTGCCAAAGGAGCTACTTCAAAAAGCTTCCCCCCCCCCCTTTATATATATTTTTTTTTATCATCACTAGCTCCTGTCATTGCAGGTCAGGAACACAAAAGTGGAAAGTCACTGCATAAATAGACTGCGCGGCTAAAATCAAACAAAGACCAATTAAACTAATCACAACGTCCCACTGAACACAAGGAGGCTCACCTGGTATTTCTGGACTTTTTCTGTGAATTCCCAACCCTGCTCAGTACTTGCCACTATAATTACCCTGACCAAAATACTGTGAAATTACTGCTCTGATCTCCTAATGGATGAATAAAAAAAAAATCAGGACCGTTGTGGTTTTATGCCAAGGAGCTCCAGCAAGATGGCGCTATGCTTTCTGACATAGATGACAACTTGTTAAGGCTCAAAAGGAGAAAATTAACGGGATGGTGTTTACACTGCCAAAGTCTGTTCATTAATTACCAATTTAATCACCGCTGGAGGCATGACATTACAAAAATCTGGCTGAAAGTTCTAATAGATTATGAAGACCACCTAAGAAGAATGACCAAGAAATGTACAAAACAATTAATACTGTTTCACTGCTATCAAAGGCACTTAGATTATTATACATCAAGTGAAGCAAAGAATTAGTAGCTTCACAGTGCCACCACTTGGAACAGTAAATACAATGGCACACAATTAGTAATGCACATGTGACTTTTCATTCAAGGCATATATCCTTGGGAAAGCTAGAACATGATAAGGAGAACAAAAGGAACATTTTAAATGAAATGAATAAAGATTTTAACTCTACTCTGGTGCATGCTGAGCAAAACAGAATAGGCTGTGCCGAATACAGACTCGGAGTAATGGTGATCTCATTCCAGGATTACGCAGCCCATAATCATGACGAACCAAAGGGGACAGAAAGTGTCTTTGCAGTTGTCTGTCTTTTATATTGTACAAAACATTTCTGTACATCTAATCTACCTACAGCTTCATTCATGTCGTTCAAGCGCAGGCATAGCTAGTTATCAAGGCTCCAGCTTAATTTGGGGAGATATGCAGTCAGTGGAGGTTTCCTAGATGAAGTAAGGACAGATATAGATTCATAAAAATGAAACAAACAATAGAGATACGAATATAACCAACAAAAAATGACGTGCTTCCAGAGCATCTGTTTGATGATTATATTGTGTCCACATGTTCATTTTGCTAAAAGACACTTCTAATTTCAGCATTTTGCACTCCCAAAAAATTGGTTAACACAAAACAAAGGGACAAATAAGAAAGAAAACTTATGTTCATATACGTGTATCATTGGCAAACAAGAGTGAGTGCCTTTGCTTTTGTATGCATTTGATGGCAGTAAAATAGCAATATGGTGACCAGTCTTTGAATGGCAGCACAGTAGAATATTATTTTATATATATATATATATATATATATATATATATATATATATATAACAGCAATTCACAAGCGGCACCCGGACCAATAAACTCACGATCATGCAGGCATGTGTAGCAGCAACGTTTCGATGTATTTTATTTTCACATCATCATCAGGCATATGCCTGATGATGATGTGAAAATAAAATACATCGAAACGTTGCTGCTACACATGCCTGCATGATCGTGAGTTTATTGGTCCGGGTGCCGCTTGTGAATTGCTGTTGTATTGAACTCCTTGCCGGGGAGGATCTGAAGCTGGCACCGGCATCTTTACTATTTGAAAGGAGTGCTGCCCGAATATTGTGCTTATATATATATATATATATATATATATATTTATTGCAAGGTGATCTCCCAGCCAGGGAGAAAAACACACGGCACTGCAGGATTTTAAAGATATTTAGAATATTTACTTCCTGATGACAGGACTGAGAGTCCCAAAACGTTGGACATTGCCGATGGTCGGGATCACGGCGGTCAGGATACCGACGCCGAAATCCCAACCATTGACAATGCTGACAGCTGAATCCCGGCTAACATGAGCTATTCCACTCAGAGTGGGAATAGAACCTGTGACGAGCACAGCGAGCCACCGAGCCCGCAAGGGGACTCTTAGCACTCGCCCCGCTACTGGCATACTGACGGCCAACGGTATATCATACTGATCCCATGAGGCAGGGAGAATCCCCTCCTCTTTCGTCAGGTTTGCCTGATCAGAGGAGGGGGGCTCTCCCTGCCTAATTTTTCACTGATATGTAAGCCCCGAGACTGCCACCCTCTTTGGAACATAAGCAACAACAAGGGTGTCTCCTGTGGAAATTTCGTATAATCACCATGCGCACATACCCTCCAACTGTACCTTTTTTGGCCGGTACAGTACCGTTTTTTTATGGTCTGTGCCAGCTAAAAAGGGCCTTGTACCGATTTCAGCATCTGCCTTGTCATATAGATTCCTATGGCGCGCTGCATGGTCACGCCCCCTTTCCTGAATTTTGTGCCAGTTTGATTAAGCATGTTGGAGGGTGTATGAGAACAGCACAGCAAATAAATAGTGAAATTGCCCCTACCACAGAATAAATATAAATCAGCTTATATAAACCAGTTTGGTAAGAAACCCTCTAACAGAACTCTTTCCTGCCCCCATATATTTGTCTGTACATACAAGGTAGCTTTCTGCATCAGAGCAGACACAGCGAGAATACCAGTTTACTGAACCTGCTTTCTGGGTAGTAGACTGTGGATTGCTGTTTTTATATTTTTATGGGCAGCGACAGTGCAGTTGACCAGCATTACAGCCCATCACTACACAGTCTAAGGATGTGGAACGAGTTCATCTGTTTTCTTCTGGATTAAGGATTGAGAGGAGATGCAGGTGGCCACTGTGCAAAGAAGGTGCGGGCCACGCTTGTCATTAGTCATCAGAACGCGATTCAAACCCACCTCCCACAGCGGCCAAGCACATTTACCCTCCGAGAACTCTCCTGGAAGGTACAAACAGAAACCTTTCCCCCACCCTCTCCGTCTATCCAATTACTGCCTCTAAACTTGTGTACAAGCATCTCTCTAACTTTCTCTGCTGTCAATCCCAATTGTACATTTACTTTTGACATTCCACTGAGATTTCTCTTATAAATTACAAACAAGACTAAGAGGTATATTCAATAACTGTCAGAAGCTGCCGTCTTTTCGGAAAGACGGCAGCTTCCAACAGTTTTAGGTCGGAAGGGGTTCCGACCTATTCATTAAGGCCCCGTTTATTCCGACAAGTCGGGAAACCCAACTTGTTGGAATGCTGTTGGAATGCACGCTGATCGGCGGCTTCAGCCTGTATTGTCAGAAGCGGGGCCAAACCCGACAGGTTTTAGCCCCGTTTCCAAAAAACTCAATCCGACTTGAAAACAAGTCAGAATTAGGTGAGGAGACGGGGAGCGGTGCGGCGGGCTACGGGGATGAGAGGTACCTTGACGGCCATCCCCGGCAAGGCACCTCTCTCCCTGCAGCGCCCCCCCCCCGCCACAACAGACATCACCCTCCGCCGGAAGCTCCCACCGCCGCACGCAGCCATCTAGCTCCCCCCGCCGCCACAGACATGACCCTCCGCTGGCCGCCGCTGGAAGCTCCAACCGCTGCACGCAGCCGCCCAGCTCCCCCCCGCAGCCATCCAGCTCCTCCCGCCGTTGCTGTCAGCACACCTGGCAACCGCTGACACCAGCGGCAGGACAGGACCCCAGGTACGGCCAAATCCGACAGTCGGATTTGGCAGTCTATTGAATAGGGGAATTGAGCCGACTCTTATTGAATATACCCCTAAGGTGCACAGCTATCAAAATAGTTTTGAGGGAAATCCACTGAATACAGACGTTTTGGGGGGATCCCTGCAAAAATTAAGCATCCTCAGAATGTATGAAGGGAGATCATAGCTGCTCCAATTTTCTATCACAAAAGCAGCTCCCCCCCTCCCCCCGTAGGTTTTCGTTTGTCTCCATCATACTATTTGACTGCATCGGTTGGAGGGTACCCACACTGTTGTTTTGCAGTGAGCCATATATAAATGTATGTAGTGAGGAAAGGCAGCACTCAAAGGGTCTTAAGTAATCCAATAAACATACTGCGGCAACAGTATAGTTACTAACATTTCGGATTTTATTCAATCTGTCTTCAAAGGTAGATAGCTTTACTTCTCTAGCTACTGTACTTTAGCACCGTGGTTTTCATCTTTTTACATCCCTTTCCCTGTCTTTTTCCCGCTTTTCAGGTTCTCCATATCCACTCTTTCCTCCAGTAACCTTCCTCTTATTACTAAAATCTGGCAACTCAATTAGTACAGCGTTTTGCAAACTCTGCCATTACAGACCAGTTTTTAAGGATATCCATGCTTGAGTAAAAGTGACTTAATTAGTACCTCAGTCAATTTGATTTAGCCATCTGGATTTCTAGCATGGATATCCTTAAAACCTGGACTGAGTTTGGGAATCTCTGACTTAGTACATGATTTAATATCTACTTTGGTTAACTTGGTCTTGTGCAGTTTACAGTATACAGTATAAATACAGTATAGTATTTATCTAATGTGTCTAGAACTCTGGAAAAGCATAGGTGAGCCTAAAAAAACAGCAATCACAGACACACACTGTTGTCCCTTCATGTTCTCAGCTTGGCAATGCCTTGATGCAGGCTGGGCGACAGGGGGGTACAAAGTGTAGTACCGTCCCGGGTCCGAGATTCAGAGGGGCCCCCAGGTTTAGATCAGCACACTCACAAACAAAATGGGTCTGCGGCTCCTCATTATGATCTATAGACAGTCCAGTGCGGCGCAAGTAAACAAAAAACCCCATATAATGAACACGGGCATTGAATAGGTTGAATGTAAATTTGACCTAAAAACTGAACTAACTGAATACCCCCTAAGTGGTATGGTAAGTGACAATCCTTCTATATACATTTATCTTTATATTTATCTATGTATCTATCTATCTATCTACCTCTCTGTGTCTATCTATCTATCTATATATTTATATATATCTGTATATAGCTACCTATCTGTCTATCTGTATATCTATCTATCTATCAATATATTTCTAGCAACCCGTATAGATCTATCTAGCTACCTATCTGTATATTTCTATCTCTCTATAGATCTATCTATCTATCTCTCTATAGATCTATCTATCTATCTATCTATCTATCTATCTATCTATCTATCTATCTATCTATCCACATCTAGGGGAGGCACACGAAGGGGAGGGATGTGTGGGTGGATGGAAAGGGGGCCCCCAGGGATATCCGTGTACTGGGTCCAGGATTTCCGTTGCCGGCAATGCCCTGATGAAAAGCACAGAGTGAATGAAATTATGCCTCTTACTCATTGGTTTGCCTAGTGGCAGTGCCAGCCCGGGGGGTAGGGCAAGTGACAAAGCATGACAAATACCGGAAGTCTGATTTTGTTTGTTTTGTTTGTTTGGGGGAATAAAGATGTCTGTAAAGGAGTGGGAAGGAAAAGTATTATTTTACTTTCTTAACAGAACTTTAGAGAACGAACAAACACTCAAAAATTTAACTTTTCTGTTTTGGTTCATACATTGAAATTAACATTTGGGACTTTACTGGTCATTAAACCTGACACACATTGATATCACCAGCCAAAATATATTGCTAATGACTCAATATTATTATTGTGTGGCCCCAAGATGAATGTCATGATTGGTCCAATGGAAAGTCGTTATTTTCTGGTATGAAAAAAAATGGTTGGAAAAGGATCAGAACTGGCGATAGCACCAAATAGATATAACACATCCAGTCTGCCATGTGCGGTGTCATCGCGTTGCTACATTGGGCAGTGATCAAACTGCTTGGTCCAGGACGGAAGGATTAGCCAGAGTTTGCCCATTTTAAACCTTGGCAAAATAAACAGCTATTTTAACAACAAAAGATGAGCTACATGTTGGCTCTTCACGAAGAAGGGTATGATTATCTCCTGTTTAATTACATGCTAGTCTTCAGGAAAATGACTGCATCCTAAGAACATGCACTTACCAACTAATGTTTATGACTGTTTTAAACACACAATAATAAAATAAACACCACTAAAGTAATCCAAACAAACAATTATCAACAAAGCAATAAAAGGATTGAAAAAGACAATGCCTGCTTCCCCACCTCCTCATTCTGCCAATTAGATGGCCAAAAGCTGCTTTTGTTATCTACAGATCTAGAGATCATATCTCAATCTGTCACAATTATCAGCACGGCAGAACCGTCCTTTCAATCAATGTTTTCCAATTAACATCAAAGGACCAAGGTTGCATTCTGTAAAAGTTCTCTTTTTTTTTGCGAAGATCCCTGTTCTCCCCTCCCTCCCGACATCTGTAAAATAAAGCTACAGGTTTAAATAGCCAGAACACCAGTTGGGGAGAAAGCTTTCCTTTCCACTGGAGGAACGATTTATCCAGGTCTTTGAAACTATTGTTCCGCTCAGTGAAAAGCAACGGCAATATATTACATACTTACTGCTAAGTACTAGAATAAATACTGTAACTACTAGTGAAACGAAAACACAGACAAGTGGAATTAAACATTTCAGACTGTTGCTAAATCTTAAAATAATTACAGAGTTAACACAAGGACATGCTGCATGTTAACCCATTCTCCGCTATACTTTGATTACTCGGGCATAACTTATATGCACATTATACGGTGTGAGTAAAGAGGCAGGCCACCACACATACATTCCTTCAGGGATTTGTGGTTTTTCAACTTCTGGTTTTACTAGTGAACCTTGGGCTCAGGCCAAGGAAAAGTTACCACAATTAAAAGGACATTTTCATCAACTCCTTCTGCTCCTGTTTTATGCGTTCTCCTGACTGATAATGTTTATATATGACTGCATGGTGTATGCCTATTATGAGCCTTAGGGCACATACACACTGCTACTGAAACATAGTCTGGCTTGCACTCTTCACACAAGTACAGATAATGTATGAAACAATTCTATTCTAGTCTGTACATTCATAACTATTTGTGTCAATACTTGAGCCTCCATGCATTGGCATTTAGCTTTACTGGACACTGCTTGTTCCATTCCAGTTTATTTAAAGCATGTTACATAACTTGAAAATGCCCTTTAGTAACGATAGGGACACATATACAGCTATTGTACATTAAAAAAGTGTTTTAATTAGCTTTGTGGTTTTTTTTTCTTCCTTTGTTCATTTCATTCATTCATTTCATCATGCGTTGGGAATGTGTGACTAGTGGTACCAAAAGCGGGATCCATGCTGTTACATGCCCGGCAGGGAGGGAACGAGCGCAACGAAGCCCCTTGCGTGTTCGCTGCGCTCGCCATATAGCGGGATCGGTGTCTCTCTGCGCTCGCCACAGGTTCTATGGGTGTCGTGGAAAACCAGAAGTGGGAATAGTCCCTGTTGGTCAGCATGCCGACCGGAGGGATTTTCAGATGACGGGATACCGGCGTCGGTTTGGTGTCAAATAACCGCATCCCTTCATCATTATATGTTTTGTAATAGATCTTATACAGCGATCCATATTTTTCTATAAATGAAACACATTAAAAATTAGTGCATTAGAAATGCTTTTTGGCTTATTGAAAAATATTGTTATTCAACTACATGCATAGGAACGCACACAGTACGTAAAGGGCCTGATGTGTTGGAAAAGAGTATTGCACAGCATTATGCTGCAAACAAGGATACGACAATAGTGCTATAATAATGATTTATTTTCAGGAATTTTCAAAAAATTTCTTGCTACCAAAACAAACTGCAACACAGATGCCAACAAGCCCTGAAAATGAAAAGGTGAGTGAATAACTAGTATCAGCATAAATTGATGAAAGCAATTTGGTGGCCCATTCATTTAATTGAAGTTGTGCACTACATCTATATACTCCGCTGAAATGAATGGGCCACAGATTCAGTAAACCTCCAATGAGTGAGCAAAGTACATCCAGCCAATTACATTGAGGCTAGCATGGGAAACCACTTGTGTTTTACAGAGTGGCTAGAGAGGCATTCTAGCCTCCCCAAAGAAGCTCCAGTCCAGAAGGCTGGTTCACACTATGAAGAGGTCCCACACTGTGATACTCCATATTATTTTTTCTACTTTAGTTGTGTGCCCCTATGCTCACTTCCCCCTTATTTTAGTGTAAGTCAGTACAGTCTGTATATCACTGTTAATGGATTTTTTTGGGAAGAGTGTGTGAACCAATTAATGTTTTACATTAATTTTCTGTCAAGGTCCCTTCCACTCGTTACAACAGCCCTTTCACTTCACTAGGATTTCTACATGTTGGAAAAAAACACTGAAATGACATTACAGCAAGTGTTTGTGGAATTAATCTTATTTATTTATAACTAATAACATACAAGTGATATTACGTGTTCTAGAGTAGCTTTCCAAATACCATTCCATTGCTGTGCCCACTAATTCTTATTTAGTGACTTTAGAAAATTCCCATGTTCAATCCCAAGCCCTATTTTTAGTCCGTCCATACACTGTATATGATCTATGATGAATCCTTTAAAAAACGAAACAAAAAACCCCCAGTATTTCTTTAAGAAATATCATAGACTGGGGGAACCTGCGCCAGAGAGGACACTGGGGCATATGCATCAACGCTTGGAGGTTGTAACATAAGTCTATGGCCCAACTTTGTTGGGAATTTGCTTACAGTGCACCTTCACACCCCTACAATGGGAAAGCATCTATAATAACTCATTTAGTATGTATACTGTAGATGTACTAACCACATTGAGATGCATTTTAAACTACTCAATTGACTATATCTTATAATATCCAAATTGCACAAAATGTTGTCCTCCTGCTCAAAAGTTTGTTAGAGGCAATGTTTGGTAGAGGGAACTCTTTTCCATGTTTTTGGGACTGCCCTGTCCTTCACAGTTTTTGGGTTAAGGTTTTCAATCAACTATCTCAGGTACTGCGGCTTATTGTAAACCCAAATACGGCTCTTGCTTTGTTAAACTGGCTCCCTTCTTCTGTTCCCAAAAAGTAACGTTACAAAATTTCACTTGTGGCTAGGGCTGCACTGGTCCAACTGTGGAATTCCCCTACTCCTCCTACTTTGTTTAAAGTGATCTCTAAAACTCAGAACAGTTTAGAAATGGAGACCTTTGCAGTTCCCTATTTTACTTCATCCTTCTCTCCTTTGATGAAATAGTTTTCCTGGGACCAGGTTGCTGGAGGAGCCGGGGTCCGATACCCTCTCTTATATCTGTGCTGTTGCGGGCGTCGGTGGCGTGATCTTGGTGATCTCTTCGGGAAGATGGCGCCGCATAAAGAAAGCAAAGACTCTGGCACTGTGCTCTCTAGTGGCCAGTATCATCTTCCCAAATATCAAAGGGAAGATGGCGATGGCCGGAAAGGAGGGACCCGCTTCCTCATAAAAAGGTAGGAAGACGATGCCCTTCCCCACCACCCCTTCCCCCCACTCCCCCGTGAAAATTGCGCAAATTATTTAAACATTTTAATAGTAAATCACCATGCCCCCTTTACCGGGGCCCATCTTGGCTCTCTACGGCCCAGCCTATATAGCAGGCATTCCCAACCGCAGTCCTCAAGGCACACCAACAGTGCAGGTTTTAGTGATATCCAGGCTTCAGCACAGATGGTTAAATCAAAATAACTGAGCTACTAATTAAGTCACCTGTGTTCAAGCCTGGATATCACTAATACCAGGACTGTTAGTGTGCCTTGAGGACCGTGGTTGGGAAACACTGCTATATTGAGACTCACATTGATATGCATTTCTGGCCTTTTGTTTCTATTTTGTGTGAGATTACCCATGCGCTCTACTTCAGTTGTATAATGCCTCCGGGCGTTTATTTGTTTTGTTTTCCCCTCCCCTTTTTTTTTTAACCTATCCCTTCCTAAAAAAAAAATAAGAATTTACTCACCGGTAATTCTATTTCTCGTAGTCCGTAGTGGATGCTGGGAACTCCGTAAGGACCATGGGGAATAGACGGGCTCCGCAGGATACTGGGCACTCTAAGAAAGAATTAGGACTACTAGTGTGCACTGGCTCCTCCCTCTATGCCCCTCCTCCAGACCTCAGTTAGGGAAACTGTGCCCGGAAGAGCTGACACAATAAGGAAAGGATTTGGAATCCCGGGTAAGACTCATACCAGCCACACCAATCACACCGTATAACTCGTGATAACTATACCCAGTTAACAGTATGAATAACAACTGAGCCTCACTGAACAGATGGCTCATAACAATAACCCTTTAGTTAGGCAATAACTATATACAAGTATTGCAGACAATCCGCACTTGGGACGGGCTCCCAGCATCCACTACGGACTAAGAGAAATAGAATTACCGGTGAGTAAATTCTTATTTTCTCCGACGTCCTAGTGGATGCTGGGAACTCCGTAAGGACCATGGGGATTATACCAAAGCTCCCAAACGGGCGGGAGAGTGCGGATGACTCTGCAGCACCGAATGAGCAAACTCAAGGTTTTCCTCAGCCAGGGTATCAAACTTGTAGAATTTTGCAAACGTGTTTGATCCCGACCAGGTAGCAGCTCGGCAAAGTTGTAAAGCAGAGACCCCTCGGGCGGCCCCCCAAGAAGAGCCCACCTTCCTCGTGGAATGGGCTTTGACTGATTTAGGATGCGGCAGTCCAGCCGCAGAATGTGCAAGTTGAATCGTGGAGCAGATCCAGCGAGCAATAGTCTGCTTAGAAGCAGGAGCACCCAGCTTGTTGGGTGCATGCAGGATAAACAGCGAGTCAGTCTTTCTGACTCTAGCCGTCCTAGAAACATAGATTTTCAGGGCCCTGACTACATCCAGCAACTTGGAGGTCTCCAAGTCCCCAGTAGCCACAGGCACCACAATAGGTTGGTTCAAAGGAAACGCTGATACCACCTTAGGGAGGAATTGGGGACACGTCCTCAATTCTGCTCTGTCCATATGGAAGATCAGATAGGGGCTTTTACAGGACAAAGCCGCCAATTCTGACACCCGCCTAGCCGAAGCCAAGGCCAAAAGCATGACCACTTTCCACGTGAGATATTTTAATTCCACGGTCTGAAGTGGCTCAAACCAATGTGATTTTAGGAAATCCAACACAACGTTGAGATCCCAAGGCGCCACCGGGGGCACAAAAGGGGGCTGAATGTGCAGCGCTCCCTTAACAAACGTCTGAACTTCAGGCAGTGAAGCCAGTTCTTTTTGAAAGAAAATAGATAGGGCCGAAATCTGGACTTTAATGGAACCCAATTTTAGGCCCATAGTCAGTCCTGACTGTAGGAAGTGCAGAAAACGACCCAGCTGAAATTCTTCTGTGGGGGCCTTCATAGCCTCACACCAAGCAACATATTTTCGCCATATGCGGTGATAATGCTTTGCTGTCACATCTTTCCTAGCTTTTATCAGCGTAGGAATGACTTCAACCGGAATGCCCTTTTCCATCAGGATCCGGCGTTCAACCGCCATGCCGTCAAACGCAGCCGCGGTAAGTCTTGGAACAGACAGGGCCCCTGCTGTAGCAGGTCCTGTCTGAGAGGCAGAGGCCAAGGGTCCTCTGAGATCATTTCTTGCAGTTCCGGGTACCAAGTCCGTCTTGGCCAATCCGGAACGATGAGTATAGTTCTTACTCCTCTCTTTCTTATTATCCTCAGCACCTTTGGTATGAGAGGAAGAGGAGGGAACACATAAACCGACTGGTACACCCACGGTGTCACTAGAGCGTCCACACCTATTGCTTGAGGGTCCCTTGACCTGGCGCAATATCTTTTTAGCTTTTTGTTTAGGCGGGACGCCATCATGTCCACCTGTGGCCTTTCCCAACGGTTTACAATCAGTTGGAAGACTTCTGGATGAAGTCCCCACTCTCCGGGGTGGAGGTCGTGCCTGCTGAGGAAGTCTGCTTCCCAGTTGTCGACTCCCGGAATAAACACCGCTGACAGTGCTATCACGTGATTTTCCGCCCATCGGAGAATCCTTGTGGCTTCTGCCATCGCCATCCTGCTTCTTGTGCCGCCCTGACGGTTTACATGGGCGACCGCCGTGATGTTGTCTAACTGAATCAGCACCGGCTGGTTTTGAAGCAGGGGTCTTGCTTGACTTAGGGCATTGTAAATGGCCCTTAGTTCCAGAATATTTATGTGTAGGGAAGCCTCCTGACTCGACCATTGTCCTTGGAAGTTTCTTCCCTGAGTGACTGCACCCCAACCTCGGAGGCTTGCATCCGTGGTCACCAGGACCCAGTCCTGTATGCCGAATCTGCGGCCGTCGAGAAGATGAGCACTCTGCAGGCACCACAGCAGAGACACCCTGGCCCTCGGGGACAGGGTGATCAGCCGATGCATCTGAAGATGCGATCCGGACCACTTGTCTAACAGATCCCACTGAAAGATCCTTGCATGAAATCTGCCGAATGGAATTGCCTCGTAAGAAGCTACCATCTTTCCCAGGACTCGCGTGCAGTGATGCACCGACACCTGTTTTGGTTTTAGGAGGTCTCTGACCAGAGATGACAACTCCTTGGCCTTCTCCTCCGGGAGAAACACCTTTTTCTGTTCTGTGTCCAGAATCATACCCAGGAACAGCAGACGTGTCGTAGGAACCAGCTGCGACTTTGGAATATTCAGAATCCAGCAGTGCTGTTGTAGCACTTCCTGAGATAGTGCTACTCCGACCAACAACTGCTCCCTGGACCTCGCCTTTATAAGGAGATCGTCCAAGTATGGGATAATTATAACTCCCTTCTTTCGAAGGAGTATCATCATTTCGGCCATTACTTTGGTAAATACCCTCGGTGCCGTGGACAGACCAAACGGCAACGTCTGGAATTGGTAATGGCAGTCTTGTACCACAAAACGGAGGTACACCTGGTGAGGTGGGTAAATGGGGACATGCAGGTAAGCATCCTTGATGTCCAGTGATACCATGTAATCCCCTTCTTCCAGGCTTGCAATAACCGCCCTGAGCGATTCCATTTTGAACTTGAACCTCCTTATATAAGTGTTCAAGGATTTCAAATTTAGAATGGGTCTCACCGAACCGTCTGGTTTCGGTACCACAAACATTGTGGAATAGTAACCCCTTCCCTGTTGAAGGAGGGGAACTTTTATTATCACCTGCTGGAGGTACAGCTTGTGAATTGCCGCCAGTACTACCTCCCTGTCCTGGGGAGTGGCTGGCAAGGCCGATTTGAGGTAACGGCGAGGGGGAGACGTCTCGAATTCCAGCTTGTATCCCTGAGATACCACTTGTAGAACCCAGGGATCCACCTGTGAGCGAACCCACCGGTCGCTGAAGTTCCGGAGACGGGCCCCCACCGCACCTGGCTCCACCAGTGGAGCCCCAGCGTCATGCGGAGGATTTAGTGGAAGCAGGGGAGGATTTTTGTTCTTGGGAACTGGCTGTATGGTGCAGCTTTTTCCCTCTACCCCTGCCTCTGGGCAGAAAGGACGCGCCTTTAACCCGCCTGCCTTTCTGGGGCCGAAAGGACTGTACCTGATAATACGGTGCTTTCTTAGGCTGTGAGGGAACCTGAGGTAAAAATGTCGACTTCCCAGCTGTTGCTGTGGAAACGAGGTCCGAGAGACCATCCCCAAACAATTCCTCACCCTTGTAAGGCAAAACCTCCATGTGCCTTTTAGAATCCGCATCACCTGTCCACTGCCGAGTCCATAATACTCTCCTGGCAGAGATGGACATTGCATTTATTCTAGATGCCAGCCGGCAAATATCCCTCTGTGCATCTCTCATAGATAAGACTACGTCTTTAATATGCTCTATGGTTAGCAATATAGTGTCCCTGTCAAGGGAATCAATGTTATCAGACAGGGAATCAGACCACGCTGCTGCAGCACTGCACATCCATGCTGAAGCAATAGCAGGTCTCAGTATAGTACCTGAGTGTGTATATACAGACTTCAGGATAGCCTCCTGCTTTCTATCCGCAGGCTCCTTTAAGGCGGCCGTATCCTGAGACGGCAGTGCCACCTTTTTTGACAAGCGTTTGAGCGCTTTATCCACCCTCGGGGATGTCTCCCAGCGTAACCTGTCCTCTGGCGGGAAGGGGTACGCTATCAGTAACTTTTTAGAAATCACTAGTTTCTTATCGGGGGAATCTCACGCTTCTTCACACACTTCATTCAACTCATCTGATGGGGGAAAAACCACTGGTTGCTTTTTCTCCCCAAACATAATACCCTTTTTAGTGGTACCTGGGTTAATGTCAGAAATGTGCAACACATTTTTTATTGCCGTAATCATGCAACGGATGCCCCTTGTGGATTGTGTATATGTCTCATCCTCGTCGACACTGGAGTCAGACTCCGTGTCGACATCTGTGTCTGCCATCTGAGGTAGCGGGCGTTTTTGAGCCCCTGATGGCCTTTGAGACGCCTGGGCAGGCACAGGCTGAGAAGCCGGCTGTCCCACGGCTGTTACGTCATCCAGCCTTTTATGTAAGGAGGTGACACTGTCGGTTAATACCTTCCACATATCCATCCACTCTGGTGTCGACCCCGCAGGGGGTGACATCACATTTATCGGCACCTGCTCCGCCTCCACATAAGCCTCCTCATCAAACATGTCGACACAGCCGTACCGACACACCGCACACACACAGGGAATGCTCTGACTGAGGACAGGACCCCACAAAGTCCTTTGGGGAGACAGAGAGAGAGTATGCCAGCACACACCACAGCGCTATATAACACAGGGATAGTACACTACACAAGTGATTTTCCCTATAGCAGCTATAATACACAGTATTGCGCCTAAATTTAGTGCCCCCCCTCTATTTTTTACCCTATTGAGCCTGGAAACTGCAGGGGAGAGCCTGGGGAGCGTCCTTCCAGCGGAGCTGTGAAGAGAAAATGGCGCCAGTGTGCTGAGGGAGATAGCCCCGCCCCTTTTTCGGCGGGCTTCTCCCGCTCTTTATATTAATATTATGGCAGGGGATTTTTACACATATATAGTTTATTAGACTATATTATGTGTTTTTTGCCATTTTTAAGGTAATCAAATTGCAGCCAAGGGCGCCCCCCCCCCCCAGCGCCCTGCACCCATCAGTGACCGGAGTATGTGGTGTGCATGGGGAGCAATGGCGCACAGCTGCAGTGCTGTGCGCTACCTTAATGAAGACCGGAGTCTTCAGCCGCCGATTTTGTCCTCGGAATCTTCCGTCTTCTGGCTCTGTAAGGGGGACGGCGGCGCGGCTCCGGGACCGGACGACCGAGGCTGGGCCTGTGTTCGATCCCTCTGGAGCTAATGGTGTCCAGTAGCCTAGAAGCCCAAGCCAGCTGCAAGCAGGTAGGTTCGCTTCTCTCCCCTAAGTCCCTCGTAGCAGTGAGTCTGTTGCCAGCAGATCTCACTGAAAATAAAAAACCTAATAAATACTTTCTTTACTAGAAGCTCAGGAGAGCTCCTAGTGTGCAACCAGTTCGAGCCGGGCACAGATTCTAACTGAGGTCTGGAGGAGGGGCATAGAGGGAGGAGCCAGTGCACACCAGTAGTCCTAATTCTTTCTTAGAGTGCCCAGTCTCCTGCGGAGCCCGTCTATTCCCCATGGTCCTTACGGAGTTCCCAGCATCCACTAGGACGTCAGAGAAAAATCTATAAAAATGATCGCTCTTAAAAGAAAGGACACTGGGGCACATGCATCCACACTTGGAGATAAGGTGGAGAGAAATAAAGTACCAACCAATCAACTCCTGTCTTATTTCAAACACAGCCTGTAATGTGGCAGTTATGAGCTGATTGGTTAGCATTTGATCTCTCTCCAAGCATTGATGCATAGGTCCCTTTCTCTACATTGGATCCTATGGAGGAGGAACTGGATTCCTCTTCTCAAGGCAGCAATTCATCAATTGGCCAGATTTAATACCCCAAATGGTTAGGGCTCTGGTCCTCAAACCATAACAGTCCACACACACACACACACACACACACACACACACACACACACACACACACACACACACACACTAGTGCATGCGTTTCTGAGATCTATACAATGTACAGTCAGTACAGAAACAAACACAATGGTTAGCAGCACCCCAGTCACAAGAGCAACCTCTATCTGCCGCTGTTGCAGAAAAATAATCTTCTTCTATGATACCAAATATTTTAGCAAAATATAGAACCACATTCCTTCCAAAGAACCAATAAGGAGATGGCTCAGGAACACTGATTAATGTAGCTGTGCAGCCATTTGCTGACCCAAACAACTGTCCACTTATACAGCATCAGCTCACACCCTATATGACAACCGGGAAACAGCAATGCTCCTGCACAGAGGTCTATCAGCCTCGGAAATGCCATTATGAAAACTAAATCAGCGTGAATTCCCTGGGGATGATGATCTTACAAGGTCATCGGGGAGGTTATCGGTGGGGCACTGAGAGAAAGCTAACAAAGCAGGCTTGATCGCACCTGGCCTGTCACTTTGTATTTCCTTCAACACGACCCATGTAATTGTTCTGGGCACATAAATGACAAGTAAAAGTTATTGGTCTCTGTATCTTTAGCAAGAGCTGAGGGAGTTTTCCAGGTGAGAATGGGAAATAACCAATCAAGGCAGGGCTATTCTCACATACATACTGTATGCATGCACACAAACACCTACAACTATAGAATTTGGTTTATCTTTAAAAACTTATGCATAGACTGAAATGATAAGTGTTATTGTATTTGTATCCTTATAGAGTTCACCTTCTAGGCCTAGCTATGGCCTCCTGAGTATCAAACATAAATACTCCAATAGGCAGACATACAGTAACACCTGGATCTCTCCTGCACCCTCCAAGAACTTGCCTGAAAGCCCAGATAAAACCCGCTTTTGTGTCAGTCCTGCACTTCATCAGGAGACCCAATCGTTTGGCACAAACTAAAACTGGTCCTGAACATTTGAGAATACTTTTCTCAATATCAACCTAAATAAGAATTGAGCGGTTCATTCACCCAGCACTCATCCTGTTTTCAAAATAAAATACAGAGCTGTAAGTAAAACGATGTCACTGCACTCCTGCAAACACATGGCATGCCAGGAAATGGGTGGTCTTCAGTATGCCGGCGTTCGGGCTCCCGGCGACCAGCATACCGGCGCCGGGAGCCCGACAGCCGGCATACCGACACTTATTCTCCCTCGTGGGTGTCCACGACCCCCCTGGAGGGAGAATAAAATACACCGTGCCCATAGCGTGGCGAGCGCAGTGAGCCCGCAAGGGGCTCATTTGCGCTCGCCACACTGTCGGTAAGCCGGCGGCCGGCCTCCCGGCGCCGGTATGCTGGTCGCCGGCCGATCGTAGTGAACCCCAGGAAATATAGGGGGGAATTCAGACTGCTGCAGTGATCGCACACCCCGGGAGCCCAGTGATCTCCTCTGCCTATCAATTGACAGGCAGAGGTGGTCGCAGGGCGGGAAGGGGAGTGCCAACGGTGTTAGAACGCCGTTGGCGGGTGCAGTCCGGACACGCTTCAGTTGGGGGGGCGCGGCAGCTGCGTGACGTCACACGCGACCTAGGACGTGGTGGGTAGCTCCCTGCCACCGTGCAGGAGCTGCACAGGTAGGGAGCTAATATCCTGGTACAAAGGCTTTTGTACCTGTGCGGAGGGTGGGTAGTCTTGGGCCTGAAATGTGGGGCGGACTAGCTCTGTGCTCGGCTTCCCCCCGCATGTCAGTGTAAATGATCGTTGATGTGCTAAATTTAGCATATCTACGATCAACTCTGAATTACCCCCATAATCGGATCCCATGCATTAGATGTAATTTAGAAGTCACTGAACACGAAAAAAAACACCCTGGTCAAAGGAGGAGCTGCTATCCCATTTACCAGAATGACAATATGAGTGAGGCCACAAGAAACTGAGAAATGACAGCAGCCACAACTTTCTATTTATTGTGGCTTAATGTCAGTGGTCACTTGAGCAGCACATCACTGCTGTAATAGAGCATTATGTACTAAATCAGAATATATCACATATACCACCATGCTGCACAGAACACTTTTATACTCCTCTTCTACAGCTGCAATGACCCTGGTTATTGCCGGATTAACCCGGGTCGTGGCTCAGTGGAAAAAGGTTCCAAATAACCTGGATCCAGTTACCCGGGAATCAGACACGGGTAGCGGTCCTGGGTTGGACCCGGAAAGAACACGGGTAATGGTGCAGTTAAAAAGGTGACTCGTGCTTGGAGATTATGTAATCTCTAAGCGCCGCAGAGGGAAGAAACACTGCACACGGGTGAAAAGGGGCTGACCCAGGAATAACCCAGGTCAAACTTGCGGCGTAAACGGGGTCTGCCCTGGAACGGAACAGTGTACACAAACCTGGGTCTGCGGAAAGAGAGCATTACAGAGGAGTTCTGGAAGTACAGGACTTGGTTACCTTATTTCTTGCAGATTATAGCAATGGTGATTGCTGCGTGTTTTACTTCAACTTAATTATGAATTATACAGATGTAAAAATAAAAATAAAATTGTACTTTTGATATCATCACTGTTATGGTGATTTGTAGGTCATCTATTGCAGCATTAAATTGATAATATATTTGTACTAATGAGAATCTTATTTAGTACTGCTTCTAAATATTACTCAGCACTGCATAATTACAGAAAAGTTTTAACACTTTTAAACCAGCTCCCACAGTACTGGCAATCTAACCTCACTACTAGAGTACACGAGCGTGTACTAAGATCTGCTTACCCAGGAGCCAGCTAACCTACCAATGTGCATCTGAGCCACCTGAAAGTACAGGAGCAGAGACGCAGATTATCATTCTTTACCAACTGGCTGGGTATAAGTGTTGGTTTGGACGTGGCTACTTTTCTTAATAATGTTCATTTTACAAGTGTCCACATTTTGTCAGAAGCCAATTAACCTACCAGTGTGATTTTGTTTTTTGTGGGAGGAAACCCATGGAAACATGAGGAGAACATACAAACTCCACACAAATAGGGCCTTGAAGGGAATTGGAGAAAGGATCCCAGTTCTAGGAGGTAGCAATGTAAACCACTATGCCATTGTGCTACCCAACACTTTAAATAGCATGTTTAAGTGATGTAAATATATGCCAAACTCCAAAGACTGCGCACAACTTAACGCCTGTGCAAGAAATAGCCTCATTTTAAACAGAAAATATTACCCTTTATCACAAGAGTCATTCTGGCCATAAAAAAAAACAGACATAAACCCAGATGTAACAGCCAGTGAGATGCAAGCATCAGGGTTGTTTTGCCTTTTAAATTATTACTGTTTTAAAATCTAGAGGCTAAACTGAGTTGCAACTCGCAGGCTATTACACTTAGGCCATACTGGTACCGTATAAAGCTATATGCAGGTAAATCCTACATCACTTAGCTGCCTGGCACGGGTAGACGCCACGGTGTTATTCCTCTGCTTGTTTCCGGCTTTCAGAGCGGCGTCTCTCCTGGCCTGCTCCAGCAATAATCGGGCCCGCTCCTTCAGCTCCTCCTGCCGGGACAGCATTCGTTGCTATAAAAAAAAACAAAAAAAAAAAACAACATTTCAAAAATGGGAAAATGAAGGTTGACCTAACAATACATCCATATGTGCAAATCACATACAAGGGTCAATCGTCTGGTGCCAACTTCAACTGACTCTCTCCATCCTGTCTCTAGCTAGTGTCTTAGCAGTTAAGATTGATGTATCAGATATACCTCATCAGGGCAGACGTATTAAGCCTGGAGAAGGGATAAAGCAGTGATAAGTGCAAGGTGATAACACACCAGCCAATCAGCTCCAATATGTAAATTTACAGTTAGGAGCTCATTGGCTGGTGCGTTATCACCTTGCACTTATCACTGCTTTATCACTTCTCCAGACTTAATACTTCTGCCCAATTTTTTTTTAGTTCGACTGATTCAATGTACATAAACTTTGTATCATGCACAAACATATTAAAATATTGTATTAGATTACAATTAGGCTGTGTGTATAAGGTGTATATGACACACAAATGCATTCTGTGCTAAGGCTTGGGTCCCTTCCACAAGACATCTCATTGTGGTACGCAAATATTCCAAAATATGTAAAAATCCTACATCTATGATACGTCTGGTTCCAAGCATTTCATATATGGGAGAGTCAACCTGTATCAGCATTTTGGTAAGATGTTCAACATATTATAGGGGTAATTTACAGACATGTTCTGCTGATACCCAGCAAAGCTAATCATAGAACCACTTCCTAATTGTTGCCTATTGGGAATATTGCATATTTGCTGTGATACTAAACCACATAATGTAACACCTCATATATGAGCATCATGATTAATGTTTGATAGACAATAATGTGTTGTAGATATAGTAAATCTGAAGATAATTTCCAAGGATACGTAACTTCTGTACAAGTTCATCAATAGTTAAGTTACAATGGTTCTACGCAGACACTGCACACTCTGTCCTGGCCATGATTAGAACATAAATAGTATTGTTTTCTAAGTACACCAAGAAGTCTAAAAATAAGCAGAAAGCAAGCTGTCTGGGTCCTATAGGCTGTTCTTTAAAGCTGGGACTTACCAGAGTTTTGGCAACAATTTGTTTTAGTGAAGTGGACAGCTCCAGCTAAACTACAGGAACTTCCACGCACACATACACAGCATTGCTTATCCCACGAGATCACAAAAAGCAATTGGCCTAGAGATACTGAAGCACTGCTCCCAGACTGTTCCCAGGTAAGCTTTCTTCTGACTGATGAGGGAGATTTTTTTTTTATTTTTTTTAATAAACTGTCAGTAATGTAGTTCTCTCTCTCTCTTATGATGGCTCATAGCATGCGGGAATATTTTTGGAGAACTTAAAGAGAAAATACTGGGTTTTTATTTGTATTTAGACTACAAGTAAATAAGACGACTTGCATGGAAACCTATAAATAGAATCTGATGGCAGATAAGATCCACTTGGCCCATCTAGTCTGCCCATTAACTTCTCAGCACCATGTTTGTCAAATGGTACTGAAATTCAATCCCAAAAAAATACTTAGTTTTTTTTTTTTATACAGAGGGTTTTTGCTTAATAAAGGAGAGACCACTGGTTGCCTTACCCCTATGACTTATGAAGACAGGGAAGGCGCTATTATTACAATGAACCTTGGCAGTATCCGGATGATAGATCTACGCTGTCTAGATAGACAGTCAATAGGTCGACACCATACGGTTGACATGCATTAGGTCAACAAAATCAAAAGCGCTGAAGGTTGACACGTTCAAAAGGATGACATGATAATGGTCGACACAAGTTTTTCACATTTTTCCACTTCTGCTAGATCTACCATCCATGTGGACTGTGACTGGGAATAGTAACCTTGAACAAAGCGTGGCAATCGAAGCGTCCCCTTGAGGGTCGACATTTGCTATAATTGTGGTCATATATCATGAAACATTGAAAATTACACAAAAAACCTTAAACTTGTGTCAACCTTTTCTGTGTTGACCATTTCCATGCTGTACCTGTCGACGTTTTGACCCTGTTGACCATATGGGGTCAACCTAATGACTATCTATCTAATTACCTTAGATCTTCTATACCACACCCACCTTGGCGGTGGCCTAAAGTACCAATGGTTAGTGGGAACCTAAACCAGTGAATGACAATGTCACTCATCCAGTGTTTTCAATGCATCACAGTCACCCAATAAGGCACACCAGCTGCTGACAAGAAGGTGATGCAGCCATTATTCTCAAACATTTCAGTATTACCCTGGAAGCCTGATGTCACAGCCAAGTTTCACACTTCCAGATGCTCCCAGTTGCCTATAGGGTGGGCAGCAAGCAAACAGTGGTCCTGTATTGTAATATCATCTTAGATATATGGAACTGCAAGTTATTTGTAGAGCCATACATGGGGGATAAAGCATACATAAAAATTACAAAGTACACAGGTGACCCAATAGGACAGCTACCGATAAGTTTCCAATATACACACAATATATACAGACAAATTCACATGTAAGCATAATTATATAATTACCACCAGCAAATTACACAATTAAGTAGAATCCTCAAAAGGAGAGAGGGCCCTGCGTGTGAGAGTTTACATTGTAAAGGGCCTGAGGGTGTACACAAAGAAGGAGAGGGGAGCAAAGTTGGGCAGTGCAGCAGTAGAGAGTTGGAAGCAGGGGTGGTAGGCTTGGAAAAAGAGAATGGTTTTAAAGCACATTTGAAGGCTAGGAGGCTGGGTGGAAGTCTCACTGAGTATGGGAAGACATTCCAAAGGTTGGGAGCTGTGTGGGAGAAATCCTGGAGGTGGGCATGTGAGGAGGTGCTTAGGGAGGAGGAACAGTTATAGCTGGCAGTCGGTAGTGTGTGTGTGGAAATGCTGATGGCGGGAGGGCAGGAGTGACTGAGGGGTTTGTACTTGAGTGAGAAGGGATTGAACATGAGTCTGTGTGGGACCGGCAGCCAGTGAAGCGACTCGTAGAGGAGGCAGTGAAGGTGGAGTGACAATGAGGAAAATTACTCTGACAGTGGTGTTTAAGACAGACTGAACGGGAGCAAGACTGCAAGACTACACATCCCAGCATGCCCTGCCATCGTTTTGCTATTAGGGAATACTAAAACTATAATAAGAAGGCATGTTGGGATATGTAGTTCCACAACAGCTGGAGGGCCGCATGTTGAGCACCCCAACATCGATTAAATCAGGTAAAATATTAGCGTTTCCTTTCTGCTGAAAATAATTATTTAGCCAAGGCATATGTGTATATGTAGTTTCCAAGCCTCACCAGTAGCAGCCAGTATTCATAACATGCACTGCTGAGATCTAATATAGCTGAAACAGAAACATATGAGTTGAAAGGACTGAGCAGCCCTTAATCAGACACAAATTCACTGGATTTTTGGGGGTAAACGTTTCAACTGATCACAGTATTAAACATTTTCATCTAAAATTCCAGTGTGCATAGTTACCTACACAGCAGTCTCCTAACTGAGCAGGGTTTCTGCAAGAAGACTTTGCAAGGGAAACACTGTTTACCCACGCTAAGGAGTAGCAGCTATCAGTGTAAATTGTCCTACGTGTGGCCGCTGGCCAACAATGGTTAGAAACCATGAATGGTCTGAGGGAAAGTGTAATCGCCATCAATGGCACACCACCGATGTTAAAAAAGTGGTGGCTGATCCCTGATAGGCTATGCACATGGGGGGTCAGCAATCACTAATTACCGATGCTGGAAAAACCATTGACCATCTACTTCAGAGTTGACAAAGGTCATCCCTAAATTATCCAAGCATGTACCCAGTGTTTCTGGTTTATAAATAAGAAGCAGCCCTACCTGATGCATTGTAACATCGGCAGGAAAACAATGTCATTGTATAAAATGTGCGTGGCAGGAAGCCAATCAAGTGTGCAAACACTGGCTTGAAGAAAGGTATAGGTGGAGTAGGCTTCAGAGTTGCCACAGGAAATGCTGTTTTCCCAGAAGGGGTTTCAGTAGAGATGAGCGAGTCCGGATTTAATGCCAGAATTAATGTCAGTTCAGTTTTAACCGGATTTTTTTTCTTATTGGCTATCCACAACACATGACATCCATGAGCCAATAAGATGCCGTTTTGAGATCCGAGTAAAACCGAACCCGCTCATCTCTAGTTGTCAGTGAAGTTCTGCAGAATGGAGAAGGCGGGGGCTGGTGTAAGTTAGTTGCCATTTGAGTGTTTATATGAAAATAAACCAAACTTATAGAGATCTCTTGAGCATTGCTTCTATTGCTAAAGACATGGGACTCAACTGGTGAAGGGTTTGAATGAGGCGCTTGTGTTCCTGGGAGCAATGCCCACTACTACCTCATTTTCCAATAGGCTGCAAGATCTTCTTTAGAGTATAAACCAATGAGAGTAATACTGAATGGAAAACAAATTCTGCTGCTGAATGAAAGGCCTGAATGGCAAAGTGTTGACGTACTTCCAGCAGTGCCCTCTTTCCTAAAGGGAAGCATTGAAAACAATAAAAAAACAAAAAACAAAAAAAACTAGCTCACAGGTGTAGCTAATTATTTAGTTAATAGGCTAATTATCAACATGTAATTTGGAAAAAAAAAAGATTTAAAAAGGGACATAAGTCAGTCATGCTCTGTGCTACTGTGCTGCCTTTAAACTGTGACTAGACTTATGTCTTGGAGAGATTTACAATCCAATAATCTATGTCAAGTGATTTACGACCTGAAAGGAACAGTAAGTGACACGCGTGCAGCACATAAAGAGGATCCCAACCCTCTAATTTGTAATCTGTATAAACAAAATGTGTCTTCGTTAATGTGCATAATGTGAGGTTATGTGTTGAAATTTAGAAAGTGCTCTGGATACAGAGATGTTCCTCCCTTGCCGTCTGTACTGACTGCCGCACAACCACAGCAAGGAAGTCGGCTCCACACTATACTACATAAGGGGGAGTGCATGACAGTGTCGGGAAGTAGTCACAAGCCCATGAGTTCCAAATGTGTCTAAAATCATTTGTTTTAATAATGGATATTGTGTGTTTTTTTTCTGCTAAGTAAAAGTAAAGCTAATATTGCTGGTCATACACACACAGGAAATTGCCATTACATAAATAATAAAGCCTGTTTTACAGAATGAATATATATTGGGGGAAAACGCACAAAATGTTCAAATAACACAGGAGAGTAACTGGTCGCAAAACAAACCCATCGTAAAATATAAAATGGGCCATGATCTGAAAGAGGCCAAGGGGTATAATTACTAAGGTCCCGATTTAATTCGAGTTTGTATTTTTCTTCTAAGTGTGATCACGGGAATTTACTAAACACAAATCTCGGTAGTGTTGGGGCTATTCGTATTGTTTTTCTTGGCAGAGTTCACAAATCCGAATGAATATACCATCGGACAAACACGGCTGTTATTTTATACAACTCGGTAATTTACTAAGAATTTGTATCCTCAATCACTGCCGACAATAGCCAAACACTGCCGGGAAACTGCCGTTAAAAATCATAACGAGGGATGTAGGTAAGTATGTATGAGTGTGTAAGTGTGTTGTAATAAATTTGTACTATCACAGTGTGTGTGTCTTGTTTTTATTTGGGTATTTCTTTTGTTGCAGAACTACAGGTACCAGCGGGCCCGTTATTTCCCCACATGCTGGTACTTGTGGTTCTCCAAGTACCAGCAAGCGGGGGAGGCTTGCTGTGACTTGTTGTTCTGAAACAAAAGACAATATTCTTTTTCAGCACACAAAAATGATATCAGCCCCCCATCCACCGTCCAGGGATGGGGGGGGGGGGGGTGGCAGCCTCGGGCTTCACCCCTGGCCCTTGGGTGCCTGGGGGGGGGACCCCTTGATTTAAGGAGTCCCCACCCCTCCAGGTTACCCCGGCCAGGGTTGACTAGTTGGGGGGGGGGTAATGCCACGGCCGCAGGGACCAGTATAAAAGTGTCCCCCGGCTGTGGCATTATCTTCTAGGCTAGTGGAGCCTGGTGCTGGTTTTTAAAATAAGGGGGACCCCTACGTCTTTTGTCCCCCGTATTTTTGGAACCAGGGCCGGTCCAAGAGCCGGTGCTGGTTGTCTAAATACGGGGGGGGTCAATTTTTCCCTGGTATTTAAACAACCAGGACCGGCTCAAAGATCCAGAGACTGGTTATACATAGGAGGGGGGACCCCACGCAACTTTTTTTTAACATGTAACCGTTTTAACTCTTAATACTGTACACAATGAAGCCCTGCACGGATCTCACTGATCCGTCCGGGCTTCATTGTGTTATGTCCTGCAGTGTGTTACCCATCACTCCCGTAAAACACTGCCCGACAATACGAATAACATCGACATCGGAAAATATGAAAAACCAAAACTCGACAGTTTAGTAAATTCCAGAAAATGATTACAAAAAGTTGCAGAAATATACGTCTAATAAAATTTGAGATTAAACTCCCACCAATTCGGCAAAAACACGAATCTTATAAAATATACCCCCAAGATGGAACTTAAGGAAGCATTCCTCCGAGCTGTTTATACTAAAAAATGTTTGTATTTATGAAAAATCGAATGTGCAGTGGGGATTTATAAAACAATACATGTCCAAGTAATACAGTGCATCTAAATCTAAGTACACGATCCCAAGCGGGGTGTCAGCATCGGCAAATGAGTACACACTTGCAGCGGGGAAGTGAGTGACGGGGAGAATGACACGGTCATTAACAAGAACCTCTCTCGTCTGTACATGTTCAGACTAGGGAGAGGGTCATTAACGAAGAGCGCATCGTTAACGACATTGAGTGTACACACTGGACGAGATTATAAAAGATCTCACTCAGATTGGTCCTTCTGAGCGAGCTCTTTTACTTTCTCGTCTAGTGTGTATGGGGCTTAAGGTGTGCGCTCAATGGCCCTCATTCCGAGTTGATCGCTCGCTAGCTACTTTTAGCAGCCGTGCAAATGAATAGCAGTGCAGCAGAGCGGTACAAAAACATTTTGTGCAAAACAAGACCAGCTCTGTAGTTACTTATTCTGTGCGATGATTGCTGCGACGAAGGTCCTGGAATTGACGTCAGATACCCGCCCTGCAAACGCCTGGACACGCCTGCGTTTTTCCAAACGCTCCCAGAAAGTTGACACCCATAAACGCCTTCTTCCTGTCAATCTCCTTGCGATCGGCTGTGCGAATGGAATCGTCGCTAGAAGCAATGCAAAACAACGATGCACTTTGTACCCGTACACCGTGTGCACATTGCGGCCCATACGCATGCGTAGTTTTAATTCTTTTTTAACTGATCGCTACGCAGCGAACAACGGCAGCTAGCGATCAACTCGGAATGAGGGCCAATATTCTCTAAAAAGGTTTCTGAGGATATTTAGCAAATTAAATTGCTGTTAATTTGCACTTTAACTTGGCTCTGATTATATCTTCAACGATGATGTAATACATGTAGAAAAAGATGGCCATAGAACAACATGTAGCCAATTATATTATTAGAATATTCACAGCAGAATAGATTATTTCAGACACTGATTGAGCCAATCCTTAAAAAGGCATGTATCTTTCCATTATGTGATATGTAAACCAGTGGTTCCCAAACTCGGACCCTTAAGGACCCCTAACGGTCCAGGTTTTAATATACATCCATATATAGTATCCGTGCTTGGTCACAGGTGACTTAATTAGTACCTCAGTCACTTTGATTTAACCATCTTTATTTAAAACCTGGACTGTTAGTGGTCCTTGAGCACTGATTTTGGGAACCACTGATGTAAATGATGTTAGAGTTGCCAGGGGCAGGGCAGTTTCATAATGAGAGTAGATGAATGGAGGCAAGCAGATAGCAATGGTCTGAGAATTAAATGTGAAATGCGTCGCGTTCCTCAACAGCACAGAGTAATTATGTGAGGCTCTTATAAAACTGGTTCTGTCAAACTGTGGTGTCAAACTCACGTCATAAATCCACTGTGCTTCTGAAATGCTCTGCGTGTTTAATAACTGAGAAACAATGTTTTTGGGTTTTTTTCTCAAAGGCTAACTGCACTTCTAAAGGTTTAAAGTGTGTTTCCGGTTATGAAACAGCAAATTTATACGGATAGAAGTATAAGGTGCAAATGATGTAAGGTTAATAATAAGAATAAAAGGTAAATATAAGTTAATAGTCCAAAAGCAATAACCAAATAAGGTCAGCTTTTTCCTGTGACCAATGAGAATGGTTTTTAAGTGTCAGTAAAATATTCAGCATTCCAAACAACTCTAACTCCACCTAGACTGACTCCCAAGAAACAGATATGACACACAATCATTTATTAGGTGGGGCACTTTATGAATTTAATTAACCCTGTTTCGCATAACTAAATCAAAACAATTTTCATTTCACACATTAGTGAGCAGGCCCTATGCCAGTGGTTCCCAAACTTTTTGGAATCATGGCACCCTAGAGTATCAACATTTTATTCATGGCACCCCTAGGCCAAAAATGTATTAGCGAGAAATTTTGTAATAAATATTAAATCAAAGATTGTGTTTATATGTCATCTTTAGGTTCCATTATGTGGTGAGGAACAAGATTTGCTTCTGTTTGTCCACATATATTATGATTGGCAGCCATCAGCACTGGTTTTGCCTATTACATTGACCAGAAATAATTTTGATTGGTCCTGGACCACCAATCCAAGGCACCCCTGCAAGTGTTCTGAGGCACCCCAGGATGCCTAGGCACACAGTTTGGGAACCACTGCCCTATGAAATGAAGCATTGACACATCCGTATTATGGCTCGCATATCTACAGTGGATATAAACAGTCCACACACCTATATTGAAATTGTAGTTATCTAATGGTGTAAAGTCTAAAACCAAAATAATTCATATTGGAACGTTTTCCACCTTTAGTGTGACCTTGAAACCAACCAAATGCAAACCAATACAAAACAACTTTTAGAAAAAAGGAGAAAATATATCTACAATACCCTAATTGTATGTGCTTGCACACCCCTAAATAAATACTTTGTGGAAGCACCTTTTGCTTTCATTTATAGATCAGAGTTTTTCAATAAAGCTTGTTACAATTACCCTGCTGATTGGCTTAACGCTCCCGATCAGCAGAGCAGTGTGATCCCGCCTTGACCTGCTGCTGACATCCATACAATACGGACGTGAACTTTATGTGTGTGTACGGGCTTCTATGGGATTGGGAGGTCGGCCTAACAGATATTAATACAACACGTAAGATGCGACCTCCCAATACCGACCGTCACCTGAGCATTATAAGCCGCTTACCGGCTAACACTCCTGTATCGGCATTGCATACACACCTTTACAATAAACAGCTGCTCTCTCTTGATAACTGGCCAATGATTGTACAGGTGTGTACCCAGCTTAAGTCTCTATGAACTTCACACAGCTGGACTTTGGTATTCTATCCCAGTCTTCACTACAATAAAGCTCAAGGTCCATGAAACTGCAAGGGGATCTCTTATGCATAGCCCTCTTTCGGTCACTGCATGGCTTTTCAGTGGGACTGAGGTCTGGGCTCTGAGTGGGCCATTTCAAGAAATTTGATCTTTTTGGACTTGAATGTGAGAACTGGATCGTTGTCATGTTGGAAGGTGAAATACCTCTTTATTCATCTGTCTGACTGTAAGTTTTATATCACCACCATACGTCACAGTACGTATAGTGTACTTTGGGTGATAAGCTGTCTTTGCAGTTTGCACTACATATATTTTCTAAAATGAAGTCCAAAAAGTTCAGCCTTGGTCCTATCAGATCATATGACATTTTCCCACATGGTTGGGGTCATTAAAATTTTGCCCCAAAAATATATAAATACATTCAGACGGCTGGCAGCTCCTTGATTACTGTTCTTCCTGTCCTGTCATTTAATTTAGACGGACATCCTGATGTCGCCTGCGTCCCAGTAGTACCATATTTCCTGGCAGTCTTCACATTGTTACATGGTACATGTAAAGCCTCTGAAATTTTGTTATTATACCCCACTTCTTACTGCTACATTTCAACAATGAGATCCCATAGGTAATTTTATACAGATAGCTATTTCCCTATTAGGATAAGCCGGTGTACACACTTATGCAGCCAGGGTATTGTAGGTCTTGTAATTCACGTTTTTATTTGTACAAACTCTTTATTTTTCACTTAAATCTTTTTCTATGGTTTCAAGGTCACATTACAGGATGACAAGAGGCTGACATGATTTATTTTAATTTCAGGAAATTTATATCACAAAACCTAAAATTTCAATAAGGGTGTGTAGACATTGTCTATGAACTGTACATTAGTGATGAAGCCCTAAGAAATAAAGCATGGCATTTCAAACATCTATATTGCATTAAGGGGGTAATTCAGAACTAAATTTAGCACATCTACGATCATTTACTCTGACATGGGGTAACGCCCAGCACAGGGCTAGTCCGCCCCTCATGTCAGGCTCTACCCCCCCCCCCCACCGTTACAGTCGCTGCACGTCACGCAGCTGCCACGGTACCGCCCCCCACCCCCACCCCTGATGGTCCAACATTCCTCTGTTGTCCTGACCGCGCCCCACCAACGACATTCTACCGTCGTTGGCACGCCCCCTCCCGCCCCGCGACCGCCTATGCCTGTCAATCAGGCAGGGGTGATCGCAGCCCAGAGATGCTTTTAGCATCTCACTGGGCTCCTGGGGTGCGTACGTGCAGTGCGCCCAACTCCACAAAAAAATTCAGACTGCGATCGCTGCTGCTGCAGCGATCCAGTCTGAATTAGCCCCCAAGTGCCTATGAATTGAAGCATTGTAGAGACACCTAATGGAACCAAACCAATGTATTATCATAATCCAATGCAAACCATAAACACAAAATTGATAATCGTCAGAAGAGTTCAGAAATTTGGGCCAATCATCTCTCTTACCTCAGGTGTTTTTCCAGTTTGATCAGTATGGTTAGACACAGACTTTGTAGCATCCAGAAGGGCACTGATCCCAGTCTGTGGAACAGATGGGCTTTTAAAGACATCGCCAACTTTTTCATAAGAGTCACCAAATTTTGTGGTATGGAAAACAGTAGTTTTTTCGTGGGCACCATTGTCCAAGCCTCTACATTCTAATGGGGAGGTTAGGCTGGGCTTTGCTTGCTCTGGTAAACCATGCCTATAAGAGTCCCCAGACAGAGTTCCGCCAGGTGTAGCTTCCTTACAAGGTTCTGAGATGCGAGACAAATCACTGAGATCCGCAACATCCGGTTTTAGCAACTTCCGTTTAGCAGCTACTGGCAGTGCTTGCGGGCGAGTTGTATATGTACCATCCCATTTCCTCTGTTCATCAGGTTCAAAAGTCCTACTGGAGCTTTGTAATTGTAGGTGACTTCTAGTCCTGGGCGTAGGGAAGTCCGTTTCAGTTTTAGATTGCTCAGTTACATCTTGGGATTTATCCTCAAGGTCCCTTATCCCATTGTCCCTAGCTAACACAGAGCTATCTTGGGATAGACAATCTGGCACAGTGGCTGCGGCCTCTAGTTGTTCAGGTGCTGCTTCCTGATTTAGATCACTAAGTTCTGCATAAAACTTCTCCTGGTCAATGGAGCTATTCGTGTCAGTTTCATAGTTGCCCACTTTATATGTGCTTCTACTACTGTTCTCCTCAATCTGAACCACATTTAGTTCCTGTCCACTAAAATGTGCCCGGATTTGATACAGGTAGGTCATAACGGTCAGCTTGTCCGGAATTGCTAGTAAAACCATGTCTGATGGCTCTAGCAATCGAGATATTCCTATACTGGCAAAGCCATCATAAGCCTATAGAAAAAAAGAAAAAGAATTAACATGAGTCATTTTATTCATCAGAGAAACCATTTGCTTTCTCCTGTTAACTATAGAGTAATGCCCTGTAAACTATATCAGAAATATAAGTTGTTTTTTTGGAAGTATTTGAAAGAGGGTAAAAATAAAATAGGCAATTACACTTATTATGTACGGTCTCATGGGCAGTGCCATCTTGTTCTCTATCCAGGCCATCAATGGCACACTATCTTTATCTATATTTTCCCCTTTAGCGACTCTGATACTGTTTGCTTGCCCATACATTGGGTAAAGGATCATCAAGTCCTCAACTGAATCCCCCCAGCCCCCTGTATCACCCCTGCATCCTTCTAGTGACGGCGACTTATAAATGTAACAATAATAATTACTGAAATCTGTGAGTGTGACCATTGGCTTACATTACGGACTGTGATCCTGGACTACAGACAAATCACCTGATCTATTAACTTTGTCTATGCATCGGAGTGGCCAAATTGGGCACAGATATCTGCAATCAGGACAAATGACCTTATCCAAACATATGTGGCTAGATTAAAGCCACTCAAACTATAGAAGACATAAATAATTTAATTTTTTAAACTACCTATAATACAGCTACTGTGGCAGACAGGCAAAAAGTATATACCACTGAAGGAGGAAATAATGTATACAATCTTGTCAATGTAATACATGTTCCTCCATGATAGAACTCAAGCTGATTGGTACTTCTATTTAAGTGTTTTAGACACAGACTTTATTACATACCTCTAATATAATTATATATTTTTTCTCTTTAAAGTATTTAATCAGCATTAGATCTGTAGGAAACCAATTAGGAAAAAGGTAAAAATATTGGTAACTGTAAATATGCATTTATAGCTAAGTATTTATTACATATCCCACAATTATTGGATACTATATTAGAGTTAGGGCAATTGTCATTTTGCCGCAAAAATGGGCTTTTCGCAGATATGCGCACTCTCGCAATGTGTCTATTCAAATTTGTGAAAATGGGATTACTGCGAAAATTGTTGCTGGCAGAGAAAAGTGAAAAATGGGTAAATCTGTCCGTACCCTCCAAAAAAAAAATATCGAAACTAACACTGGATAACAGTATAGAAGTTTATTATTGGTTATAATAAAAGTATTTGGGGGAATAATATTGGGTGAAATGGCTGTTCTATGCATTTAAAAATTTTTTTTAAAAAAAATGATAAACAGCAAGTGTATTTCATCAAAATAAGTGCTAAATTAAATTGGGGGTACATAAACATGGGTATAAGTATATATTTCGGTCATCTTACGCCACTTTGAAAAAAGTTCCCTCAAGAAAACGCTTACGACCACCTACAAGTATGTAAATGCTTGTCCCACTCATAACGCACCCCAATATACCTGTGCCATACCTTGTACCAAGCAAATATAGTGGTGGATGCTCAATTAGCTTAGTGGTATCATTCAGGTGCTTGAAAGTGAGGGGTATATCTAAGCAAGAAAAAAAAAAACATTTTGTTTCCCCCAGCACACTGAATGATAGCAGTAACCAGATATAAATCCCATACAATATCTTAGAATTCAGAGATCTCGGTTACATATATCTGCGCAAATATATGTGTAAACCACCAAGCCGCGTCAAGGCCTCTCTGTATATATATTGGGGGTCCCTAGCGCTATATCTAGGTGCAGGGTGTGGCACCACCCAAAAAAAAAAAAAACCTTGTACCCCAATTTCCATCATTTTGCATTTTTTCACCCCCAAAATTACATGTCATTATTGGTCAGTTAAAAACTTGTGCTAATTAGTCATTCTGAACCAAATCCTGCCATTTTTAACTTAAAATAGTGTTTTTCCCAACTTTTCACCTATTCAGAGGTGGTGATTCGAAATTTGCAGTCAAATTACGGTGAATCGGATTTTTTGGACAACTGAATAGGCACTTTTAATGATTTGCGTTAATTCACAGTTTTTACAGCAAATTCGGCTTTTTGCGGCTATTTGAATTTGGTCCTTAGTTGCTTAGCAGTGCTGCCTCACAGCCCTAGGGCTGATGACTTGATTCTGTCTATTTAAACTTGTATAGCGTTTGTATGTTTTATCAATGTTTTTTTGTTGTTGTTGTTGATGTTTTTTAGAGATTTGGTTTCCTCCCACAACTGGTAGAATTATCAGTTTTCATAAGATAAGCCTTAGTGTGAGAACATTCTCTATAAAATGCTGAAAACCATGTTAGCGCTACACAAAAAAAGTCAAATTTAAACATCAAAAAAGGAAATCTGCTTAGAGATGTCCTCTTATCTCACAAATGTGTAAAGCTTCCATACTATGACAAATGAAGTCATTTTAATTTGTGCCAATTATATAGCAAACAGTAAGCGTCATATACTCTATTAGGTTTTATGAGGTTCAATGGTTTTTTTGCTATATGTTGTCTAGCAGGAATTCCGATGAGTGGAGACAAAAAGGCTTGTACAATAAATCTTCTTTTATCTGAAATATACCTAATAGGTTTAGAAATAGGTTTGCACATGTATTGGCAAATTACTACTTGTTAACAACGGTATATTATTATGTCAGTCAATGGAAAGGAGTCTAATATGCCAGGATGTAATTTCATGAAATCCATACACAGTCTCTGTGTACATGGCATGTTTCTGTGTCCATGGTGTGTTGTTGTTACAAGTCTCTGCTTGTTTTATATGTTCTCCGCATGGTTATTTATCACTCCACGTAATGCTCACTTTTTCTAGAGCTCAGTGAATGTCAATTTTACACATGGCTACACTCTTGATACGACTATAAATGATCTCTAGGGGACAGCTCAGAACCAGCTCTCTGTGTAGCACTGGTCTCATACACCCTTCTGATATTTTCCAGGCCACGTCCCGCTGCTGATTGACAACCAGAGATAGATCAGAGTTTATCAATTTGGATCAAGAGACGAGATTTCCAGTGGTGTAAAGCTCTCACTGCCAATCTGTTCTTGCTAAGGACTCTTATTTACTCAGAAGATTGCTACTCATCTATGAATCTTTTCTTTAATGTTTTCCGCCAAAACAGGTCGGATGGACAATATGTCAGGGGCTCCCGTGCACCACGCCCATAGAGCATTCTATAGTAGGACTGTGTTATGCTCTATCAGACAAGCTTCTACCAGTCCACACAGCAGGACAGCTGTGACTTGTAGAGGTATCAGACATGGAATCAAGCACTCTAGTGACAGGTCGTCACTGCTTCCAGGTTCAGCTTCTTCTAAGCCTGGCATTCTAACTTCTTCTAAAAAATGTTAAGTTACGGTTGTCCAGCAGCTGTATCCGGGAATTCTAAAGCTAGGAACACACATATTCTATCCTCGCTGAATGGATTAAATGCGCCTAATCAGCTGAGTGGTATGTATCCAGCTGTATCCCCCTGTGAGGTAAGTGGCTTCTCTATGGGGAACGGGAGGTTGGCTGTATGGAATCAGCATGATTTACCTACAAGCAAAATCCCGACAACAATTAACCGTTGGTCAAAATACCGGCAAGGTCAAAATACAGACATTTCAAATGTCAACATGGTCAAAATACAGACATTTCAAATGTCGACATGGTCAAAATACAGACATTTCAAATGTCGACACGGTCAAAATACAGACATTTAGAATGTCGACACGGTCAAAATAGACATTTAAAATGTAGACACAGTCAAAATACAGACATTTAAAATGTTGACAGGTCAAAAAGTCAACATGAGTTTCTAAAAAATGTTGGTGTATATGTCGACATAGGTCGATATGGACACCGTATAAGTGTACCGCGTTCCCTTGCATGGCGAGCGCACTTCTGGCACGGCACACTATTATATTTCCCCTCCACTGGGATGGTAAAGTATGAACAAGTCGGTTTCAATTAAAAAAACTTGTGAAAAACTCATGTCGATTTTTTGACCTGTCGACATTTTAAATCTCGGTATTTTGACCGTTTCGACATTCTTAAAGTTGGAATTTTTACCATGTCGGTATTTTGACCATCGGGTCAATGGTTGTCTGTATTTTGATCGTCAGGATCCTGACCATTGCAGGAGCATTAGAAGCAGTTTTTTGGCTATGGCTCCTGCATCAGCATTGCATAAACCCAGCTTTAGGCTTTTATGTTTGTACATCAATTATCTCATGTTTAAAATGTCTACAGTTTCAGAATTTGCATAAAACCCCACATACTGTACTACGACTTTTGCCATGGGAAAACAGACACGAATTGCACTGCATAAATATGGACTGCCGAAGGAATGATTTAATCTCTGTAATTATGGGGATTGGGTTTCACCCATAGTTACCCCATTCACAGATGCACCACAAATAAAACCAAATGAATGAGGCTACAGAATTTGCTGTTATATACAGATAAATGAAATGCATGTATTTTATTTATAGCTGTAAACTTATCAATTGACAATGTTATTAGAGGTTACTAATGCTCAGCACAATTGAGACGGATGACTGTGGGCCCGAGTCCCACGCAGGTCTGATAGGGCCTCATTCCGAGTATGAATGGATCGCTAATGCGACTATATGCACATTCTAATGCGTATGCATCTTTGCTGTTGTTCCGTCCCACCATCATTATCAGCATTTACACCTACCGCATGCGAGGTGAAGGAGAAAATGAATGACTTTCATGGACTGAAAGATTTATTTATTAAAATGCCCTTAAGCTGGGGGAGGTGTATCAAACCTTCTGAAGAGGACAAGTGGAGAAGTTGCCCATAGCAACCAATCAAATTCTACCTATCATTTTAAAGAATGCACTCGATAAATGATAGCTAGACGCTACTTAGATGCTATGGGAAATTTCTCCAGCTGATGTGAGTGGGTCTTGGATGGTGACTTTGGCACCTAAAAACGAGCAGGGCTCTATTGCCTCATATGCTTTTCTTCCCTAATGCTGGGTACACACTACACAATGTATGTACCCAGCAATACTGGCACCGGCGGGGTATGCATACAAACTTGCTGATGCCGGCAGCGATGAACGACCAAGGGAGGCTGACGATATCACTGGATTGACTTGCATGCACATCCGACGGGTGATGCCGCAGATGACGCACGGGAGCATGCATCGTTACCAACATACGGCCTAATTCTGAGTTGATTGCAGCAGCAATTTTGTTAGCAATTGGGCAAAACCATGTGCACTGCAGGAGGGGCAGATATAACATGTGCAGAGAGAGTTAGATTTGGGTGTGGTGAGTTCAATCTGCAATCTAAATTGCAGTGTAAAAATAAAGCAGCCAGTGTTTACCCTGCACAGAAACAATATAACCCACCCAAATCTAACTCTCTCTGCAAATGTTATATCTGCCCCCCCCCCCTCCCCCCCCTGCAGTGCACATGGTTTTTCCCAACTGCTAAAAAATTTCCTGCTGCAATCAACTTGGAATTACCCCCATAGTGCATACACACTAAATGATATTGTGAACAATGTGTCGGCATTGGGCGCATCGTTCACTATACCGTCTAGTGTGTACCCAGCTTTACTTATGCTGTCATCTACCCCATACTCTACAACAGCACCTAACCGTTGCTTTCTGCCACCCTGCTGCTTACCTGAGCATTATGACTTGTCCTGCATGGTCTTGTACTGTTATATACCTTTTACACTGCCGCAATAGCCCGGGTTATTGCCAGGCCGACCCAGGCTGCTCCTCGGCGTGAAAGGATCCTTGAAAAAATAAGAATTTACTCACCGGTAATTCTATTTCTCGTAGTCCGTAGTGGATGCTGGGGACTCCGTAAGGACCATGGGGATTAGCGGCTCCGCAGGAGACTGGGCACAACTATAAAGAAAGCATTACACTACTGGTGTGCACTGGCTCCTCCCACCAAGACCCTCCTCCAGACTTCAGTTAGGATACTGTGCCCGGAAGAGCTGACACAATAAGGAAGGATTTTGAATCCCGGGTAAGACTCATACCAGCCACACCAATCACACCGTATAACTCGTGATACAATACCCAGTTAACAGTATGATAACAACTGAGCCTCTCAACAGATGGCTCAACAATAACCCACTAGTTAAGCAATAACTATATACAAGTATTGCAGACAATCCGCACTTGGGATGGGCGCCCAGCATCCACTACGGACTACGAGAAATAGAATTACCGGTGAGTAAATTCTTATTTTCTCTAACGTCCTAAGTGGATGCTGGGGACTCCGTAAGGACCATGGGGATTATACCAAAGCTCCCAAACGGGCGGGAGAGTGCGGATGACTCTGCAGCACCGAATGGGCAAACTCTAGGTCCTCCTCAGCCAGGGTGTCAAACTTGTAGAATTTAGCAAACGTGTTTGACCCCGACCAAGTAGCTGCTCGGCAAAGTTGAAGAGCCGAGACCCCTCGGGCAGCCGCCCAAGAAGAGCCCACCTTCCTTGTGGAATGGGCTTTCACCGATTTAGGATGCGGCAGTCCAGCCGCAGAATGTGCAAGCTGAATCGTACTACAGATCCAGCGAGCAATAGTCTGCTTTGAAGCAGGTGCACCCAACTTGTTGGGCGCATACAGGATAAAGAGCGAATCAGTCTTTCTGACTCCAGCTGTCCTGGAAACATAGATTTTCAGGGCCCTGACCACGTCCAACAACTTGGAAGCCTCCAAGTCATTTGTAGCCGCAGGCACCACGATAGGTTGGTTCAGATGAAACGCTGATACCACTTTGGGGAGAAACTGGGGACGAGTCCTCAATTCTGCCCTATCCATATGGAAAATCAGATAAGGGCTTTTACATGACAAAGCCGCCAATTCTGATACACGCCTGGCCGAAGCTAAGGCCAACAACATGACCACTTTCCACGTGAGATATTTCAAATCCACGGTTTTCAGTGGCTCAAACCAGTGTGACTTTAGGAAATCCAACACCACGTTGAGATCCCAAGGTGCCACTGGAGGCACAAAAGGGGGCTGAATATGCAGCACTCCCTTAACAAAAGTCTGAACTTCAGGTAGTGAAGCCAGTTCTCTCTGGAAGAAAATCGATAGAGCCGAAATCTGGACCTTAATGGAACCCAAATTAAGGCCCATAGTCACCCCTGACTATAGGAAGTGCAGGAAACGGCCCAGCTGAAATTCCTCCGTTGGGGCCTTCCTGGCCTCACACCACGCAACATATTTTCGCCATATTCGGTGATAATGGTTTGCGGTTACTTATTTCCTAGCTTTAATCAGCGTAGGAATGACTTCCTCCGGAATGCCCTTTTCCTTCAGTATCCGGTGTTCAACCGCCATGCCGTCAAACGCAGCCGCGGTAAGTCTTGGAACAGACAGGGCCCCTGCTGCAGCAGGTCTTGTCTGAGCGGTAGAGGCCATTGGTCCTCTGAGATCATTTCTTGAAGTTCCGGGTACCAAGCTCTTCTTGGCCAATCCGGAACAATGAGTATAGTTCTTACTCCTCTTCTCCTTATTATCCTCAGCACCTTTGGTATGAGAGGAAGAGGAGGGAACACATAAACCGACCGGTACACCCACGGTGTCACTAGAGCGTCCACAGCTATCGCCTGCGGGTCCCTTGACCTAGCGCAGTACTTTTCTAGCTTTTTGTTGAGGCGGGACGCCATCATGTCCACCTGTGGCCTTTCCCAACGGTTTACAATCATTTGAAAGACTTCTGGATGAAGTCCCCACTCTCCCGGGTGGAGGTCGTGCCTGCTGAGGAAGTCTGCTTCCCAGTTGTCCACTCCCGGAATGAACACTGCTGACAGTGCTAACACGTGATTTTCCGCCCATCGGAGAATCCTTGTGGCTTCTGCCATTGCCGTCCTGCTTCTCGTGCCGCCCTGTCGGTTTACATGGGCGACCGCCGTGATGTTGTCTGACTGGATCAGTACCGGCTGGTTTTGAAGCAGTGTTTTTGCCTGACTTAGGGCATTGTAAATGGCCCACAGTTCCAGAATATTTATGTGCAGGGAAGTCTCCTGACTTGACCATAGTCCTTGGAAGTTTCTTCCCTGTGTGACTGCCCCCCAGCCTCGAAGGCTGGCATCCGTGGTCACCAGGACCCAGTCCTGTATGCCGAATCTGCGGCACTCTTGAAGATGAGCACTCTGCAGCCACCACAGCAGAGACACCCTTGTCCTTGGAGACAGGGTTATCAGCCGATGCATCTGAAGATGCGACCCGGACCACTTGTCCAACAGGTCCCACTGAAAGGTTCTTGCATGAAACCTGCCGAATGGAATTGCTTCGTAGGAAGCTACCATCTTTCCCAGGATCCGCGTGCAGTGATGCACCGACACCTGTTTTGGTTTTAGGAGGCCTCTGACTAGAGATGACAGCTCCTTGGCCTTCTCCTCCGGGAGAAACACTTTTTTCTGTATTGTGTCCAGAACCATCCCCAGGAACAGTAGACGTGTCGTAGGGACCAGCTGTGACTTTGGAATGTTTAGAATCCAGCCGCGCTGTTGTAGCACCTCCCGAGATAGTGCTACCCCGACCAACAACTGCTCTCGGGATAATTAAAACTCCCTTCTTTCGAAGGAGTTTCATCATTTCGGCCATTACCTTGGTAAAGACCCTCGGAGCCGTGGATAGACCGAACGGCAACGTCTGGAATTGGTAATGACAATCCTGTACCACAAATCTGAGGTACTCTTGGTGAGGATGGTAAATGGGGACATGCAGGTAAGCATCCTTGATGTCCAGTGATACCATGTAATCCCCCTCGTCCAGGCTTGCAATAACCGCCCTGAGCGATTCCATCTTGAACTTGAATTTTTTTATATATGTGTTCAAGGATTTCAAATTTAAAATGTGTCTCACCGAACCGTCCGGTTTTGGCACCACAACATTGTGGAATAGTAACCCCGTCCTTGTTGAAGTAGGGGTACCTTTACTATCACTTGTTGTGAATACAGCTTGTGAATTGCCTGTAACACTGCCTCCCTGCCTGAGGGAGTGGTTGGCAAGGCATATTTGAGGAAACGGCGGGGGGGGAGACGTCTCGAATTCCAGCTTGTACCCCTGAGATACTATCTGAAAAATCCAGGGATCCACTCGTGAGCGAGCCCACTGATTGCTGAAATATTTGAGACAGGCCCCCACCGTACCTGGCTCCGCCTGTGGAGCCCCAGCGTCATGCTGTGGACTTAGAGGAAGCGGGGGAGGACTTTTGCTCCTGAGAACTGGCTGTATGCTGCAGCTTTTTTCCCCTACCTCTGCCTCTGGGCAGAAAAGATGCGCCTTTAACCCGCTTGCCCCTATTGGGCCGAAAGGACTGTACCTGATAATACGGTGCTTTCTTTGGCTGTGAGGGAACATGGGGTAAAAATGTAGACTTCCCAGCTGTTGCTGTGGAAACGAGGTCCGAGAGACCATCCCCGAACAACTCCTCACCCTTATAAGGCAGAACTTCCATGTGCCTTTTGGAATCTGCATCACCTGTCCACTGCCGAGTCCATAACCCTCTCCTGGCAGAAATGGACATTGCACTAATTTTTGATGCCAGCCGGCAAATATCCCTCTGTGCATCCCTCATGAATAAAAGTGCGTCTTTTATATGCTCTACGGTTAGCAATATAGTGTCCCTGTCTAGGGTATCAATATTTTCTGACAGGGAATCTGACCATGCAGCTGCAGCACTGCACATCCATGCTGAAGCAATAGCTGGTCTCAGTATAACACCTGTGTGTGTATATATAGATTTCAGGATAGCCTCCTGCTTTCTATCAGCAGATTCCTTCAGGGCGGCCGTATCCGGAGACGGTAGTGCCACCTTCTTTGACAAGCGTGTGAGCGCTTTATCCACTCTAGGGGATGTTTCCCAACGTGACCTATCCTCTGGCGGGAAAGGGTACGCCATTAGTAACCTCTTAGAAATTACCAGCTTCTTATCAGGGGAAGCCCACGCTTCTTCACACACTTCATTTAACTCCTCAGATGGAGGAAAAGCTACTGGTAGTTTTTTCTCTCCAAACATAATACCCTTTTTTGTGGTACCGGGGGTAACATCAGAAATGTGCAACACATTTTTCATTGCCTCAATCATGTAATGTGTGGCCCTACTGGAAGTTACATTAGTCTCATCGTCGTCGACACTGGAGTCAGTATCCGTGTCGACATCTGTGTCTGCCATCTGAGGTAGCGGGCGTTTTAGAGCCCCTGATGGCTTTTGAGACGCCTGGGCAGGCACAGGCTGAGAAGCCGGCTGTCCCACATTTGGTATGTCGTCAAACCTTTTATGCAAGGAGTCGACACTGTCACGTAATTCCTTCCACAGCACCATCCACTCAGGTGTCGACCCCGCAGGGGGTGACATCACATTTACAGGCATCTGCTCCGCCTCCACATAAGCCTCCTCATCAAACATGTCGACACAGCCGTACCGACACACCGCAAACACACAGGGAATGCTCTGACAGAGGACAGGACCCCACAAAGCCCTTTGGGGAGACAGAGAGAGAGTATGCCAGCACACACCAGAGCGCTATATAACACAGGGATCCCACTATAAATGAGTGTTTTCCCTTATAGCTGCTTTTTATATATATATATATATATATATATCCTGCGCCTAAATTTAGTGCCCCCCCTCTCTTTTTTACCCTTCTGTAGCTTGTCAGACTGCAGGGGAGAGCCAGGGAGCTTCCTTCCAGCGGAGCTGTGAGGGAAAAATGGCGCCAGTGTGCTGAGGGAGATGGCCCCGCCCCTTTTCCGGCAGACTTCTCCCGCTTTTTCTGGACTACTGGCAGGGGTATTTTTACATCTATATAGCCTCTAGGACTATATATGATGTAGATTTGCCAGCCAAGGTGTCATATATTGCCCTCAGGGCGCCCCCCCCCCCAGCGCCCTGCACCCATCAGTGACCGGAGTGTGAGGTGTATATGAGGAGCAATGGCGCACAGCTGCAGTGCTGTGCGCTGCCTTGGTGAAGACCGAAGTCTTCTGCCGCCGATTTTCCGGACCTCTTCATGCTTCTGGCTCTGTAAGGGGGACGGCGGCGCGGCTCCGGGAACGAACACCAAGGTCGGGTCCTGCGGTCGATCCCTCTGGAGCTAATGGTGTCCAGTAGCCTAAGAAGCCCAAACTACCACCTGTTAGGTAGGTTCGCTTCTTCTCCCCTTAGTCCCTCGCTGCAGTGAGTCTGTTGCCAGCAGATCTCACTGTAAAATAAAAAACCTAAATATACTTTCTTTCTAGGAGCTCAGGAGAGCCCCTAGTGTGCATCCAGCTCAGCCGGGCACAAGAATCTAACTGAAGTCTGGAGGAGGGTCTTGGTGGGAGGAGCCAGTGCACACCAGTAGTCTAAAGCTTTCTTTATAGTTGTGCCCAGTCTCCTGCGGAGCCGCTAATCCCCATGGTCCTTACGGAGTCCCCAGCATCCACTTAGGACGTTAGAAAAATAACCCAGGTCCAGTGACTAGGGAAGCCGAGCCGGGTACCGAACAAGGCTGGACCTTGGTAATGGGGCTGTGAACGGGTGACTCAGGACCCGTTACAAGCCTATGGAGAGCCGCATCACTGGTGCTTGCAGATTATGCAAGTGCCGGCAGAGGGAAGCCCCGGCAATAACCTAAGTCCACCCTGCACTGCAAATGGGGTTTCAAGTTGCTGTGACATGACTTGGTACCCATTGCTCAATGACCCAGGCTGGGCCCGGGTTTTTGGCGTAGAAGGGGTATTAGTCACTGTTTTCTTGTTCTTGCCACGGCCGGAAAGGGGACGGGCCCTTGCGCCGCAACCCCCATTTTTGATATTTTGGGGGCATGCCCAGCGCTCCCTGGGTGGCTGGGTGGCCCCAGGCTCCACTGCCTGAACTGATAGATGCGCACGGCATCTATTAAGTGATCACTAGCTGTTTTGCAGAGCAGCGGGTGATCACAGGCACTCCCAATCTGCCCCCACCTGCGGGACACTGCGGCCTGTGGGTGGGACAGTGTCTAATTAGCGGGACTGTTCTGCTGTATTCGGGACAGTTAGGAGGTATGACCCATGGTCTCTTGCGCATGTTTGCGTTATTGTGCCCATTTACCGGCCACAGAGAGACTGAAATAGTCATCACTCTCGATCATTCGTACGTTAGTAGCGATGAAAGTGCAGGATGTGGAAAATCGCTAAATGCAGCCACTTTCAGACCTACTCGTGGCTCATTCTGCCTACTGCTGCTTTTCATAGGGCACTTCGCTTAGCCTCAAACTGACAGCTTCCACTTACCATGTATACATGCGGGTGTGGTATGGTGTGGTGTGGTATGGTATGCCGGCGGCCGGGCTGCCGGCGACCAGCATGCCGGAAGCCCGACCGCCGGCATACCGACAGCGTGGTGAGCGCAAATGAGCCCCTTGCGGGCACGGTGGCGCCACGCTACGCGCGCCACACTATTTATTCTCCCTCCAGGGGGGTCGTGGACCCCCACGAGGGAGAAAAACTTCGGTATGCCGGCTGTCGGGATTCCGGCGCCGGTATACTGTGCGCCGGGATCCCAACAGTCGGCAACCTGAAGACCACCCATACATGCGAATGATCAGGAAAGGCATGCTTAGCCTTTCCTGTAGCCATACTTCCCTTTCAAGTCATTTAGCCAGCACCAACCTATAAAACTACATCAGTAAGTGATGTGTGCAGAGATAAGGAAACGCACAACACTAATCTGTCTTTGACTTTATCATTGTGGATCAACCTTCCCCTCTTGCTTGCTGTAATTGCAGTGATTTGTTTTACTGAGAAAAGGTACATCCAAGATAATCAAACCACCCTAAACACAATCACAATTATCTGATACAACACTCTGTCAGCAGATGGTGAGGACACTGCACCTGTGAATGGCTAGACATGAAGCCAACACCGCACTCCTAAAGTTCTTATCAACTGGTACTTCAACAGTTGTCCTCGGTAGATAAACACTTTTGCTACAGTATCATCAACTAGTTACTGTCAGAGCCCTAAATTATCTGCCACTGAGGCTCATTTATAAAGCCGTCATATTGGTCTAACAGTGTTTCCTTGTATCTCGCCTTTTATTAAATTTGGATTAGTCAGAAAGTGTTAAATGGTCGCTATTAGTCAAAAAAATCAAAAACATATTTATATATACTGTATTTGTATATAAATTATATATATATATATCTCTATCACAAACTTCAAACTGTATGCAAAATAGCAAAACAATGTTTTCAAATGAATGCAAAAACAGTAAAAATTGCAGGCAAAATATACAGATAACACAAAATAATACAAAAACAAATGAAAAATGACAGAGTAACTTGCCAGTAATAGAGAATTTTGGACTATTCAGGAGAATCCGATAATACAGTATGGTAAGTTCTTAAAACTAGTTAATAAACTATAATTTTCTGCATTATGGGGAAGTGGGTCGGAAGGCTTGTTTAAGGATAGGAATGGAAATACACAATTTCATTGAATGTTAGTGTTTATTTGAATGTGGTTTAAGTTATTTGCATTTTGCTAAAACACTTAAAAATACCTGTTCTGCCTTCGCTACACAGTAAAGACACAAACGTGTGCCAATGATTGCTTCAGCAAGTGTATGCCTGTGTATTTGTCATCCAAACTGAAACGTCACACAAACAGTCCTCCAAAACTCTTGGATACACTGTACCACAAACACTGTGTACTAGTTTCTTTTTATTGCGAATAAATGTATTTTATTACTTACAAATATGCGCTCATTTCATTATCCATTCCTTTTTCACTATATCTTCCAAAACCTTATGCAACACAGTCACTTTGCTTTCCAGCAAAAGGACCAAGTGGTATATTTACTAAAAGTCGATTTGGATTCTATTTAAAAATCGTCCAGAATAGAATCAACATCCCCACAGAATTAACTACATTGTTTCTATTCCAAATAGCTCATTTACTAAAAGTTAAATTTTAAAATCGCAGGGTGATGTGATTTCTATTTGAAGTTCTAAATCTGGTGAATTCACACACGAATAGACTCAAAATCAACTCAAAATTGACTTCATTAAACAAATGCATCCCTATTGGTCAAAACAAGTCACATGCACTGTATTACCCACAAACACACATTCCTGTACTAATTTGCGTATTCACAATTTTTTTTAAATCATTACTGTGCCTTTAAATGCCATGATTTATGCAGCCAGAGTGCCCCACAAGCTTCTCTACTATGTTTTTTCCCCCATCATGTTGAGGTTTCAGACAATTCCACATTATTTAAACTCAAATAGAATTGTTTCTGATCGTTCTACTGAAAATGGTGATTTGTGGTTCTATTGGGGTTCTATCTGTGTGTGAAGTCAAATTTCTGGCAATTTTGAGGGGATTTTGAGTCCGTTTTGCCTTTAGTAAATACCTGATTGCAAAAATCACCACCACATCACCTCAAAATCAAATGTAACTAAATATTGACCTTTAGTAAATTTACCCCCCAAATCTGTAGATAACATCACACATAGGTGCAAGAACAAACTGCACAGATCCAGCCATAGCTACGGGTTTTGGTCACCGTCCTCATACAAGCACTGAAGGAGAGTATTTGCTGACCCAGCTTTCCATTCCGTACCATTATACAAACTGTCATTTTCTTTTTGGTGCGAAGGGGTGCAGCACACACTGTCGGTGCAATCAGTGCAGCACACACTGTCAGTGCAATGATAGGCCAATTTACTGTAAACTTCCAAAATAGCAAAGTGGATATTTTGTGATTCCATTTCATTTTCCTAAAACTGGTATCCAATCTTGGAGATGAACCTGAAGAGTTTTTTTTTTTTTTTTAATCAGGAATATTTTATTGTTTTTTGAAAAACATATAAAGAATAAACAATACAAAAAACAAGTGGTTACATTTCCTAAGAGTGAAATACAGATCATAGTGGGTATAGCTGTCGAAACTAATAGTAAGATCAGCATAGAATCACAGTCAAACATAGAAAACGATACACCCCTGTAGTACAAAGTATCTGACAATGGGGGTGATTCCGAGTTGTTCGCTCGTTAGCTGCTTTTAGCAGCATTGCACACGCTAGGCCGCTGCCCTCTGGGAGTGTATCTAGGTTTAGCAGAATTGCGAATAGAAATTTCTTAGCAGTTTCTGAGTAGCTCCAGACCTACTCCTACACTGCGATCAGCTCAGCCCCTTTCGTTCCTGGTTTGACGTCACACACACGCCCAGCATTCGGCCAGCCACTCCCTCGTTTCTCCAGACACTCCCACGTTTTTCTCTGACACGCCTGCGTTTTTCTGCACACTCCCAGAAAACGGGCAGTTTCCGCCCAGAAACACCCACTTCCAGTCAATCTCACTACGATCACTTCAACGATAAAAAATCTTCGTTCGGGCGTGCGTAAATTTACTAAGTTTTGTGTTAAAATACTAACCGCATGCGCACTGCGAACCATGCGCATGCGCATTTTTGCCTTAATCGCTCCGTTGCGAAAATCGGCAACGAGCGAACAACTTGTAATGACCCCCATTAATACTTACAGGAAAAACAAACAAAGATAGCGATCCAAAAAGGCAGAGCTGTGGTGCATTATAGGAAACTCTATTTAGCAATGTAGACTATGACTTTATAAGCATGCGCATGGGGGTGGCTAGACGCACACCAGGGGCAGGAGAGCCAGACAGATCAAGGACAAGTTAATCAACGGGTTCAAATTAGAATCAGGAATTCTGCCAGAGACCTCAGATTTTGTCATATTTTCCAGCGCAATTGCGTTTGGTGTACATGAAACGCTCATGAGAGAGTGCAACCCAGGCAGTATGAGAGGCTGAGTCAGGGCCAATCCAGGTACGGGCTATACAAACGCGGGCCAGAGTAAGGAGATTGTTGACATATAAACGGGGGTGAGCAGAGAGGGATTCCTCCAAATCCAAGCCACACACGCAAATGTGGGGCGACATAAGGGGGATTTGAATACCCGTACTATGAATACTTGAAGTTACATTTTTGAACCTGAAGAGTTTTTGGTTAAAAATACACACACCCTTTTTTATTTTACTAGTATAATTTATTTCTTTAGAGAAACAGGTGCTACCAGTTATAAGAGTACAACGGATCAATCTTTACCATTGTTACAAAAAAGAAAAAACTATTTTATCCCACTTCTGCTTCAAACTGCATTTCCAGATTGTTTAGGTCATAAATGAATAAATATTTCAACTAATAGTGATTCTCTACAATCATAAAATCTAAATATTCCCCATATCAATTCAATATATTGCTCTTCCTTGTGGTGAATGACTAAAGTGACTGTAAAAATAAATCACTGAACCAGAACTGATTACCCCAATAGAACACTTTGTGGAAATCCTTAATGCAACAAAGCAGTAATCAAAGTGTAACTGGTGCGAGACAATGCTCCGCCACTGTATAAATACACCCCCCACCCCTGTTGCTGGTACATGCAATGCCGATAGGGAAATGCAGCAGAATGCCTACCCCACCCACTCTTGAAGCGTAGTTAATAGCATTATACTGAAGAGTGTATTATGGATGATTCATTCATGTCCTGAAGAAAACAAGCGACATAAAAAGAAGTATGCCAAAAATAAATTATATCCTCTGGTTTTTTTGGTTTTAAACTACATAGCTTTATCCACTGAAAGATAAAGAAGTGCAGTACTGCCATTACGCATGGACAACCTCTCCCTAATGTGTAACTTAACCCATATACAGAAGGCCTGAGGCAGAGTTGCCCGCAGATCCATGTGCTTACAAATGTTTTTTAGTAGACTGCACACGCAACTTAGGGTAACGATATACTATTCAGCTGTATGGATCTCAACTGCAACTGAGTGGGTGACCTCATGGGATACGGTCGTTAGGTCGACACAGCGTAGGTCGACAGCCATTAGGTCGACCACTGAAGGTCGACAGGTCAAAAGTTTGACATGAGTTTTTCTTCTTAATTTTGGGGATTTTTCCATACTTGACGATCCACGTGGACTACGACTGGAACGGTAACCTTGCCCGAAGCATGGCGAGCGAATCGAGCCATGCGAGGGGACACGGTGAACTAATTGGGGTTCCCAGTCACTTTACGAAGAAAACGACACCAAAAAAAGTCCAGAAACTCACATCGACCTTTTCACCTGTCGACCTAATGCCCATTTCGACCTTCAGTGGTCGACCTAAGTTGAGTCGACCCAACGACCCATACCCGGCCTCAAACACAGAATACGTATTCCATGGATGTGACGTGGCCTGTCAGTCGATAAAAGCAGCCAGGTGAGGGCAGTGGTGGCCTTTTCCTTTTGGCAAGCAGACGGATGGGGGCGGTGTGGATGCATCAATGTCACCAACTCTGAATATAGGTGGAAATCCGCATTTACTTACCAACATGTCATGCTGCTGGAATTTCAACTTTACGTGCGACTCTGAATTAGAACTACAGTGTATATAGTATATACACCACGGTTAGAAGGTCATTATCACCTCTTTTTGCAGAAGTTGTGAAGAAGTCCATTCCTCACCCCCACAATGACCTGCTCATGAGGGGAGAAACCAATATCAATGTTAATTGCTATTAATTTTATTTGGAATAATTCCAGTGTGCCTTGATAACTTCCATGTAAAAGCTATTTCTGATACTATATACATACTTATTTTAAGTGGAATATTATGTTTTTGATATCCTGATTGACAGTCATCAATAGCTGGTTGTCAAGAAAAGCACCACAGGCAGTTTCCCAAACATTGCCCAATTATATGACTCACTGACATATTGGACGAGATCAGGTGACACAGGTAAATAGCTCTCTTTAAATTGGCTACTGGCTCTGGATGCAAAGAATGAAAGGCTTTTTTGATGCTACTTGGGAGCGGAAATAACAGCAAGTCTTTTTCTAACTTTAGGAACACAAACAGAGCTGTGTAAAGTGTACTGTGTTGTATTGTTTGCTCTATAACACATGAGAAAGGTCAATCATATCTCAAATCCCCTCCCCAACTATAAAGATCTCTGGATTTCCCTCCTGTCAATGTGTATATGGTACTGACATGACCATATAAAAAAATAAATACCCCCCCCCACACACACACACACACACACACACACTTGTTATACTGTTGTTCCATCGTTTCAGAGGTCCAATGAATGTTTAAAAAAATTGCAAAATAACCAATTATATACAATTAACTAATCTCTTAACACCAATTTAAATGTTAACAATAAACAGACTTTTTAAAGGATATGCATGGACACCATGTAAATAGCAGACTAGATGGGCCAAGAGATTCTTATCTGCAGTCAGATTGTCTGTTTCTATGACCAAACAAGAAGATTTGGGCTGCACTGAGCTGGGTCCAATTGGACACAATTAGCGTGGCTAGTGAGTACGCTCAGAGATAGCAATCTGACAAACTGCAGTTTCAGATAGTTTTGATACATTTTGCAATGTTCCCGATGAACATATATTAATTATTTATATTATCGGTAGAACAGCGGCACTCATGCAGACTTGTTAAGGATTAAAGCAGATTCTTTATTTATCCAATGGCGTTTCGGGGACAAGCGCTGTCCCTGACGATGGGGCTTGTCCCCGAAACGCCATTGGATAAATAAACAATCTGCATTAATCCTTAACAAGTCTGCATGAGTGCCGCTGTTCTACCGATACTCTTATTGGGCCACGCCGATGGACCTGTGGAGGGCACCCCAGCACTAAAAATGTAGTACCCACTTGGGAGTGCTGGGCTATGGTCTCCTATATATAAAAATATATATATTCCAATTACCAGCTGTTTTGTGCCTCTCATTGCTGTGATTTGTGACAGATTTATCTTCAATATTCTACTGAGCAGTCAAAATTCCTACATGTATGTATGTATGTATGTATGTATATATATATATATACACATATATATATACATATATATATATATACACTGCTCAAAAAAATAAAGGGAACACTTAAACAACACAATGTAACTCCAAGTCAATCACACTTCTGTGAAATCAAACTGTCCACTTAGGAAGCAACACTGATTGACGATCAATTTCACATGCTGTTGTGCAAATGGAATAGACAACAGGTGGAAATTATAGGCAATTAGCAAGACACCCCCAATAAAGGAGTTGTTCTGCAGGTGGTGACCACAGACCACTTCTCAGCTCCTATGCTTTCTGGCTGATGTTTTGGTCACTTTTGAAAGCTGGCGGTGCTTTCACTCTAGTGGTAGCATGAGACGGAGTCTACAACCCACACAAGTGGCTCAGGTAGTGCAGCTCATCCAGGATGGCACATTAATGCGAGCTGTGGCAAGAAGGTTTGCTGGGTCTGTCAGCGTAGTGTCCAGAGCATGGAGGCGCTACCAGGAGAAAGGCCAGTACATCAGGAGATGTGTAGAAGGCCGTAGGAGGGCAACAACCCAGCAGCAGGACCGCTACCTCCGCCTTTGTGCAAGGAGGAACAGGAGGAGCACTGCCAGAGCCCTGCAAAATGACCTCTAGCAAGCCACAAATGTGCATGTGTCTACTCAAACGATCAGAAACAGACTCCATGAGGGTGGTATGAGGACCCGACGTCCACAAGTGGGGGTTGTGCTTACAGCCCAACACCGTGCAGGACGTTTGGCATTTGCCAGAGAACACCAAGATTGGCATATTCACCACTGGCGCCCTGTGCTCTTCACAGATGAAAGCAGGTTCTCACTAAGCACATGTGACAGACGTGACAGAGTCTGGAGACGCCAAGGAGAACGATCTGCTGCCTGCAACATCCTCTAGCATGACCGGTTTGGCAGTGGGTCAGTAATGGTGTGGGGTGGCATTTCTTTGGGGGGCTGCACAGCCCTCCATGTGCTCGCCAGAGGTAGCCTGACTGCCATTAGGTACCGAGATGAGATCCTCAGACCCCTTGTGAGACCATAAGCTGGTGCGGTTGGCCCTGGGTTCCTCCTAATGCAAGACAATGCTAGACCTCATGTGGCTGGAGTGTGTCAGCAGTTCCTGCAAGACGAAGGCATTGATGCTATGGACTGGCCCGCCCGTTCCCCAGACCTGAATGCAATTGAGCACATCTGGGACATCATGTCTCGCTCCATCCACCAATGCCACGTTGCACCACAGACTGTCCAGGAGTTGGCGGATGCTTTAGTCCAGGTCTGGGAGGAGATCCCTCAGGAGACCATCCGCCACCTCATCAGGAGCATGCCCAGGTGTTGTAGGGACGTCATACAGGCAACATACATAAATTGACAGGGCAGAACCAAAAGCAGAGCAGTGTATATATATATATATAGTTGTGTGTCATTAATCACTGATTCGATACGCACTCATTCAAACTCTTGGAATAGAAAGCTATTGGCCTTCAGTACTTGTAGCCTCCATGATGTCAGGTAAAATGATATTTGGGGGTGAGCTACAGATATTTATTCCCCCACAGTCCATCAGCTGTAAACAGAAATGGAGGAAAGGTTTTAGGATCATACTATAAAATAAGGGGTGGTCTTCTGGTTTGCCGGCGGTCGGGCTCCCAGCGCTCAGTATACCGGCGCCGGGAGCCCGACAGCCGGCATACCGACACTTATTTTCCCTCGTGGGGGTCCACGACCCCCATAGAGGGAGAATAAAATAGTGTGGCGCGCGTAGCGCGCCACCGTGCCCGTAGCGTGGCGAGCGCAGCGAGCCCGCAAGGGGCTCATTTGCGCTCGCCAAGCTGTCGGTAAGCCGGCGGTCGGGCTCCCGGCGCCGGGATGCTGGTCGCCGGGAGCCCGACCGCCGGCCAGCCGTAGTGAACCCAAAATAAGATATCTAAACAATGATTTAGAAGAAATAACTTTTTATAAATAATCCTACACTGTTTATTTTTAATATTTGTTGTTAAAAATGGCAGTGGCTTTTTATAAGCAATATGTTTTGCCAAGAATAAAGTGAATAGATGTTAATAAACTATTGATTCAAACCCTAAAATGGATACCTAGCTCTTATCTGAAGCTCTCTTCCTAAACATTTATTTTATGTTGACTATATTTGTTTTACTGTCTGCTGTCCAATTAGTTTTACCTATATAACTGACTTAACAATTACCGTCACATTCAGGTGTGTGTACTATGGGAACTGTGGACAGGGGAATAATTAATGTTATGTCATCCCATGCAGCTGATATGGGGCCTGGCAATGTTCTTCTATCCACTTGTGGAGATTCCTGCTCTGCTCTGGGGTTCATGTTTGGGCGTCACAGATGTACAATGGCCATTGCTTGGGTTTTCAGTTGCATGGTAATAGAACAGAAAGTCCAAATGAGTTCCCGTGCCTGCTCACAAGAGCACAGGGTAGTTTCTGTGTCTGCTGCCAGGAGCAGAGGTAGATCCCGTGCCTGCTCACAAGAGCACAGGGTAGATCCCGTGCCTGCTCACAAGAGCACAGGGTAGATCCCGTGCCTGCTCACAAGAGCACAGGGTAGATCCCGTGCCTGCTCACAAGAGCACAGGGTAGATCCCGTGCCTGCTCACAAGAGCACAGGGTAGATCCCGTGCCTGCTCACAAGAGCACAGGGTAGATCCCGTGCCTGCTCACAAGAGCACAAGGTAGTTCCTGTGCCTGCTCACAAGAACATAGGGGAGTTCCTGTGCCTGTTCACAAGAGCACAGGGTAGATCCCGTGCCTGCTCACAAGAGCACAAGGTAGTTCCTGTGCCTGCTCACAAGAACATAGGGAAGTTCCTGTGCCTGTTCACAAGAACATAGGGGAGTTCCTGTGCCTGCTCACAAGAACATAGGGGAGTTCCTGTGCCTGTTCACAAGAGCAGAGAGTAGAGTTCTTAAAGAGATCCCAATGCAAAGATGGAGGATTTCTTCTACACAATTATGCCATGGATGCTGACAGAAGAGCACGTTCTTGTGATAAATGTTACAGAGCCAACATACTGCCATGGCTACAATAACAGCAGGCACAGAAGTTTCATACCCCAAAAACAAAGAAAAACAGTAAGACATTTTTAGTATACAAACAGTCTAAATTGAATTTGTTCTCACAGAAGATGGCTATATAATTAATGAGCAAAAAAAAACACTCTTAGTGCAGCGCCTAACGATAGTATAGATAAAATAATAAACTGCTGAGACACTGCGCTTGCCTTGACCACTATGTGAAGAATGGAGAGAGTAGACTGAAACAACAAGAGAGGCTGCGCTGTGTGTCAGTAGTTAAGTACAAAAAGAGCAAACGTGTACTATAAAGGTATTAAATTTGTTAAAAATGACATGTGGTTAATAAAACAAACTTAAAATAAAAGCACACCTGTATCTGTCTCAAAGGTATATGGAGTAGTGATAACTGGTATATGGTATATGGCAATAAAGGTCCAATATAAAGTTCAGAAAAAAGAAACTCAATGCGGTGCAGTCCCAGAGAAATGGTTACCTCGTATATGTCACCCGGCAGATGGTGATGTGTGTGTATAGTACCTCTCCGATTGGGCTGGTATAAATTTCGGCCGAGCGTCCCCGGCCAAAACAATCCTGCTTTGCCCAAATTGTTGCACAGCGGAGGGACGATATCTAGTAGACAGCCTGTCAGTAGTCACTCGTCGCGGTGAGGAGATGGTATAAGCTTGCGGCTGGATGGAAGCAAAGTCCAGTAATGCTCACCAGTTGCAGTGGTGAGATGGACGGCAGCCTGTACGGTGACGAGCCGGTAATAGGCTGAAATTGGAAACCAAGGAGGGTTTGCACGGCAGTGTAACACCTTGGACCAGGTGTGCTAGTTTGGAGGCGGAGTCCTGACGCGTTTCGTCACGATCACGTGACTTTTTCAAAGGTATGATCCTGCCTCCACATTTACCAGTATTTAAAGCCTGAGCTACTGATGACATACAGATGTCAGTGATTAACAATTAAGGCAACTGCCCTATGTAACACATTACATACACGTTCGCTCTCAAAATAACACAGTTTAAAAAACACATTGTTATAGAAAACAATCGAAGCATATGGCAGAATTGACCCGTGAACAGAAACAATATGAATCCACAGATTAAACCTCTGCATAGGGATTGCAATGTTGTGCAGAAGGTTTTCTAATGGACAATTACTACAATGAGAAGCAGGAGCTAATTAGCCATCACCTGTGATGACATTTATACATAGTTTACTTATTTGATGTTGACAATCTACTATAGTTCTGAGCAGAGGACATATATTATCTAATAGAATAGGATAGAATAAAATAAAGCAGACGATGAAACATAGTTTCAAAAATAATAATAATAAATCAAGAGTAAAAATAAATAAAAAGATAAAGAATAAATGAATAAATGATTAAACTGTATCCATCTGACCATCATGGATTCGAACTGGGGTCTGTGGAGGGATGCTATTCAGTGATCTAACTCAGTGTGCCACTGGCCCTGCTGTGTGTGGAAGAGATTCAGACCTGTATTTGTAAGCTGACAGACACTCGGAAGTACATGTAGAACTTGATATTTAATATTATCTCCATAGCTAAAATAAAATAAATATAGGAAAAAAGAAGAAAGAGAGACACAAAAAGTGGTCAAAGTAAAACAAACGTCAGGATGAAGGTCATGAGTAACCTATATTCTTGTTAGCTCATAACGTCATGAGTCCTTATGTCGCTCGTGTATAAACGTGAGGAATAAAATAAATTTATTCTCTATTGACTGCGCACTGGTGACTGCCATGAGTTCGTATCCCACGTCCAACTGAGGCACCAAATAGTGTCTCAACCCGACGTGCCACTGACCTCACTACAACACACCATAGCTGCAAGAAGACTATTCATTATGGGTTATCTTAAAATTTCACAAAAAAAACTTAGAAAAAATATAGTACCCATCTATAACCTTCATTAATAGAGATTGTGTAAAGGGTTTAAAGCAGAAAGAAACTGGGTACCCGAAACATCTATAGCATGATTTTTTTGATTAATAAATATTGACTTTTCTCATCCTAGGTCGAATTCAATGCATTCATTAAGGCCCTCCGGCATTAGGGTCCTCAACTTGTGGATCCAGTAGTTCTCCCTCAGGCATAACTTTCTATATCTATCTCCTTCACGTGCTGTCGGTGGTATTGTCTCAATACCAATTAATTTTATATCTTCTGGATTTTTTTGGTGTTTGTCTGAAAAATGTCTAGAGACGCTATGGAACACAAAACCTTTTTGAATATTGCGTCTGTGTTCAAGAAACCTAGTTCTTAATTTTCGTGTCGTCCTACCCACATAGATAAGACCACAATTGCAGCTCAATAGATATATCACAAAAGAACTGTTACAATTGATATGTGAGCGGATCTCTACCTTAAGGGAGTTAGGAGTATTGAAAACTTTAACATTGTTTAAAATATATGAGCAGGTGATACATTGCTTGGCTCCACATCTGAAACATCCTACAATTTTGGGGAGCCATTGAGCCATATTAGAGGAGTTGATATTCGCCTCTGTTTTTCTTTTGTCTATAAAAAGACTAGGTGCAAGAAGATGTTGTAGATTGTTAGACTTTTTGAAAATAACAGACGGTTTATCTTTCAACTCTGTTTTTAAAATCTGATCTGTCAAAAGTATAGTATAATTATTATTAATGATATTCTTGACCTTGTATGAAGAGCTATTAAATTGTGTTAGAAAGTGTGGTTGATCTGAATCAAACTTGCAGTGATGTGCTTTATGTACCAATAAATCCTTCCTGTCTATAGAGTCTGCCCTATCTCTGGCTGATTTAATCAGGGATTCAGGATATCCTCGGTTCTTAAATGCAGTTGATAACTCATCTGCTTGTGAATGATAATCTGTTAAACTGCTGCAATTACGTTTAATACGTCTTAATTGTCCAAATGGAATATTGTTTAACCATGGTTTGTGGTGGGAACTTTTGTAATGTAAAAAATTCAGAGTGTCAACCTCTTTACGAAAAGTTTTGGTAGTAATTCTACCATCCACTATATTGAGTGAGATATCAAGGAAAGAGATGGATGTATTACTAGACTCACCAGTAAAACATAAATTAAAATCATTCGAATTTAATTGTGTGATCAACTCAGAAGAAAGAGAGATATCACCATCAAAAACAAAAAACATGTCATCTATGTAACGGCCATAGTAGACGAGGTCCGCGCCAAAGCTCCGCCCCCACACATGGCAGTCCTCAAAGGCACCCATGTATAAGTTAGCGAAGCTCGGCGCGAACCTCGTCCCCATGGCCGTCCCAAGTGTTTGTAAATAATACTTCCTGTCAAACACAAAAAAATTGTGTGACAAGATGAAAAAAATGGAGTCCACTAGAAATTTTTGTAACTCAGGTTCTACATAATTGCTCTTTGAAAGGTGATCTGCTATAACGGATAAACCCTTCTGATGTGGAATATTGGAGTATAGTGCCTGTACATCACAGGTCACAAAGAAAAAAGAGCTTTGCCATTTGATCTTAGAAATGGCATTGAGAAACATAGTTGTGTCTTTTATATGTGAACGTAATGACGATGCAAGTGGCTGTAAAAAGAAATCAACAAATTGTGACAAATTAGAAGTGAGGGACCCAACACCAGAAATAATGGGACGACCAGGGGGTGCAGTGAGAGATTTGTGGATTTTAGGTAAATGATAATATGTGGGGGTGATGGGATGTGATGGAATGAGGAACCTATATTCCTCTTTAGTGATAATATCTTTATCCAGTGCTTCCTTGACTAAAATGGTCAAAGATCTGTGAAAATTCTGAGAGGGGTTATTGAGTAATTTGGTGTATGTATTACTGTCATTAAGTTGTCTGGAAGCCTCCAATAGATAATCATCTGTGTTTTGTATGACAATGGCCCCTCCCTTGTCAGCCGGCTTGATAACAAGGGAGGGGTCATTGACCAGTTTTTGTAAAGCAAGTCTCTCTTGGACCGTGAGATTTTGTCTAAATTTAAATCTCCTATGTTCCCTCTGACAGAGAGTATTCAGATCATCCAAAGTTTTCTTATAAAAAATTTCTATGGGTGGGCTTCTATAATGCAAAGGAAAAAATTGTGATTTGTTCTTGAATTTAGAGAGACGTTCATTCTTATGGTCTAAACTATAAATGGGAACAGTGGAATCAGAAGGAGGATTTTCCCAGAGGAGGGATTCTAATGTCTCTATACTGGTCCTATCATGATCATCCAGTACAATAGGGAATCCATCTATTTTACGTTGTGCTAATCTTTTGGTAGCAAAATATCTCTTTCGTGTTAATGTGCGAATGTAAGTGTTTAGTTCAATGAACAGGGTGAAAAAAGAGGGGGGTTTGGAAGGCGCAAATTTTAGACCTTTGGCTAAAAGACGTATTTCTGAGTCTCCAATAGTAGCAGAGGATAAATTATAAATGTTATCAGTGCTTATGTTCTCAAATCTCTCTTTTTTTCTTTGTAACCTACGGCCTCCTCTGCATCCTCTGTGTTTTCTTCTCTGGCCCTCTTTGGTGATTCGTGTCTTAGGACTTCGTATCGATTGGACATGTGGTCTATTGGTCTGTATTTGTGGACCCTCTGATCCTTCTCTAAAAAATTGTTAGCATAAGTGCCTGTAAACCCAGGTTTGGTGGGGGAGTTGTGATATGATGCCCCTTTAGGTCTCACTGCTGCATCGGTAGACGTGACTGCTTGTGTAAGATGATGTCCATCAATCTGTTTATGTACATGAGGGGAGTTGAATTCCCTGTCTGAATTTTGTTTCTGATATCTGTTGGCTGATCTGTTATGAAAACTGTTAGCTCTCTTGGATCTCCGATTCGAAATACTCCTAGATCTACCCCTATTGGTCATGTAGCGTTGTTTGTTGTAATTGCGAACTTTGTTTAAACTGTAGTCTTCTATGTCTCTATTGAATTTTCTATTCTTACCATCTATGATCTCTTTCTCATATATCTGTATTTTGTTGTTTAATTTTATATCATTATGTTTGAATTGAGGATGGCCAGAAAAAGAGCTAAGCTTCTTCTTAGTGTCTTCTATCTCTAAAGCTAATGAGGTTACTTTATCTCTACGATAAGTAACTAACAACTCCATTAATGAGAAGGAACAATCATCCAATAGAGAGTCCCATTTATTTTTCAGATTGGGATCATCAACAAAGGATAGAGTTTTGAAGATCCTGAGACCCCTTGGTATCCTCTTGTTTCTTATGTATTTTTGCAAAGTGACCATGTCCCACCAATGGCGGGTTTCTGTTTTCATCTGATCTTCTAATTTGAAGAATAGAGTATTAAATTCTTTTTCATGGTCATTCGTACTAAAAGAGGATCCAGTGGTGTCAGGGTTTTCAATATAGTCTGCTTCATAACATTGTCTCCTTCTGGCGCATTCAGAAACACAGGTCAACTCTGCCATATTGCTTCAACTGACAACACAAGTGTATATATCAATAATTAGAATCAACAAAGAATCAATGAAGAAAGGCTGCTGCACAAACAACAAATATATCCAAACAAAAAAAACACTCTTAGTGCAGCGCCTAACGATAGTATAGATAAAATAATAAACTGCTGAGACACTGCGCTTGCCTTGACCACTATGTGAAGAATGGAGAGAGTAGACTGAAACAACAAGAGAGGCTGCGCTGTGTGTCAGTAGTTAAGTACAAAAAGAGCAAACGTGTACTATAAAGGTATTAAATTTGTTAAAAATGACATGTGGTTAATAAAACAAACTTAAAATAAAAGCACACCTGTATCTGTCTCAAAGGTATATGGAGTAGTGATAACTGGTATATGGTATATGGCAATAAAGGTCCAATATAAAGTTCAGAAAAAAGAAACTCAATGCGGTGCAGTCCCAGAGAAATGGTTACCTCGTATATGTCACCCGGCAGATGGTGATGTGTGTGTATAGTACCTCTCCGATTGGGCTGGTATAAATTTCGGCCGAGCATCCCCGGCCAAAACAATCCTGCTTTGCCCAAATTGTTGCAAGGTAGTTCCTGTGCCTGCTCACAAGAACATAGGGAAGTTCCTGTGCCTGTTCACAAGAACATAGGGGAGTTCCTGTGCCTGCTCACAAGAACATAGGGGAGTTCCTGTGCCTGTTCACAAGAGCAGAGAGTAGAGTTCTTAAAGAGATCCCAATGCAAAGATGGAGGATTTCTTCTACACAATTATGCCATGGATGCTGACAGAAGAGCACGTTCTTGTGATAAATGTTACAGAGCCAACATACTGCCATGGCTACAATAACAGCAGGCACAGAAGTTTCATACCCCAAAAACAAAGAAAAACAGTAAGACATTTTTAGTATACAAACAGTCTAAATTGAATTTGTTCTCACAGAAGATGGCTATATAATTAATGAGCAGTCTTTTCCCACTTGTCTATGCCTAAGACACTAGTATTCTTCCCTGTGCATTAATATGAGCCAAGGGCACAAGGGTTATCAGGAAAGAACATTGTAGAGCAGGAAAGAAATCTGCAGGAAGCAAGTCACATACTCCATGTTGCTGTCATGCTTGACTCTGCAGAGTGATGACAGGGCATACAACTGCACAATAACGGAGACTAATTACATTTTAGAAATCAGGAATGGTATACCACTAGTGAAAGGATGTAAGCTAAGACAGCAATAGTCAGATTGTGTTTCCTCTCGATTTACTCCCAATCCACTGCACCGGAATGACTGCTGCAAGCCTTTGCTTCCCCACAATGGCTGGCAGAGTTGTAGCACTTGAATCACATTAAATAAGTCAAACTTCTCAGCACGAGGCACACACAATATTTGTCAGGAGTCACCAGTACGGTTTTAAAAAACAGCTTAAACGGACTATATTTTAGCACCCCGAAGGTAAAACAAAACCCCAGTTAATGTAAAACTTTGGCATCTTTGCAACATATGGAGCCACAGAGACATTTCCAAGGTTAATGCTGTAAACTATATTTATTCAAAGAGCAATTAAACAATACAAAAAAAAAAAATCAAATCTATCAAAGCATGGGTATCACGGAGATAAATAAGTAAAAACCATTTAGTACTACAAGATATAACCAAATATGTCCAGCTTGCTAACTGTTCCATCCTCTCGGAGAAAGTGGACATGCTTAACGCTGGTAGACGGGTGAACTGCTATAGCCCAGGTGAAGCTTGACAAATTGTGGAAACTTGGGATGAAAAAGAGCAATCAAACCCATCACCCCCAATCGCTTCCCTCCACTACTTTAAGTGGATTACTGCAGAATTTAATAATAAAAAAAGACATTATCAAATAGTTTGATCTGCTTATAAATCACAATGTAACAAAAAAAACAACAACATTTGGCCTTATGTCTATGGGGGTCATTCTGACCTAATCACTCACTGCAGTTCATCGCAGTGCAGCGATCAGGTCAGAACTGCGCATGCGCCGCAGTGCGCTGGCGCATGGTTGACAGCCGGCGGCTGTCATTGCCTATCGATCGCCTCTGCTTGATTGACAGGCAGAGGCGGTCGCTGGGTAGGAGGGGGCGGTTTGGACGCCGTTTTGTGGGTGCGGTCCTGCCAACACAGGCGTGGCTGGACCGTGCGGGGGGTAGGCCACAGCGGCTGCGTGACATCACACGCAGCCACTGCGACCCGGGCAGCGACGAGTAACTCCCGGCATGCGGGGTGGACTAGTCCTGTGTTGGGCGTCCCCCCTGCATGTCAGTGTAAGTGATCGTAGCTGTGCTATATTTAGCACAGCTACAATCAGGTCGGAATGACCCCCTATATACAAAGCAAACCTGGCCATAATATTACCACACACTATGATACTGACATCAATTTTGAGTAACTGACCCTATATTTCAGCACATGACCCCTAAAAGGAACCCAATGGCTGAAGTTCTTGCTAATTGTGCACCAAAAATCTCATTTTTTTCAAAGTGGTCAAAGTCTCGTCTTTCAGTCATAATTATAGGCTGCAAGAGCAGTCCAGCATTTTTATGTATGACCCTGACCGTGCTGGGAAGTTAACTGCTTAATTAACATGAGTCGCACCTGAGGGAAAGCCTTTCCTTCATTATGATTGATGTCCTTCATCTACCCAGGGGTTTCCATTTGTTTTCCATTACCTGCATGTGGTAAGGTCAACCTAAGATCCCTTAGGTGTTGCTCCTCTGCCCATTACATTACTCTATCGATAACATGAGGCGTTATTGAATAAAAACATATTTGTATATACAGTGAAATAAGGCAAAATTTGGTGTCTATTAGATGGCAAACTGTACTAAATTTGTTTATGACCAATAATAGTAATTTTATGTATATAGGGGGTAATTCCAAGTTGATCGCAGCAGGATATTTTTTAGCAGTTGGGCAAAACCATCTGCACTGCAGGGGAGGCAGATATAACATGTGCAGAGAGAGTTAGATTTGGGTGGGGTATTTTGTTTCTGTGCAGGGTAATTACTGGCTGCTTTATTTTTACACTGCAAATTAGATTGCAGATTGAAGACACCACACCCAAATCTATCTATCTCTGCACATGTTACATCTGCCTCCCCTGCAGTGCACATGGTTTTGCCCAACTGCTAAAAAAAATCCTGCTGCGATCAACTTGGAATTACCCCCATAGTGCTCTCTCTCCATATAGGACTCAAGGCAATTACAAATAAAAACTTACAGAATTGTAAACTCTTCATTTTCATAAAAGGAAAATATTTTTGGTGAAACTTTAAAGAGCTTCTCTCGCACCTTCCTCCACTGGGCACAACGTCTTAAATATCTGCAACTTATAGGGGCATATTCAATTAGGGTCGGATCCATTCCGACATGCATTTGTCGGAATGGATCCGACAACCCCTATTCAATCTCATCTCAATTCTACTTTTTCAAGTTGAATTGAGATGACGGACCCAGAGGAGTAGAGGGGATGGGAGCCGCGGGGAGACCAGCGGGGACAGCCGCGGGCAGACGGAGGAGATCAGCGCTACAGTAGCGCTGCAGGAGGATGTCACACAGCCGCCAGACCTCACAGCAGTGTCCACCTGACTACAGCAAGCGTGACCTCACTTGCTGGAACCGGGTGGACGCTGCCATGAACGGCGCGGCAGTGAGACATCCTGCTGCAGCACTGTGCTGTAGCGCTGATCTCCCCTGTATGCCCGCGACTTCCCCCCGTCTTCCCACAGCTCTCCCCCCTCTCCTCCTCTGGGACCCACATCTCAGTCCGACATTTTTTAATGTCGGACTGAGATGGTCGGAAACGGGGCCAAATCCTGTCAAATTTGGCCCCGTTTCACTCAAAAGTACATGAATCGGCAGCTATACCGCCGATTCACGTACTATTCGACAAGTCGAATTCCCAGACTTGTCGAAAACCCCCCAGCAGGGATTGAATAGGTCGAATCACTATTTGACCTTAAAAAGTTGAAAAAACTGCCGTCTTTTCAATAGACGGCAGATTTCGACCCTAATTGAATATACCCCATAGTATTTTGTCTGTCTTATCTTTCCCTTTACAGTAATGCTCGGTATACACTATACAATTATGTGGGTGATCCCCCAGATATTGTCAGATCGCCCAGATAATTGCACTGTGTACGTGCACGACTGATTCGAAAATACTGTATCGATCAATTAGACATGACGGATCGTCCACCATGTTCGTCCAACACAAAAATGTTCACGTTTAAAGTCTGCAACATCAGGCAGTGGGCCCGACTGACATTTCCCCTGGTCCTTCACATGGGAGGAATGGGGGAATGTCTCCTCCCCATGGGAGGAACCCAAATATTCTGTGGCCATACACTGTGACATATCTCACCAGAGCTGGATTAAGAAGGGGGGGGGGGGGGGGGTTACAGGGGGTGTAGTACCCCGAGGCCCTTGGCAAGAGCTGATCTGGCCAAGCTACGGCTGTGGTTGATGCCGTGACCTCCCAGTGTCTGTGCTGCTGAAGTAGGCTGGGATCACTCACAAAATAGAAAGATTTGGGGTTTTTTGCTACGCTGCACTATAGAGTAAAGACTGAGGAGTGGCGTCAGTGGGCAGGGAGCCCGGGAGAGCAGCATCAGCAAACACTGGTGAGTGGCGGCAGCAGCAGCGCCCAAAGCCAGGTCTTAGTGGGGGAGAGAGACATCAGCTTACACTGGTGAGCGGCGGCAGCAGCAGTACCCGGAGCCAGGACTTAGCCGGGAAGAGAGGGACATCAGCTCACACTGGTGAGCGGCAGCAGCAGCACCCGGACACTGGGACTTTGCCTGGCAGAGATAAGAGGCAGCAGCTATGGTACAATATCAGCAGGTCACACTAAGCCATGGGAGTGGAGATCAAAGTCACCACTCCAGGAGACAGCATTATACATCTGTAATGGGCATCATTCTCCCCTTACTGCCTGTCCTTGAAGCCAGGGTGTCCCCTAACAAAAGCCCCCAGCAGGGAGTCCGCCACCTCACCATCACTCTGTACTATTTATATATACCAGTTGCCAGTGTGTCCCCTGCCCCAAGCCCACTGTATATATCATTTACTATACACTCTGTATACAGCATTTACTTGTTAAAAAAAAAAAAAGCGATATCTTTACATTGCACCATGATTCATAGTAAAACATTTACTCCTTGCACAAAGGGACCTACATTGCTCATCCTACCCACCCCTACCCAGCACCAGGGACATACACTACTTACCCTACTACCCCTTGCCCAGGTAAATACAAAGCCCACCCTACCCCTCAGCCCCAGGAACATACACACCCCACCCTACCCCTCAGCCCCAGGAACATACACACCCAACCCTACACCTCGGCTTCAGGGACATGATCTACCCACCCTACACACAAACACACCCAGCCCAGACAAAGACTACTCCACCCCAGCTCCCCATTCCCCACAACATACGCTAGCCACCATAGCCCCGGGGACATTCCCTGCCCCCCACTTTCCTCGGGCACATTTTTTTTCTCTGTGAGGGCTGATGTGTTTTATTTTTTCCTGCAGGCACAAATATCTTTGTTTTTTATCCTATTAGGCCCCCCTTTATCTCACAGTGTATGCCCAAGATATCGGATGGGTGTAAGGCTGTGAGATAAAATGTCTGCCAGGCATTTGATCTGTCTGTGTATGCCCAATATAACCTTTTCTTCTGTCATGGACTTTCTCATCCTATAATTAGCTCATTTCTTTTCTACTCCTACTGTTCTACGTCCTTTTACAAGGGATAAATATATTTAAAATTCATGGGCAGCACGGACGGTGTAATGGTTAGCATTACTGCCTCACAGCACTGAGGTCATGGGTTCAATTCCCACTATATTCTTTACTGTATGGAGTTTGTATATTGTCCCCGTACTTGCGTGGGTTTCCCCCAGGTACTGAGGTTTCCTCCCAATATCCAAAATTACACACAAAAAAAAAAAAAAACGTCCACAGTGCAAACGAACAAAAAAAAAAAATCTAAATGCACAAAATAGGAGTCATCCTGAAAGCTATGTAAACTAGTGTTAGAAGCAATTATACTGCGGTTTCTTTGCAGGTTAGCGTTCATTTGGGTCTGGGACTGAGGGTCGACAGCACAAAGGTCGACATGGACAAAAGGTCGACAGGAACAAGGTCGGCATGGAAAAAGGTCGACATGAGTTTTTTATGTTTTTTTGGTGTCGTTTTCTTCGTAGAGTGACTGGGAACCCCAATTAGTGAACCGCTTCGCTCGCCATGCTTCGGGCATGGTGCCTTCGCTCCGCTACCGCTTCGCTCGGCACACTTTACCGTTCCAATCGTAGTCCACGTGGATCGTTAAGTATGAAAAGGTTAAAAAAAAAGAAAAAAATCGTGAAAAACTCATGTCGACCTTTTTCCATGTCGACCTTGTTCCCGTCGACCTTTTGTCCATGTCGACCTAAGGTGTGTCGACCAATTGGCGTCGACCTAAGGTGTGTCGACCTTTGTGCTGTCGACCTGGAGTCCGGATACCGTTCATTTGCACTAAGAGAACCTATGCCTTAGTGTTTCCAGTAACTTAAACTACACAGGATGTGCATATGTTACTAATGTCCTAAAATGTAAAGCATGAACAGTCTGAATGATGCACTTACCAACAATAGCTAAACAAAGGAATAAACCTGAAATTCAGAATGCATAAGGGTCAAAAACCTACAATTAAATGGTGCGGCAGCACACAAGCTGTGTGTGATTTTACTAAACATCAGCTGTGTGCGATTATTCGCTAATTGTGTAGCAATCGCATCAATCATCGATGTTACTGTTACTGCTGCCATTATAGTGACTTGAACAGTGTGCGTAGATCTATACCTGCCCAGAATTTGCATCGACTTTTCCTGTACTTTAAGGTTGTCTACCTGCAGATATGCGTATGCATCGTCCTGGACCCAGGTACATACTCCCACTACACGCCCCTGTTATTCGCCCAAATTTGTAACCTTGCAGAGACTGCCCACAGACACACCTCCGCCACGCCCTTTTAACATTGTTTAGTTGAGGGGTTGTTTTTATGTGCAAGCCTGCTTAATAATTTAGCGGAGGCAATTATTGCCCTATTCTGTGCGCAAATATAGCTGCGGACATGCGTCGTGCGAAGTTTGAGCACGCGCAGTGTATCGATTATTAGCAACTGCAAATGTATTTGCGTTCAACCTTGAATTAGGCCCTATAAGCAATCCCGTGGCGTTGTCCGTCACATCTTCAGGTTGGCCCTACATGCTGCTCAATCTGAAGATATAATTTGCGGTGCCATGTAGTGTAATGAAGGACGGCACAAGGGATCGGTCGTTCATTACATTAGCTAGTGTGTACCAGATATATTGCCTGGTACAGAGGCGAGGGTACTAGTGACCTCACCATTAGCAAGACTGCCATTTGTCTAGTGTGTACCCAGCTTGAGACTGCATGTTGCCAATTGCCTGCTTTGGATTCTGTCATTTGCTTAGAGCAAACCAGTCCAAATTGATGCATGTGGATTTCAGGTCTAAAGGCCTGACTGAATTTTCATTTTCTCTGCCTTGCTCTGGTTGGGAAATGTTTTCCACTCATATAATGTTGGACTCCAATTACATTCTTGATGAGATTTGATGATCCTACATGCACTCTATCATACGCTTAGAGCAGTGTGGTCTATGTTGCAGTTCTTGGGCTATAAGTGGCCTTCTAATTTATTTATTTATTTTATAATGGCCCTTACCTTCTAAGACAGCCATTACTGATTGTGAAAATACTAATTTAAATAATAATCAAAAGAACATGCTATGTACACACAGGGCCGGCGACAGGGGGGGGGGTCAAAGGGGACACGTGTACCGGGCCCCAATGATCAGAGGGGCCCCAAGTATATGTCACTTAGGGGGAAATGTATGAAGCAGTGATAGAAGTGGAGAAGTGAGCCTGTGAAGTTGCCCATGGCAACCAATGAGCTGCTCTGTATAATTTTATAGTATGCAAATTATAAATGTTACTTCAATTCTGATTGGTTGCCATGGACAACTTCTGCACTGGCTCACTTCTCCTCTCTTATCACTGCTTCATACATTTACCCCTTAGTGTCCAGCAGGGATGTGAGCAGGGAATCATCATGGAGTTATTGGGGAGAGACAGACCCTGGTATGCGTGGTGGAGGAATAAGAGCAGCAAATTCCTTTGCTCTGAAGGGGCCCCAGCGATATCACTGTACCGGGCCCCAAGATGTCTGTTGGCGGCTCTGTGTACACAACAGAAACTTTTTACTTGCAATGCAGTGACAACATATTTATTTATGCAGAAACCAAAAATGATTAAAGGTGAAACACTTAAGTAAATCACCAACATTCTTTGTGATACCTAAATTTAAAGGGTGAAGATAAAGCCACAATGTTGCTATTAGGGAATGCTAAAACTGTGGCACGGCAGCTGGGATGTGCAGTCCCACAACAGCCGGAGAGCCACACGTTGAGCATTCCTCTTAGTCTATCAAATCCTCACCTGAATACCTGAATGCCTGTACTCCACTCCATGCATGTGCTCTTTAATATTCTTATATTCAATTGGTGTCGAAAACTGCCGTCTGTCGAAAAGACAGCAGTTTTTGACTTTTTAAGGTCGAATCGTGATTCGACCTGTCCAGTACTATTCGACAAGTAGTGGAATTCGACTTGTCGAAAAGCACGTCGATTGGCGGAATAGCTGCCGATCCATGTGCTTGTGTCGAAAACGGGGCCAAAATTGACAGGTTTTGGCCCCCTTTTCGACCATACAGTGATCGCAAAAACGCACTATGGCGCGTATTTTACCCGAGAATTGATGGTGGGGACTCAAAAAGAAAAAAACGCAGGGTCCTTCAGGACGCGCTCTCTGACCAGCAGCGCTGTCCTGCGCTGTCAGTCAGTTTCCGTCTCCACGGCAGCAGAGGGAGGAACTTGGAAGGGGAGGTGACCATGCACAGTGTGTTCTCCCGCCCCGCCTCCCCTCACCGCCTGCTCCGCGCGCATATGATAGGGATCATCCTGCTGTCAGCAGAAAGTGACAGCAGCGGTTTGTGGTGCCTGCTGCGATCGGAAGTCTCAGCTCCGATCTCGCAACAGAGACAGAGGGGGCTGGGGCAGAACTAGCCTCAATGAAGTGCCTGCGGACGGAGGCATTATGCAAGACAGTGAGTCAGCTTGACTCATTATAGTGCACTGGCAGGTGTCTGCAACGCTGAGTGAGGAGGTGAGGCTGTCCGGCCGGAGGAATGTACCTTTCCCCTTCTCCATCCCCCGGCAAGATTGGACGCTTTGTGCTTCCTGGATGGCTGGGATCCACCCCTGGGACCAGCCACCCTATTGAGTATACAGAGCTATTCACTTCTGGCCGAGGAGGGAGGGAGGGAGAGGGGAGGAGGATCTGAGCACTATGCAACTATGCAGCCTGTGTATCGCGGCATGGAGGATTTAGGGGTGGGGGGGGGAGAGAAGCACTAAGCCTGGCCCAGTCAGTCTGCTCTGCCGTGTCTGCCCCTAATACATGCAGTGCATGCTGCGATTAGCGGGTAATTAGGGGGCGGAGCTTAATGCAATGAACTGCCCGCCCCCATCAGAGACCTGTGCCTGAGCTGCTTGAGTTGGTAGTGTATTTCATGCTGCCCCCCCCCCCCCCCCCCCCCTCTCTCACAGACACTCAGGGGGAGATGTACTAAGCCTGAAAAGGGATAAATATCACTGTGATAAAGCACCAGCCAATCGGCTCCTAACTGCCATGTTACAGGCTGTGTTTGAAAAATGACAGTTAGGAGCCGATTGGCTGGTACTTTATCACTGTGATATTTATCACTTTTCAGGCTTAGTACATCTGGCCCTCAATGTCTTGTTCCTCTATATCTAACTTTCTCTGACACTGTCTTGCTCCCCTCTCTCTCATGCACCCCTCCCTCCCTGACACTCTCTCTCATGTGCCTCTCCCTGACACTCTGTCTTGCTCCTCTCTCTCCCTGACACACTGTCTTGCTCCTCTCTCTCCCTGACACTCTCTCATGTGCCTCTCCCTCGTGCCTCTCTGTCTCTCCCTGGCACACTCATGTGCCTCACCCTCTCTCTCCCTGACTCGCTCTCTCATGTGCCTCTCCCTCTCTCTCCTTGACACTGTCTTGCTCCTCTCTCTCCCTGACAATCTCACCTGCCTGTCCCTCTCTCCCTGACACTCTGTCTTGCTCCTCTCTGTCCCTGACGCTCTCTCATGTGCCTCTCCCTTTCTCCCTGACTCTCTCATGTGCCTCTCTCTCTCTCTGACACTTTCTCTCATGCGCCTCCCTCTCCCTGACACTCTGTCTTGCTCCTCTCTCTCCCTGACACTCTCTCATGTGCCTCTCCCTCTCTTCCTGACAAACACTCTCATGCACCTCTCCCCGACACTCTCTCATGCTCCTCTCCATCTCTCTCCCTGACACTCTCTCATGCTCCTCTCCATCTCTCTCCCTGACACTCTCTCATGCTCCTCTCCATCTCTCTCCCTGACACTCTCTCATGCTCCTCTCCATCTCTCTCCCTGACACTCTCTCATGCTCCTCTCCATCTCTCTCCCTGACACTCTCTCATGCTCCTCTCCATCTCTCTCCCTGACACTCTCTCATGCTCCTCTCCATCTCTCTCCCTGACACTCTCTCATGCTCCTCTCCATCTCTCTCCCTGACACTCTCTCATGCTCCTCTCCATCTCTCTCCCTGACACTCTCTCATGCTCCTCTCCATCTCTCTCCCTGACACTCTCTCATGCTCCTCTCCATCTCTCTCCCTGACACTCTCTCATGCTCCTCTCCATCTCTCTCCCTGACATACTCTCTCATGCACCCCTCTCTCTCTCCCTGACACTCTCTCTCTTTCTTACTCCCCTCTCTTTCTCACTCCCTCTCTGACACACTCACTTGCTCCCTTCCCTCTTGCTCCTCCCCGCTCTCTCTGTAACACCCTCCAGTGATCACAAAATACGCGTTATAGCGAATTGACCCAGTTTCAAAAATGAGTGGGTCCTGCAGGACGCGTTGATGCCTGCGTGCTCCGTGTCAGCCAATAAGAATTCACTGATCCGCTCCACTTGTCTGCCCTGATACACCGACAGCGGCCAGCCGCTTCAGAGCGGCCTGATCCCACTGCTTCACAGTAACAACCCAGCTAGTGTACCTCCTGGGCAGCAGAATGTCTTCAGCCTTCACCCTCTTCCTGTAACAGAGACCAGCCGAGCTGTCACGTGCGGAGCCATCTCACGAATCCCGAAAGAAGCATCTGCCGAGCACCGGACATCGCCTCCTAGATACCAGCCGTCACCCCTCCTACAAACCCAGTGCTTCAGCACCCTCTCCTTGGCTGCAGCTCCGCTGACCAGGATGCCATCATTGGCGAGTGCCCACACACAGCCATGGCTACTTCCTCAGCCTTACTTCCCGCACTCGACACCTGGTAAGATGTGTGTAGTACTATAGGGGTGCTGTCATATACGCCTGCGGTCCCCGCTGCCAGCCACACACGTGTGTAGAGGTCGTGTCTCCGGTGCCCCAGCAGCCATCTACCCTTACCCTACCCCCAGTACTTCCTGCCTCTAACCCCCTCCTTGCCCCCCTGCACTGTCCCACCTATCCACTGCCCCCAGTATGTACCCATGCTGTCTCTCTAGCCCCAGCACTTCCTGCACCTAACCCCCTCCCTGCCCCCAGTACTGCCCCAGCTACCCCCTACCCACAGTATCTACCCATGCCCCCTCCCTACCAGTACTTCTGCCCCTAACCCCCCCTTGCTCTCCAGTACTGCCCCAGCTGCTATCTACCCAAACCGCATCCCTACCCCCAGTACTGCCTGTCCCTAACCCCCTCCTTGCCAGCCTGTACCGCCCCAGCTATCTACCCGTGCCTCCTCTATACCCCCAATACTACCAGCCCCTAACCCCATCCATGCCCCCACTACTGCCCCAGCTGCTATCTAGCCATGCCTCTTTCCTACCCCCAATACTTCCTGCCCCTAACTCCCTCCTTGCCCCCCAGTACTGCCACAGCTGCTATCTACAATTAACCCCTAACTACTCCCAGCACTGCCTGCCACTAGCCACCCCAACACTGTTTCAACTGCTGTCTGAACTTACCCTCTCCCTACCCCCAGCGTTGCCTGCCTTTACAGCCTCCCTCTACTCCCAGCTCTACCCCAACTTCTCCCTGCTTCTGCCCCAACTGCTACTTGCTTTTTACCCCTCTATCTTAAATGCCACCTGGCCCCCGCACAGTCCCAACTGCAGCCTTCCCTCACCCCTCAAAGTGTGATGGGACCCAGAATCGGTGGAGTAGGACCCCAATTTTTTATAGTGAGGGGTCCCTAGGACCCACAATTTGTTTCGCTCAGCGCGATCACTGCCATCTCAGTTCGACTTTAAAAAAGTCGAACTGAGATTGGGACTGCAGCGCCGGAGAGGGGGAGAGCCGAGGCAGGGACGAGGTGAGCAGCACTGGAGGACAGCCGCCGCTCACAGCAGCGTCCATCCGGCTCCGGGTGAACGCTGCCGTGAGCGGCGGCTGTGAGAGAGGGGGAGACGGGGGGTGGCGGCTGCGACATGGGACGGAGCGGCGGCTGCGACGGGGGACGGAGCGGCGGCTGCGACGGAAGGCTGAGACAGGAGGGACGGGAAGAGCAGCGTTACAGCAGCGGCTATGTAGTGTAGCGCTGCTCACCCCCATCTGCCGGCAGCTCTCCCAACCCCCACCCCGCATCTCAATTTGACTTTTGTAAAAGTCGAATTGAGATGTCGATTGAATAGGCTAGGTCGGATCCATTCCAACAAATGAATGGCGGAATGGATCCGACTTCAATTGAATATACCCCATAGGCTCCTTAGAAGACTAGATCACTGGTCACTTTTTGTGAGGGCAGCCACAAGGGATGGTGATGGTGGAAGCCTGACTAGAAGGGATGTTTACATACAACCAGGCTTGGACTGGCCCACAGGGGTATAGGGGAAACCACCGGTGGGCCCCACTGCCTGGGGGCCCACATCCTGCTCTAAGGATCAGATTCCAGACTGTGCACTTGAGTTATACATAAGTTACCTTTCACTGGACTATGGTGTATTTTCTACAGTGCATTGCTGTTATAAATCTGGTACATTATCATGCATGCAGCAGCTGAATTTACTGTGTATATTTATGAGGGGGCCCAGACGTTGCACTCTCTAATGGTTAGTCAAACCAATGAGAGGGCAGGCCACACCCCCTCTGCAGACTGGTCACACCCCTAAACATAGGCCCCTACCACTGCATTCCCGCGGTGGGCCCCACATGCCCCAGTCCGACACTGCAAATTACTGAGCTTATTTATTTATTTAGAATTTCTATTTCATCTTTATTTAGCGAGAGAGGCATGAGCACCCACCACTCCCAGAGAGGCATGTGCCCACGCCATCCAGAGCAAGACAGGTGCCCCCCACACCCCAGGCAAGACAAGCACACCCGTACCCCCTGGGCAAGAGAAGCACTCACCTCACCCCAGGAAAGACAAGCACCCTCCACATCCCGAGCAAGACAGGTGCCCCCGAAACCATGGGTAAAACAGGCCACCCCGACACCCTGGGTAAAACAGGCCGCCCCGACACCCTGGGAAAAACAAGCACCCCCACCATCTCCGGCAAGCCAGATGCCCCCACCACTTCGCACAAGGTAGCTACCCCCTCCACCCCGGGTAAGACAGATGCCTACACCACCACGGGCAGCGCAGGTGCCCCTGCCATAGATGCATGCACCAACACCATCACCACCTGAAAGGCATGCTCCACCATCATCAGAGTGGCATGCGCCCCCACCACCACTGGAGAGATATGTGCCTATACAAGCATCAGAGGCAAGAGCCCCACAAACACCGGAGTGGCATGTACCCCCACAAACACCATCAGAGAGGCCTGCAAACCCACCACTGCCTTCAAGACCATGTGCCCCAACCATCAACATCAGCGAGCCATGCACCACCACAAACACCAGAGAGGCATGTGCTCCCACCACCAGAGATGCTTGCTACCTCACCACTACCATTGGAGTTGCCTGACCCTCCACCACCACCATCAGACTGACTTGCAACTCCACCACCACCATCATCAGACTGACTCCACCACCACCATCAGACTGACTTGCTCCATCACCACCACCACCACCACCATCGGAGAGGCATGCACTACCACAAAGAGGTGCTTGCAGACACATAGCGTATTATTTACAAATACAATTTAATTTAAATGTTTGCTGCATAATACTACTACACTCTCTGTTTTCTTTTCTAATTGCTGAATTAATCCTTAAGAGCTACTGTGTCATTTAAAGCATTGGGGGTAATTCCAAGTTGATCGCAGCAGGAATTTTGTTAGCAGTTGGGCAAAACCATGTGCACTGCAGGGGAGGCAGATATAACATGTGCAGAGAGAGAGTTAGATTTGGGTGGGGTGTGTTCAATCTGCAATCTAATTTGCAGTGTAAAAATAAAGCAGCCAGTGTTTACCCTGCACAGAAACAAAATAACCCACCCAAATCTAATGCTTTCTGCACATGTTATATCTGCCTCCCCTGCAGTGCACATGGTTTTGCCCAACTGCTAACAAAATTCCTGCTGCGATCAACTTGGAATTACCCCCCATTGTTACATGGGTCATATAAGCATATATTTATTATTTCCCGACATAAGGACACACACAGCTTTCATAGTGGAAAATAAGATGCATTTGGTGGGGTTATAGGTAACAAGCCTTAGAAATGTTTGTCTGTTTTCTTAGAACCAATTACATACTTCCCATGGTGTGCTTTCATATAAATACACCTTTATTGTATTATCCGAGATAATCTGTTTTCGTGCTAAAAAACTGACTTTTACCACGTATCACAAAAAACCCTATTAAATTATTCCGAATAATTTTACCGCAAATTTCACTTCACCTACTCTGAGCAGATAAAAAGTTGGGGAAAATTCCTATTTTAAAGGTAAAAATTTGGGAATTTGGTTATGAACCCCTGGGACACCCTTCATAATGACTAATTAGGTACTTAGACGTTTATAATTATTTTTAATTGGCCAATAATGACATGTCAGTTTTGGGGTGAAAAGTGCAAAGAGATGGAATTTGGGGTTCAAGACATAGGATAGGTATACTGGGGTGCTTTATGAGTGGAAAAAGTGTATTTAGGCTTGCAGGTGGAAGTAGTCGGTCTGTTTACACTTTTTCTACTTTTGAAAGTCCTATACAATGACCCAAATATATATTTATACCCATTTTATGTACCCCAAATTTATTTGAGCACTTATTTTTCAATTTAAAAAAAATATGCATTAAACAGCCATTTGACCCAATTTAAGCACCTCAAATATATTTACAGTATTATGACCTATAATACACTTCTATACTGTTGTCCGATGTTAGTTTAGCATTTTTCGAGGTACAGGCTGATTTCCCCATTTTCGCCCTCATTTTTCACTTATTTTTTTGCTCAAGTCCCGTTTTCGGAAGTTTGGAATGGGAATGGGTAAAAAACGGAGGCGAGCATACATGCGAAAAGCCATTTTCACAGCTATTTTCACACAAAGAACTTCCGTGATTTCGGGGCTAATTGGATATCACCCTTTGTGTTTGTTTTTATGTCAGACTTTAGCATGTCTCAGTAAGGTTCTACAAGTTGGTCTGTCACCCGAACAAATTGGATAACGTTCTCATGCACACTGAAGTTTAAAAGTTTAAAAACTGTTTTGCGTGGCTCACTTTACATTAAAAGATACAAGGTGTCATGTTACAGTGATCCAATTCATCCCAAGTAACGCATATGTCAGGGTACAAACTGATTATTTAGCACAGTCCTTTCACTGCACTTTTTACCCTGACCACTAGGGAACATATCCTGCAGGTGCATAGTCTGTACTTTCCTGTTTTGTATAAAGACCACAGTGTAATAAATTAATGAGGTACTGTAAGGATGGCATAGAGAACGAAGAGAAGATAAAACAAAGGAAATAGATACTTCTTTATATCTGGTGTGTCGTGTCATGGAGCGCATATAATATAGTAAAGCCTACCATAACCTGTGAATCAGGTTATCTTAACATTATTATTTGAGGATTTCCGTCTGTGGGATAGATCAAATATAAATTCATATGAACAGGATTAATATACACTATATGGATAAAAGTATTTGGCCACACCTGTTCATTATTGAATACAGGTGTTTTAATCGCCACAGGTGTATAAAATCAAGAATCTAGCCATGCAGTCTCCATCTGCAAACATTTGTGATACAAAATGCGTCATTCTGAATAGCTCAGTGACTTCAAGCGTGGTACTGTGATAGGATGCCACCTTTGCAATACAGTCCGTGAAATTTCATCCCTGCTGGATAATCCATGATCAACTGTAAGTGATATTATTAGAAAGTGGAAGTGCTTAAGAACAGCAGCAACTCAGCCACGAAGCGGAAGACCACGTAAAATCACAGAGCGGGGGTCAACAGCTGCTAAGGTGCTCTGCTGATTCCATAGCTGAAGAGTTCTGAACTTCCATTGGCAGTAATGTAGCACAAAAACTGTGCACGGGAGCTTAATGGTATGGGTTTCTATGGCCAAGTAGCTGCATGCAAGCCTCATATCACCAAGTCTAATGCCAAGCGTTGGATGGAGTAGTGTAAACACACAGACACTGGACTGTGGAGCAGGGGAAACGTGTTCTGTGGAGTGACAAATCAGACTTCTCTGGTAGTCAGATGGGAGAGTCTGGGTATGGCGGATATTAAGAGAACATTACCTGCCTGACTGCATTGTGCCAACAGTGACATTTGGTGGAGGAGGGATCATGGTATGGGGCTGTTTTTCAGGGTTTGGGCTAGGCCCCTTATCTCCAGTGAAGGGCAATCTTAATGCTTCAGCATACCAAGGCATTTTGCACAATGCTGTGCTTCCAACTTTGAGGCAACAGTTTGGTGAAGGCCCTTTTCTATTCCAACATTAATGTGCCCCAATGCACAAAGGAAAGACTATAAAGGCATTGGGCCTAATTCAGGGTTGATCGCAAAAGCAAACTCTGCCTCCAAAGGGCAAAACCATGTGCACTGCAGGTGGGGAAGATGTAACATGTGCAGAGAGAATTAGATTTAGGTGGGGTGTGTTCACACTGTAACCTAAATTGCAGTGTAAAAATAAAGCAGCCAGTATTTACCCTGCACAGAAACCATATAAGCCACCCAAATCTAAATCTCTCTGCACATGTTATATCTGCTCAACCTGCAGTGCACATGGTTTTGCCCATTAGAGGAAGATTTTGCTTTTGCAATCAACCTTGAATTAGGCCCATTGTTAGGTGAGCTTGGTGTGGAAGAACTTGACTGGCTGCAACAGAGCCCTGACCTGAACCCCACAGAGCACCTTTGGGATGAAACGGAACTGAGATTGCGAGCCAGGCCTACTCGTCCAACATCAGTGCCTGTCCTCATAAATGCTCTACACAATGAATGAGCACAAATTCCCACAGAAACACTCCAAAATATTGTGGAAAGCCTTCCATGTAGAGAACAGACTGTTATAGCTGCAAACGGGAGGCCAACTCCATATTAAAATATATGTATTTGAATATTATGTCATTACAGTCCCAGTTGGTGTAATGGTCAGGTGTCCGAATACTTTTGTCCATATAGAGGTATATTCAATTAAAGTTGGATCCATTCTGACATGCATTTGTCGGAATGGATCCGACAGGACCTATTCAATGAACGGCCAAAATCGACAGGATTTGGCAGCTCCCGACAATCTCAATCCGACTTTAAAAAGAGTCAGATTGAGGAGATGACGGAGCGGAGAGGAGGAGACGGGGGAGAGCAGCGGGGAGACGGGGGAGAGCAGGAACCCGGTGGCCACAGCAGCGTAGCAGGAGGATGGTGCCCCATCCTCCTGCTGTGCTGCTGGGTTCCTGCTCTCCCTGCTGCTCTCCCCCGTCTCGCCGCTGCTCTCCCCCGTCTCCTCCTCTCAGCTCAATCAGGACAGTGTCAATCCGACTTTTTTTAAAGTCGGATTGAGATTGTCGGAAACGGGGCCAAAACCTGTCGGATTGGGCCCGTTTCTGACAGAAGCATGTGGATCGTTGGCTATTCCGCCGATCCAAGTGCTTTCTGACAAGTCGGAATTCACGACTTGTCAGAAAATTCTGGGGTCAATTGAATAGGTCGGAACCCTTTCCGACCTAAAAAAGTCGAAAACTGCCATCTTTCCGACAAATGGCAGCTTTCGACTGCAATTGAATACACCCCATAGTGTATGAATGGATAAGGTGTCTTGAACAAATAAGAAGCTGACACTGTATCGTTCAGTACAGGTTGAGTATCCCTTATCCAAAATGCTTGGGACCAGAGGAATTTTGGATATCGGATTTTTCCGTATTTTGGAATAATTGCATACCATAATGAGATATCATGGCGATGAGACCCAAGTCTAAGCACAGAATGCATTTATGTTACATATACACCTTATACACACAGCCTGAAGGTAATATTAGCCAATATTTTTAATAACTTTTTGCATTAAACAAAGTGTGTCTACATTCACACAATTCATTTATGTTTCATATACACCTTATACACACTGCCTGAAGGTCATTTAATACAATATTTTTTAATAACTTTGAGTATTAAACAAAGTTTGTGTACACTGAGCCATCAAAAAACAAAGGTTTCACTATCTCACTCTCACTCAAAAAAGTCCGTATTTCGGAATATTCCGTATTTCGGAATATTTGGATATGGGATACTCAACCTGTATTACAGATTCCCAGAACTGACAGAACTATTCAAGAAAAAGAGAAATGCAGATGCACAGTCTAAGCACTAAGAATACAGAAAGTCAAAATAATTCTGGCAGATTCTTACAATTAAAGTATTAGTGAAGTTCTCAGCACAAACCTGGCCAATAAAAGTGGATGGAGATAAAGTACCAGCCAATTAGCTCCTAATTGCCATGTTACAGGCTGCATTTGAAAAATGACAGTTAGGAGCTGGTTGGCTGGTACTTTATTTCCATCCACCTTATCTATCTTCAAATCTTAGTACATAGAATACTGGATATCTTATAGACTCTCTTATATTATACAGTGTGTGCGTGTGAGTGTGTGTGTATGTGTATATATCTATCTACCTATCTATCTATCTATCTATCTATCTATATATCTAGAGAGAGAGAGAGAGGAAGATACTAAAAGATGACTAGTGCATTATCCGTATGCCCTAACCTGCGACAAGTGTCCGCTGTCCCTGTTTTTTATGCCACCCGAGCCTGGCGACTTCAGGGACCCAGAACTTGATTTTCTCTATCGTCCTTGTGGATGCTGGGGTTCCTGAAAGGACCATGGGGAATAGCGGCTCCGCAGGAGACAGGGCACAAAAAGTAAAGCTTTCCGATCAGGTGGTGTGCACTGGCTCCTCCCCCTATGACCCTCCTCCAGACTCCAGTTAGATTTTTGTGCCCGGACGAGAAGGGTGCAATCTAGGTGGCTCTCCTAAAGAGCTGCTTAGAGAAAGTTTAGCTTAGGTTTTTTATTTTACAGTGAGTCCTGCTGGCAACAGGATCACTGCAACGAGGGACTTAGGGGAGAAGGAGTGAACTCACCTGCGTGCAGGATGGATTGGCTTCTTGGCTACTGGACATCAGCTCCAGAGGGACGATCACAGGTACAGCCTGGATGGTCACCGGAGCCGCGCCGCCGGCCCCCTTGCAGATGCTGAAGTAAGAAGAGGTCCAGAATCGGCGGCTGAAGACTCCTGCAGTCTTCTAAAGGTAGCGCACAGCACTGCAGCTGTGCGCCATTTTCCTCTCAGCACACTTCACACGGCAGTCACTGAGGGTGCAGGGCGCTGGGAGGGGGGCGCCCTGGGAGGCAAATGAAAACCTTTTTTGGCGAAAAATACCTCACATATAGCCCCCAGAGGCTATATGGAGATATTTAACCCCTGCCAAGATTCACTAAATAGCGGGAGACGAGCCCGCCGAAAAAGGGGCGGGGCCTATCTCCTCAGCACACAGCGCCATTTTCTCTCACAGAAAGCCTGGAGAGAAGGCTCCCAGGCTCTCCCCTGCACTGCACTACAGAAACAGGGTTAAAACAGAGAGGGGGGGCACTGATTTTGGCGATATTGAGATATATATAAAGATGCTATAAGGGAAAACACTTATATAAGGTTGTCCCTATATAATTATAGCGTTTTGGTGTGTGCTGACAAACTCTCCCTCTGTCTCCCCAAAGGGCTAGTGTGGGTCCTGTCCTCTGTCAGAGCATTCCCGGTGTGTGTGCTGTGTGTCGGTACGTGTGTGTCGACATGTATGAGGACGATGTTGGTGAGGAGGCGGAGAAATTGCCTGTAATGGTGATGTCACTCTCTAGGGAGTCGACACCGGAATGGATGGCTTATTTAGGGAATTACGTGAGAATGTCAACACGCTGCAAGGTCGGTTGACGACGTGAGACGGCCGACAAACTATTAGTACCGGTCCAGGCGTCTCAGAAACACCGTCAGGGGCGTTAAAAACGCCCATTTACCTCAGTCGGTCGACACAGACACAGACACGGACACTGAATCCAGTGTCGACGGTGAATAAACAAACGTATTTCTCATTAGGGCCACACGTTAAGGGCAATGAAGGAGGTGTTGCATATTTCTGATACTACAAGTACCACAAAAAAGGGTATTATGTGGGAGTGAAAAAACTACCTGTAGTTTTTCCTGAATCAGATAAAATAAAATGAAGTGTGTGATGATGCGTGGGGTTACCCCGATAGCAAATATTGGCGTTATACCCTTTCCCGCCAGAAATTAGGGCGCGTTGGGAAACACCCCTTAGGGTGATAAGGCGCTCACACACTTATCAAGTGGCGTTACCGTCTCCAGATACGGCCGCCCTCAAGGAGCCAGCTGATAGGAAGCTGGAAAGATATCCTAAAAAGTATATACACACATACGGTGGTTATACTGCGACCAGCGATCGCCATCAGCCTGGAGATGCAGTGCTGGGTTGGCTTGGTCGGATTCCCTGACTGAAAATATTTTATTCATATAGAGCATTTAATAGGATGCATTCTATATATATGTACGTGAGATGCACAGAGGGATATTTGCTCTCTGGCATCAAGATAAGTACGTTGTCCATATCACCCAGAAGATGTCATGGACACGACAGTGGTCAGGTGATACAGATCCCATACGGCACATGGAAGTATTGCCGTATAAAGGGAAGGAGTTAGTTGGGGTCGGTCCATCGGACCTGGGGACCACGGCAACAGCTGGGAAATCCAACCTTTTTACCCCAAGTTACATCTCAGCTGAAAAAGACACCGTCTTTTCAGTCTCAATCCTTCCTTTCCCATGAGGGCATGCAGGCAAAAGGCCAGTCATATCTGCCCAGACATAGAGGTAAGGGAAGTAGACTGCAGCAGGCAGCCCCTTCCCAGGAAAAGAAGCCCTCCACCGCGTCTGCCAAGTCCTCAGCATGACGCTGGGGCCATGCAAGCGGACTCAAGGTGGGGGGGTAGTCTCAAGAGTCTCAGCGCGCAGTGGGATCACTCGCAGGTTGACCCCTAGATAGTACAAGTATTATCCCAGGGGTACAGATTGGAGAGTCGAGACATCTTCTCCTCGCAGGTTTCTGAAGTCTGCTTTACCAACGGCTCCCTCCGACAGGGAGGCAGCATTGGAAACAATTCACAAGCTGTATATCCAGCAGGTGATAATCAAAGTACCCCTCCTACAACAAGGAAAAGGGTATTATTTTTCCACACTATATTGTGGTACTGAAGCCAGACGGCTTGGTGAGACATAGTCTAAACTGAAATCTTTGAACACTTACATAAAAGGTTCAAATCGAGATGGAGTCACTCAGAGCAGTGATAGCGAACCGGAAAAAAGGGGACTATATGGTGTCCCTGGACATCAAGGATTACCTCCAGTTTCAAATTTGCCCTTCTCAACAAGGGTACCTCTGGTTCGTGGTACAGAACTGTCAATATCAGTTTCAGACGATGCCGTTTGAATTATCCACGGCACCCCGGGCCTTTTACCAAGGTAATGGCCGAAAAGATGTTTCTTCAAAGAAAAAAGGCATCTAAATTATCCCTTACTTGGACGATATCCTGAAAAGGGCAAGTTCCAGAGAACAGTTGGAGGTCGGAAGAGCACTATCTAAAGTAGTTCTACGACAGCACGACTGGATTCTAAATATTCCAAGAATCGCAGCTGTTTTCCGACGATACGTCTGCTGTTCCTAGGAATGATTCTGGGCATAGTCCAGAAAAAGGTGTTCCTCCGGGAGGAAAAAGCCAAGGAGTTATTCGACCTAGTCAGAAACCTCCTAAAACCAGGCCAAGTATCAGTGCATCAATGCACAGGAGTCCTGGGAAAAATGGTGGCTTCTTACGAAGCGATTCCATTCGGCAGATCTCAGGGGATTTGCTGGACGAATGGTCCGGATCGCATTTTCAGATGCATCAGCGGATAATCCTGTCTCCAAGGACAAGGGTGTCTCTTCTGTGGGGGCTGCAGAGTGCTCATCTTTTAGAGGGCAGCACACTCAGCATTCAGGACTGTGTTCTGGGGACCACGGATACCAGCCTGAGAGGCTGGGGAGTAGTCACACAGGGAAAAAATTTCCAAGGAAGTGTGGTCAAGTCTGGAGACTTCTCTCCACATGAATATACTGGAGCTAAGGGCAATTTACAATGCTCTGAGCCTAGGAAGACTCCTGCTTCAAAGTCAACCGGTGCTGATCCAGTAGGACATCATCATGGCGGTCGCCCACGTTATCAGACGGGGCGACACAAGAAGCAGGAGGGCAATGACAGCAAGGATTCTTCGCTGGGCGGAAAATCATGTGATAACACTGTCAGCAGTGTTCATTCCGGGAGTGGGCAACTGGGAAGATTTCCTCAGCATAAATGAATTCCACCCGGAAAAGTGGAAACTTAATCTGGAAGTTTCCACATGATTGTAAACCGTTGGGAAAGACCAAAGGTGGTTATGATGGCGTCCCACCTGAAGCGCCAGGTCAAGAGACACTCAGGCAATAGCTGGGACGCTCTGGTAACACCGTCGGTGTACCAGTCGGTGTATGTGTTCCATCCTCTGCTTTTCATACCCAATGTATTGAAAATGATAGGAAGGAGAGGAGTAAGAACTATACTCGTGGCTCCGGTTTGGCCAAGAAGGACTTGGTTCCCGGAACTTCAAGAGATACTAAGAAGGGTCTTGATTCGGCAAGAACCGTGTCTGTTCCGGGACTTACCGCAGCTGCGTTGACGCCAAGGCGGGTGAACGCCGGATCCTAAGGGAAAGAGGCATTCCGGAAGAGGTCATCCCTACCCTGGTCAGAGCCAGGAAGGAGGTGACCGCACAACATTATCACCACTTAGGTGAAAATATGTGCCAGGGTGTGAGTCCAGGAAGGCTCCACGGAAGAATTTCAACTAGGTTAATTTCTACATTTCCTGCAAACAGGAGTGTCTATGGGTCTCAAATTGGGTCCATTAAGGTTCAAATTTCGGCCTGTTGATTTTCTTCCAGAAAGAAATTGGCTTCAGTTCCTGAAGTCCAGAAGTTGTTAAGGGAGTACTGCATATTCAGCCCCTTTGATGTCCCCAGTGGCACTGGGCGATCTCAACGTAGTTTTGGGATTCCTAAAAAATCACATTGGTTTAAACAACTCAAATCTGTGGATTTGATATATCTCACATGGAAAATGACCATGCTGTTGGTCCTGGCCTCGGCCAGGCGAGTGTCAGAATTGGCGGCTTTATCTCACAAAGCCATATCTGATTGTCCATTCGGACAGAGCAAAGCTGCGGACTCGTCCCCAGTTTCTCCTTAAGGTGGTGTCAGCGTTTCACCTGAACCAGCTTATTGTGGTACCTGCGGCTACTAGGGACTTGGAGGACTCCAAGTTGCTGGATGTTATCAGGGCCCTGAAAATATAGTTTCCAGGTTGGCTGGAGTCAGGAAATCTGACTTGCTGTTTATCCTGTATGCACCCAACAATGCTGGGTGCTTCTGCTTCTAAGCAGTCGATTGCTCGTGGGATTGGTAGCACAATTCAACTTGCACATTCTGTGGCAGGCCTGCCACAGTCTAAATCTGTTAAGGCCCATTCCACAAGGAAGGTGGGCTCATCTTGGGCGGCTGCCCGAGGGGTCTCGGCATTACAACTTTGCCGAGCAGCTACGTGGTCGGGGAAGAAAACGTTTGTAAAATTCTACAAATTTGATACCCTGGCAAAAGAGGACCTGGAGTTCTCTCATTCGGTGCTGCAGAGTCATCCGCACTCTCCCGCCCGTTTGGGAGCTTTGGTATAATCCCCATGGTCCTTTCAGGAACCCCAGCATCCACAAGGACGATAGAGAAAATAAGAATTTACTTACCGATAATTCTATTTCTCGGAGTCCGTAGTGGATGCTGGGCGCCCATCCCAAGTGCGGATTATCTGCAATACTTGTACATAGTTATTGCTAACTAAATCGGGTTATTGTTGTTGTGAGCCATCTTTTCAGAGGCTCCGCTGTTATCATACTGTTAACTGGGTTCAGATCACAGGTTGTACAGTGTGATTGGTGTGGCTGGTATGAGTCTTACCCGGGATTCAAAATTCCTCCCTTATTGTGTACGCTCGTCCGGGCACAGTACCTAACTGGAGTCTGGAGGAGGGTCATAGGGGGAGGAGCCAGTGCACACCACCTGATCGGAAAGCTTTACTTTTTGTGCCCTGTCTCCTGCGGAGCCGCTATTCCCCATGGTCCTTTCAGGAACCCCAGCATCCACTACGGACTCCGAGAAATAGAATTATCGGTAAGTAAATTCTTATTTTTGTGTACTTAAGTCCCTATTGTGTCCCCAGTAGACAAGAAAGTTAAATATAAGTTATTTTTTTCATGTATAATTATTTTTTCTCTCCTTTTTATTACGCTTATTCCATTGTATTTTCTGTGGTCTCTTTCCCCATCATAATCCTAGGAGCAAAACAGAGATGAAGGAGGCAGAAAACACAAGAGGAGGTTGCACAGTAGCACCAAATGGGAGAACCGATTTACTACGCTGAGCTGTCTCTGACCGGTCCATAACTGCAGCATGATGGCTCTTAGTGCATTCCAGCGATCCACACTACAGTGCTGTGCCAAAACAAACACATTACATAAGATTGTAGTACTTAGTACATACTGACCCTAGTCTTTAATTACTGTGTTTCTTCCCATCTATAAATTGCTGGCGTTATATAACTAAATAATAATAATGGTGTACATAGTACCCAGGCAATGTAAAATAAATAAAAAACATTTCATTGTGAACGGTCAATCAATGCATTCAGTCATTCGCTGGGACTTTTGTCATTTATGGTATAGTTTTGATAATTTTTACTAGAATGACTTAAACCCTTTTTCCACAGCCGCTAAAACCTGGGTAATTACAGTGATAACTTGGGAGCAGCAAAGTGGAAAAGAGTTAACTGAATTCCAGCGACCTGGGAATCCAACCCAGGTAACTTGCAATCATGGTCCCAGGAAGGACCCATTTACAGCATAGGAAGAGCTGCTGCATTTCCAAGCACCAGCACTGCACCTGGAAATAAGTCGGTCCAGCCGCCAGTCTGAAAGGGGCTAAGCCGGGTCGCATCGGAGTTGTAGCCCGATACAAAATCCCGAGTGCAACCCACCTTTTTAATCTGAAAGGGGTATTACACACTACTTGAAAATGAACAGAAAAACAAAGTAATATGAAAATAAATGATAGATATATAAACAGACAGATTATCTAAGTTACTACTACCTGTGGTCATGCCAAAAAAAAAAAAAAGATCTGTGTTTTCACATAAATTAAAGCCTGGAGAGCAGCCTACATTAGAAAATTCTCAACTTGCGACTCTTACCTTTTTGTTGTTTTCTTTAATATCTTGGGGGTTGAGGGACTTGTAGTCACTGGAGGAGAAAATGGCACAGTGGGTACAAACAAATCTCTTATTTATTTATTTTAAACAAGTTCAGTCTATAAAAAAAAAAAATACAAATTGTACAATAAAATTATATGGCAATGAGTAATTTCTCAGCAATTCAATCAACAAAACTAATAGTGTGGAAAATTAAAGCGGACAAAAATATATTAATAAATAATCTGAATATGGCTGATTTCAGCGCCTACAGCTTTTTGTCTAAAATAGGAGGCAAGGACCAGGGATGAGCTTTGACAGCCAAATTTGCCATGTGGTAATCCCTTGTCGTCAGCGTTCAAAGAGCTACAGGCTTATTTCTCTCATCTCATTTCAACATGAACAAAATTTTTAATAGCATCTTGAGGTCAGTAGTTTCTATAGGATTAAGGTAAAAAAAAAAAAAAATCATAAATGAAATGGAAGCTTAAAATGAAAGGGGGACATTGATAGTCAAAAGGTATAGAATGTTAACTCTTTGGGCAAAAAAAAACAAAAACCCCCAAACAAAAACATTCCAAAAACTGGTGACAACATGATTTCAGGTCGCAGAGTATTTGGGAATTCACATTATAGCTACACTATATACAGAAGCTGGAATCTGTGTACTTACATTAAGTCAGGTCTAAAGTAGTTTAATATTGCACAAAATGCCAACCCGTTCCTCCATGAAGTAGTGAAATTGGTTATTTTTACTCCTCTGTATGTTTTCGTCACTTCTTTGCACCATGTGAGCAGTGACTGGCTAGCGTTGGGTTGTCTCCCTAGAGTCGGACTCGGTAATGGGCTTGGCTGAAAAAGATTTGGATAAAAGGACAAACAGTGAATGGTGGTAACACCACAATGTAATCAGCAACAACATATATATTACTCTATGGCATCACACGTCCACAAGTACTACATAACAAATCCAATTATCTGCTGACAATCCAAACAAGATAGGCAACTTTGAAGAAAAATACAATGCACGTTGAAATGGCTGGCTTGCAAAGCACCATTTTGCCTGCTTAGCTCCATTTTATGTTCTAACTTAAATACCCAACTCTGCAAGAAACCAAACATCTTAATTATGTCGTATTCGCCGTAGTGATACACCTAACTTTTGTCATTATTAGTTGCTATATGTCACTGCTGCCTAAGTGATTCTATGTGCAGCCAGACTGATGGGCCCTTAGGCGGTACATGTTTTGTCTTTATGTTGCCAGGCCATAGAATTTGCGTGTACAGCACAGTCCAAATTTATATCTTTCTTAAAAATAGTGTATGTTTGTGGGTAAAAGCAGACAGCAGACAGGTCTGTGGCACACTGGGTCTGATTCTAAGGGGGGGATTCAGTTGCCCACAATATTTTTTCAGATGCAAAAATATGGAATTTTTGTAATGTTTTTTTTTCAATGCACTCTGATCAGCCCCTGTTTTTTTGCCCCAAAAAATATCTGTTTTCAGATTGAAAATACATAGGATTTATGATAAGTTCATGGACCTACATGTTTTTGCTGCCTAATTTGCGGAAAAAAAAAACTAATTATTGGGTATTATTTTCAGAGCCTCTGAGGTTCAGAAAAAAATGCCCGATAATAGCTTCCACTGCTTCGGGGATAACTGTATAGCCCCGGGGGATTAGTTCAATTGAGGTCCCCCCTAAATCGAATGGATCTATGTTCATTAGTGTAATCCGCGACTTCAGCCGTATGGCGCACATTTATGATTTTTTTGCGTATAACCATCCTATTCAGTTAGACGGAACTTGGTTGATCTGTTTTTCCATGGAATCGTATCTAACAGCCAGCGCTTTTTGACATGCAGATTTTGGCATTAGCATAAGGTGGTAGGTGTGACCTATTTTCTACACCACCACTATAATTGAATCTGAATGCAGCTGCAAGGCTAATCTTCCTCGTTAAATGTTCATCGGCTGCAGATCCACCGTCAGTCCCTCCTTTGGTTACCTGTATTCTAATGCACAGTATTCAATATAAAATACTTGTACTCACACACAAGGCCATTAACCAAACTACACCAATGTACATCTCTTAGCTTATCTCAAAATATTTCCCAACCCGACCTCTCCGCTATCTACAACTTCTACAAGATCTATGTCTCTCATCCACACTCATTACTCGCTCCCACTCACGATTGCAGGACTTTCTTTGGCCAGTACCCACTCTGTGGAATGCCCTACCACGCACAATAAGACTCTCCCCTAGTCTCCAAACCTTCAAACGTTCCCTGAAAACTCCCCTCTTCAGGCTAGCTTATCACATACCAGGACAGCTCACTCAACCTTCATAAGCTTTCCTATCTAATTATCTCCCAACTGTACAGTCCGCACATATCCTCCACATATTTTGTCTTTCTTGACGTTCCCTTCCTTCTGACCATGGTTCATCATTGCTGTGATGTGATATCATGCAACCCACCTAGAACCTTTGCAATCCGGTGGACAACTAAGCAACAGATATCGCCGATCCTTGTGGATCAATGCCAATTTCCCTATAGATTGTAAGCTTGCGAGCAGGGCCTTCCTACCTCTATGACTGTTTATTACCCAGTTTTGTTTTATCATTGTGTCCAATTGTAAAGCACAACGGAATTTGCTGCGTTATATAAGAAACTGTTAATAAATAATAAATAAATATTCTACCCAGAGTAATCTTACATAGTGCGCCTAACATGGCTGCCTCACCTGGTACCTTTCATCGGTAGACTATATAACCCATGGAATTTATTACCCAAAACGACTGCACCAACCCTGCATTATCCCTACACTTTTTTTTTTCTGCTTGCTGTAATGAATCGTTTGTACCATGGGGTTAATGCAGACCTGACCGCTACTGTGCATTTTCGCACAGCGAGCGATCAGGTCTGAACTGCGCATGCACAGGCACCGCATTGCGCCGGCGCATGGCAGAGATGCTATTGGCATCTCAGCCCGGCGATCGCCTCTGCCTGACTGACAGGCAGAGGCAGTTGCTGGGCGGACCGGTGGCGTTAGGTCGCTGTTTAGAGGGTGCGTTCAGGGCAACGCAGGCGTGCTCGGACCGTGCGGGGAGTGGGCCACAGCGGCTGTGTGACATCACACGCAGCCGCTGCGACCTAGAAAGCGATGGGTAGCTCCCTGGCAGTGTGCAGGAGCTGCGCTGGTAGGGAGCTACTCTTCAGGTACAAAAGCATCGCCGCCGTGCAATGCTTTTGTACCTGTGCGGGGGGAAGGGCATTGGCAGACATGCGGGGCGGACTAGCCCTGTGCTGGACCTCCTCCCGCATGTCAGGGTGGCTGAATGTAGCCGATCAGGACTGAATTAGGCACCATGTACTGTTGTTGATGTCTGTATAGCACCTTGAATCCTATGGGAGAGAGAGTGCTATATAAATAAAATTATTATGATGATGAAGATTTTTATTATTATTACTAGCTGAATACCTGTGCTTCGCTACGGGATGAGGGTGGTAAATTAGAATTATAGCTGTTCGGTAATTTACGTTGGTTGGAGTTCTAGTATATAGGCATATCTTGCTTCCCTGACCCACTTTGTGTAGTGGCCGGACCCCTTTTTGGTCCCCCCAAGGAACCCTGCTCTTCCCACTATACAACTTTCAGTCTGTGGCTTTCTGCTGCCTCCATTCCCCTCCTCACATCATGTCAGCGCCCCAGTGAAATTATCAATTTATTTACAGTTTCTTATACAGCACAGCACATTATGAATCTCCTAATATACTCTGTGCTGCTGGGGGACCCGGCTACTTCCACTATATAACTCTCAGTGTGTGGGTTTGTGCTACCACCATTCCCCACCTCATATCATGTCACTGCCCCTGTCACATGCAGGGCTGTCCTGCCTGACATATTATGCATTTCCTAATATACTGTGTGCTGCTGGGGACCCTGCTCCTCCCACTATATAACTCTCAGTGTGTGGCTTCTTGCTACCTCCAGTCCCTTCCTCACATCATGTCACTACCACCGTCACATGCAGCCCTGTCATCACGGACATAGCATGCATGTCCCGATATAGTTTGTGCTGCTGGCCCACCCCTAGGGGTGCTAGGGGTGTGTTACCCTCACAGTGTTTGTTCCCAGAGTGTAAGTCATATGTGTAGCAAGTTTGGTGTAAATTGCTCCAGGCATTCCAGAGTTATGCTGTCTGCTAAAATACTCTGTGCTGCTACCTCACCCCTAGGAGTGCTAGGGGTGTCTTACTCACACAGTGTTTGTTCCCAGTTTGTAACTCATATGTGTACCAAGTTTGGAGTAAATTGCTTCAGGCATTCTGGAGTTATGCTGTCTGCTAAAATACTCTGTGCTGCTACCTCACCCCTAGGGGTGCTAGGGGTGTCTTATTCACCCCTAGCACCCCTGACTTCAGACGGACGAAACGCGTTGGGTATACCTCAGTTGACCTTCCATTTTTAAGATAAGCACCTTTCTCTTATCTGAAATATATTTTTATATCTTTATTGTTCCAGATATGTTTTTATATTTTTTTTTATGTGTTAATCAGCCTGAATTTATGTTTTAATCAATCAAAACCACCCTTCTTTATTCCATCCAACCCTTTTTTTGTATTTTTATTAAAATGTCTGTTTTATAATAAATACCCCTCCATTTTTATACCCCTCCAGAAATACGTATTGCATCATTCTTCATATATATATCCTTTAAGTGTAGACACTGTTAGTCGCTAGTACCCCTACCCTCCCTTGTATACTCTTAACTAACAGGCAGCTTATCACTGCCTATTTTCTGGGGTCAGCCGACACCTTTTACCCTTAAAGGAGTGTCTACACCCCTGGTTATATTATATATTTTTTAAAATGTATAGTTGGCCTATACACCTATACTTGTGGCGCCATACTCCCACCACTCTATATATATATATATATATATATATATATATATATATATATTTATTATATATACATACAAATATATATATATATATATATATATATATATATATATCAGGCTTTTTTGTTACCAGTAACTTTTTAAATGAGAGCAAAAATAGGATTTTAATTACCTACCAGTAAGTCCTTTTCTCGTAGTCCGTAGAGGATACTGGGGTCCACATTAGTACCATGGGGTATAGACAGGTCCACTAGGAGCCTTGGGCACTTTAAGAAATCAATAGTGTGCACTGGCTCCTCCCTCTATGACCTTCCTACCAGACTCAGTCTAGAAACTGTGCCCGAGGAGACAGACATATCCTGAGGAAGGATGTAACAGAACAGTTGTGAGATTTGAACCAGCACACACACAAAAAGCGGAAAGCCAAGCTAACCAAACTTGAACAGGAACAGCAACAGCTGAACCAACAACATTACTTAACTAAGTAAAAGTGGTGGAAACACAAAGCACTGGGAGGCGCCCAGTATCCTCTACGGACTACGAGAAAAGGATTTACCGGTAGGTAATTAAAATCCTATTTTCTCTTACGTCCTAGAGGATACTGGGGTCCACATTAGTACCATGGGGATGTACCAAAGCTCCCAAACTGGGTGGGAGAGTGCTGAGGTTCCTGCAGAACTGATTGGCCTCTGAGGTCCTTCAGTTTGGTCAAAGTATTGAACTTGTAGAACTTGGCAAACGTGTTTGAACCCGACCAAGTAGATGTTCGGCAGAGCTGTAAAACCGAGACACCCCGGGCAGCCGCCCAGGAAGAACCCACCAACCTAAATCGAGTGGGCCTGTACTTTAGGAACCGGCATTCCTGCCGTAGAATAAGCCTGCTGGATAGTACACCTGATCCAGCGAGCAATAGACTGCTTGTAAGCAGGACACCCAATTTTTGGGGGATCATAGAGAACAAACAGCGAGTCAGATTTCCTGTGACGGGCTGTCCGTTTTACATAGATTATCAAAGCCCTCATAACATCCAAGGACTTTGAGGTAGCAGAGGTGTCTGTAAACACCGGAACCACAATAGGTTGGTTGATATGAAATGCAGACACCACCTTAGGAAGAACGTGCTGACGCGTTCTGAGTTAAGCTCTATCTTCATGAAAAATCAAATAGGGGCTCTTATGAGACAACACCCCCATTTCGACACATGCCTTGCAGAAGCGAAGGCCAACAGTGTAACGGTCTTCCACGTAAGAAACTTAACGTCAAGCTCCTGTAAAGGCTCAAACCAATCCGATCGTAGGAACTGCAACACCACGTTAAGATACCAAGGTACCATGGGAGGCACAAAGGGCGGTTGGATGTGCAGAATCCCCTTCAAGAACGTCTGAACCTCAGGGAGGGAAGCCAATTGTTTCTGGAAGAAAGTGGATAAGGCCGAAATCTGGACCTTTAAGGAGCCCAGACGGAGACCCACATCCACACCTGACTGCAGAAAAAGGAGAAAACGTCCCAGCTGAAATTCCACTGCAGAAAATTTCCTGTTTTCACACCACGAGACATATTTTTTCCAAATACGGTGGTAATGTTTAGACGTTACCCCTTTCCTGGCTTGGATCAGGGTTGGAATAACTTTGTCTGAAATGCCTTTCCAGGCTAAAATTTGACGCTCCACTTCCATGCTGTCAAACGTAGCCATGGTAAGTCTTGATAGACAAACGGCCCCTGTTGTAGAAGATCCTCTCGAAGAGGTAGAGGCCACGGGTCCTCTAGGAGCATCTCCAGTAGATCCACCGGGCCCTCCGTGGCCAAACCAGAGCAATGAGAATTGCTTGAACCTTTTCCCTTTTTATTCTTTTGAGAATTTTTGGGATCAGCGGAAGAGGTGGAAACACGTAAACCATCTGGTAGACCCATGGAGTCACCAGAGCGTCCACCGCCACTGCATGCGGGTCCCTCGACCTGGAACAATACCTCGTGAGCTTCTTGTTGAGCAGAGAGACCATCATGTCTATTTGTGGAGTTCCCCACCGACGTATCAAGGACTCGAACACCTGCGGGTGAAGGCCCCACTCTCCTGGGTGGAAGGTCGTGTCTGCTGAGGAAGTCTGCTTCCCAGTTGTCTACTCCCGGGAATGAAGATTGCCGACAACGCCACTGCGTGTCTCTATGCACAGAGGAGAATCCTGGTTACCTCTGACATTGCTGCTCTGCGTTCCGTCCTGTCGGTTTATGTACGTTTATGTATGTTACTGCCATCACATCGTCCGACTGAACCTGGGTGGCTTGATCTTGAAGAAGATGCGATGCCTGTAGAAGGGCGCTGTATATGGCCCTTAGTTCTAGAATGTTGATTGTCAGAATGGTTTCCTGACTTGACCATTTTCCTTGGAACTGTTCCCTTTGGGTGACTGCACCCCAACCTCTGAGGCTTGCGTCCGTGGTTAGCAGAATCCAACTTTGAATCCCAAACTTTCGACCCTCGGTCAGGTGAGAAACCTGAAGACACCACATATGAGAGATCCTGGTTTTTGGCGACAGACGTATCCTTTGGTGCATGTGAAGATGCATCCGGAGCATTTGTCCAGCAGATCCAGCTGGAGGGGCCTCGCATGAAACCTTCTGTATTGCAGAGCCTCGTAAGAGTTCCCCAGAAGGCGAATGCATAAATGCACCGATATCCGGGCTGGTTTCAGTACATCCCGCTCCATCGACTGGATTACCAATGCCTTTTCCAACGGAAGGAACACCGTCTGTTCCTCCGTCCCCGGTATCATCCCCAGGAACGGAAGCTGTTGGTTCCAAGTGGGATTTTGGTAGGTTCAGAATCCATCCGTGATCCTGAAGCAATCGGGCTGACAGGGCAATGCTGTCCAACAACCTCTCCCTGGATGCCGCTTTTATCAGCAGGTCGTCTAGATACGATATTATGTTCACTCCCTTCTTGTGGAGGATAAACATCATCTCTGCCATCACCTTGGTGAATACCCTCGGTGACGTGGAGAGGCCAAATGGCAGGGCTTGAAGCTGATGGTGACAGTCCTGCAGTGCAAACCTTAGATAATTTCTCTCTCACCTAGTTATATCTCACTGATTTACCCCTGCTGTATTCAGCAGCCTCTCTCACTAACCTATTTTCACTATATAATTTTTCACTTTAGTGTTGCCCTGGGGTCACTCAGCTACTTCATTTTGGGGTGTGCTGCGTCCTAGATTGTACCCCCCCCCCCCTCCGAAATGTTAGGGATGTTATGGACTTGCCCGACTAATGAGGTTACCTGGATTCGGTGGGCAAGCCGTTGCTTATGGCCATAACTCCAGACACACCAGGAATTCCCTTTCCTCCAGACCTGAGATCACCGCTCTCAGAGACTCCATCTTGAACTTTAACACCCGTATGGGTTCAGTGACTTGAGGTTTAAAATGGGTCTTAACGAACCGTCCGGTTTCGGTACAACAAAAGGGTTGGAGTAATAACATTTGTTTTGTAGGTGAAGTGGAACTGGGACAATGACCTGAGTCTGTACCAGTTTTTGAATTGTCTTCTGTAACGTCACACTTGCTTCCGGAGAAGCTGGTTAGCCTGATTTGAAGAATCTGTGAGGTGGGAGTTCTTGAAACTCCAGTCTGTATCCCTGGGTGATAAGGTCTATGACCCAGGGATCCTGGCAAGATGTTGTCCAAACGTGACTGAAATAACGTAACCGAGCTCCCACCTGCCTGTCCTCCAGGCAATGTGGACCAACCGTCATGCTGAAGGCTTTGAGGAAGCAGACCTGGATGCCTGTTCCTGTGAACCTGCAGCTGCTGGTTTTCTGGTTTTACCTCTATTACTTTTGAAGGTTGTAGAAGAACCCTTGGATATGCCCTTGAATTCGCTGTCCGAAAGGACTGCAGAGTTGGAGCAGAGTAGGATTTCCTAGCTGGAGGTGTTGCGCAAGGAAGGTATGTAGACTTACCCGCCGTAGCCTTGGATATCAACTTATCCAATTCATCCCCAAATAGGACGTCCCCTGTGTAAGGTAGATTTTCCACTCCTTTCCTGGAGTCCGCATCTGCAGTCCACTGGCGTAGCCACAAACCCCTGCGTGCTGACACCGCCATGGCAGTGGTGCGTGCGTTGAGCAAACCAATTTCCTTTAAGGCCTCCACCTAAAAGTTTGCAGAATCTTGGATATGCTGCAGGAGTAAAACTATCTCCCCCCTGGGTAAGGAATCCAAATTGTCAATTAGATTATCTGACCATTTTGCGATGGCTCTAGTGATCCATGCACAAGCAATAGTGGGCCTCTGGACCACTCCCGCCGACATGTATAGTGATTTGAGAGTATTCTCAATTTTCCAGTCCACTGTGTCCATAAGGACGCAGCCCGGGCACAGGTAAGACAATCTTATGTGACAACCTGGACACCGATGCATCGACAATCGGCGGGTTTTCCCATTTCACTCTATCTTCCAGGTGAAAGGAAAGGATGTAGTCAATCTTTTAGGGATCTAATTTTTTTTGTCAGGGTTAGCCCAAGTTTCATCAAACAGGGCATTCAATTCCTTTGATGCAGGAAAAGTAGCCGAGGACTTCTTTTTTACATGAAAAAAAGGATTCATCCTCCACCTCTGCTGTCTTGTCAGGATTGTGCAGTACATTTCTGATAGCCTCTATCAGGGCCTGTATGCCTTGTGATAAGACAGCATCCCCCCCACCCTCCTCTGGATCCGACTTCTCAGGATCCGTATCACCCTGCATGGTTTGTGCCAGAGTACGTTTTTGTGGGCAAATGGCGAGAGCTTGGGGTGCAGGCATGGGAGCTGAATCTTTATTTATCAGGTCATCTATAAACTGCCGCAAGAATTGTGCCTCCTTTTCGGTATTAGAAAACTAAGTATAAATATTTAAAATCATCCCTTTAATGGTAGCCAACCATGGAGGTTCAGCCCCACTGGACTGGCAGTGAACACTATCCTGAGTGCAGGGAAGTGAGTCCCCAGGATATAAGAGACATTCAGCTGTACAAGAAACACAGTCTCTGGACATGATTGTAAAGGGACCCCTACACACACACACACACACACACACACACACACACACACAAACACACACACACACACACACACACACACACACACAATAGGTGAAAACACAGTATATGTAGGCAGGGTCTTGGAGAGACACAGAATTCAGCGCCAGCCACACAGCGCCCCTGTAGCAATAGCAAAACTAAGCTGGGTCGCAATAAACAAACTCCGGAATAGTGCTTGTAATATGTACACTGCTTCCCCCTCCCCCTCTAAGACCCCCTGGTACCGCTGAGGAGACTTGGGGTCCAGATAGAGGAGATGTGCGTCCCTGTGTAGTGCTTGTCTGAGCTGCAGAGAGAAATGGCGCTGGAGAGCTGCTGGATCCGCTCAGTGGGAAGCCCCACCCCCCGAAAATGGCACGCGGCTTCCCGCATTTATAGTGGTCCCAAGGTAATTTTTTCTTAACACAGTGTAGAAACGCTTGTCAATAGGAGTTGTCCAGTGTGGGTATCTTGGATGGCCCAGCGCGCCACTCACAGCAGGACCCGCCGCAGCGTGTGCCCATCTGAGCCTCCCTGGAACGCAGCCTGCATATAGAGCTGCGCTCCTACCCTAGAGCCGCCATTCCCGCCGGCGACCCGCTAACCGGGTCACCGGCGCTGTACTCACCACTCTTCAGACTTAGTTACGGGATGGCGGCATGCTGCGGGAGGGTACACTGCACCATGGTGTGGATTGCGAATAGCTCCCTCAGGAGCTCAGTGTCTTGCCAGCAGAGAAACAGGACCATTAACTCTAAGGAAGTTAAGTCCCACGAAGCAGTCAGGCTGTTGCCTAAACAGCCCTGACTGAAAATAACAAACATTAAAAATAAAAGTAGAAAACTCTTCAGGAGCTCTCCAAAGCGTGACCGGCTACTCCGGGCACATTTTCTAAACTGAGTCTTGTAGGAGGGGCATAGAGGGAGGAGCCCAAGGCTCCCCATGGTACAAATGTGGACCCCAGTATCCTCTAGGACGTAAGAGAAACACACAAATAAGCCCTTGTAGGAAAAAAAAAGCAAATAAATGCTGATTCAATGCAAGCTCACTGAAAATTGAATGTTGCATTAATTATCATCAGGCAATGAATGACATGCTCCATTTATTGAAGTAGAAAATACTGTATGATCTCCACCCCTGATGGTAATCTTTTGATGTCTGTAATAGCTGTCAGTTTGCAGAGACACACGGTTACAGGCTACATTGAGCTGTAGCCTTTGGCAAACCCCTTATGACGGCTCCTGCGACAAACGGCGGCTCTAAACTTCTGTCTGGAGAAAATGGTGTCGAGTGAAAGAGTTTGATTGTAATTTGGACACTTCAGGCACTATATACAGCTCTGTAACTGAAACACACCCTTCCAAGAATGAGTCATGTAAAATTATCTTTTCAGTTACAATAGGGGGAAAAAAAATGACAGACAAAAATTAAGAGTTTTTCAGCATTTTTCTGTCTCTTTGATGACAACGCTGAAAATGGATATGACATGTTACAAACACCATCTAAGTGTACGAAGGTGTTGTCATTGACAATATTTTGGTTGAGGATTCTTCTGTTCTGAGAAAGTACCAAAGCATTTGATGGTTGAAATTAAACATGTTTTGCAGTACAATAAATACAAATATATACAGTTTAAATATTATTTATTTTTAAATGTGTGATGTAATATATTGGTCTGGCAGGTTACGCCAAATGTTACTACAAACACTGTATGCATGAATAAGGGGATGAGGACAGGTGTGGATCATTAGAGCTACACTAAAAAGGTCTACAGTCAATAAGTTAACCACTAATGGTCGACATGCATTAGGCTAACAGGGTCAAACAGGGTCGACACAAACAATTTTTCAAATTTTTTTTTTGGGTGTTTAGTCACTTTTCTTCCACAAAAAAAGCCCTATTATTGTAAAGGTTCGCTCGCCATGCTTCAGGCAAGGTTGTTATTCCCAATCGTAGTCCATGTGGTTGGTAAAGTATGAAGAAAATGTAAAACAAAATTTGGAAGAAATTTTTTTAACTTGAGTCAAGCATATGTGTGTCATGTCGACCTTTTGAACCAGTCAAATTTTGACCATGTCGACTGTTTTTGACACTGTCGACCTAATGCATGTCGACCATTAGTGGTTGACCTATTGACTGTAGACCATTTTAGTGTAAATCTATACTGAGGACAGAGCTGGGTCTCAGGCAATATTTCTTAAAACCTGGATCCACCTCCAAGGTCATCACTGCATTGCACCACCCTACACATTTTCGGTGATTGCCTTGCAGCACTACATGCTCCAGCAGAAGTATGGAGAGAGGCTGCAACGTTTTCAGGTCATCCACTTTGTATCTATCATGCCACATGGACAGCTAGGGCCTGTATTCAAAATGGGCAGCACAATATTCAGCCTGCTGCCTCACAGCGCTGATGCCTTGGGTTGATTTTCCACCAAGTCACGATTGATGTGGAGTTTATACGTTCTCCACGTGTTTGCGCGTGGTTTCCTCCCTCAATCCAAAAACAATCTGCTAGGTTAATTGGCTTCTGATAAAAAAAGTAACAAAATACAGTATGTATGTAAATAACTTAATAAATAAAAGATAAATAAACAAAACAATAAGCACAGGTACAATATATAGATTTTAGGTGTGACAACATTATATCATACATGAAGAGACAGGTATTTTATGATCTTTGACAACCAAGCCCGCTTTGCTCTACCGACTATGGGGTAAATTTACTAAGATGGGAGTTCTATTTAAGATGGGATGTTGCCCATAACAACCAATCAGATTCCAGATATTATTTTCTAGAAGGTGCTAGATAAATGAGAAGTAGAATCTGATTGGTTGCTATGGACAACATTCCATCTTAAATAGAATTCCCATCTATCCCATTACCCCCCATGTATTGCATTTATATTTAATTCCTTTAAAGTCACACAAACAAGTTTTAGATATATGCCAATGATTACAGCAAGCATCATGTAGTTTATTATAAACTTCTTTATCTGTACTAAATTGCTTTCATCAAAAATACCATAATTAAAAATGTAAGCCAGGTAACCAGTGCCACACGTCCCGCTGCTTATACAGTTTTATATATTTTGCAGTGCTATTTCAGGAGGCCTCACAAAATCTATTTAGACATGTGCACTTTCTTCCCCTCACCCAACTCATTCAGGCACTTGTGAGAAAAGCATATGTAACCCAGAAAGTCATTCTCCCTTATGTAGGGAGAAGCAGAAGAAATGTCAGCTTATAGGGTTAGTTAATAAAATCCATCAGTAAAGCATCCTTGCTTATAGTTTTGATCTTATTTTTAAAAGGTCCTGTTTTAGAACTAAGGCTTTGATTTAAAGATATTGTTGCAATGTGTACAACATGCTCTACCTGGTCCAATGTGTATAATGGGCTCTGCCTGGCGCAAAGTGTATAACGTGCTCTACCTGGCGCAGACTGTATAGGAGGTTCTATCTGGTGCAATGTGTATAAGCGGCACTACTGTGTGGTGTAATGTGAATTGGCACTATTATGTGGCCATGCTCCTTCCCCATGAAGCCACAACCTTGATTTTTTTGTTGGGCGCCTGTACTTTCTGCCAAAGGGCACCAAATATCTAGTTACAGCTCTGGTGCAGAGTGTACTGTATACTACACAGCCCTGCAGCATTGTCACCCCCTCCTCCCCCTTGCAGCACTTTTGTAGTGTCCAAATCAAGTCTGTGGTTTTATATTTGAATCATTAATAAGAACCTTCATTCCCATGGGACCCATAAATGGACAGGTAGAACCCCAATTTTTAAAAGTGAGGGGTCACTGGGACACCCTTTTTTATAGCGCGATCACTGATATAACTGATATATCATTACTATATCAATAATACTCCATATTTGGATGAGCGCAAATAAGGTCAACCTACAATGGTTAGGCATTGTTATATTAGATGCACTCCATGTATTAAGGATTTGCTGGACCATTTTATGAGAGATATAAGGTTTCCTTTTTATTTATGTTTGATAAAAAGTGTATTTTAATGTTTTTGAACAAGAACATGATTAACTAACTGATATAGTTAATAAAAAAAAAAACAACCAGGTTGAATACAACAATAAAGAAGTTAAAAAGTCAAGACACTTAACAATAGATTCACAAAGCTAATTTTCAGCCCGAGAAAGTTTCAAAACCCCTGGTCAGAGCCCCCACCCAGAGCATATGTGCCTCACTCTACTCTCCAAGAACAATGAACAGAAGACTTTCAGTATATAACCACTTAATAGCAGCTGAGTCAATCAATACATGAATCATTCTGACAGACCCCCCTGTCCGAGTGACAGAAGCACCTGTTCTAATGACAGACTCACAAATACACCTGTCAGAATACCCAGAGATCTGTTGAGGGGGTCTTAACCTTGGTTTTCCTGCCCTAATTCAGTTGGACTAATGAAAAAAAAAAAATGTAAAAGCCCTACTGCCATGGAAACAATATATGTTATGTTTTCTTTACATTTTATAAATGCGGGATAGGATTACAGAAGATAAGGGGAGAAGGAATTAGGTTGGGATAGCGGCTGTTGATGTAGGAAGCAGCGGAAGCCTCATTACTACCTTTGGTGCATCTACAAACAGAAAGCAGTGCCGCAACCACCATCATTCGTTTCTGCATGTTATGCACACCAGTGCCTGCAGGAAAGTACTGGTGTCAGGACTGTTATGCACTCCAGTGCCTGCAGGAATGTACTGGTGTTTGAACTGTTATGCAAAACAAATGGACTTACAGACAGACTGGGGAATATGACATAACGTACACAGAAGGTGATAGGGTAACAAAATACACACAAAGTGAACAGAGAAGCCCAGAGGCTAAGGAACTGGGTATCTCCCTTGTATTAGAACTGCTCAGATGAGAAAAGCAAGATGTTGTGTTTTAATACGTAGAGAACCCGAAATGCTGTTGCTAAGGGCAACAGCAAAACCCTAAAGGGTTACCAACGGGTGTGGCAGTAAACTCCTTGGTCAGAGATGGAATGATAGACACAAGGAGAGTCTCCACAATCCTAATTCTCACTTGCAGTGCACAGGTTCAGCTTACTGCCACTAAACTGACCCCTGACACCTAGCAAAGTGAGACAGGATTAGACAGGCAAGTCTTAGAATACAGCCGCAAACTTGCTAAGTTCACAGAGTAGTAACAGAACCCCAGCAAGCTAAACGACTGACTCCAGTCTTACTGCTAGGTCTGGATTGGCAGAGTGTAATACCAAATCCCCAGGCCTATTTGCAGTAAGCAACAAACAAATACAAAGCTACACAGTACTGGCTAACTTTCAGAAACTGACTAACCAACAAAGATTCAGCAGCATCTGCTTACCCTGAGAAGAGGCCTTATAAAGCAGGTGCTGTCCACGCCCCACTCAGACCTCACAGACTGTGAGCACAAAAACCAGCACCGGATCCCCTGCCATGCACAGAGCCTATAACCACTGCACAGCAAAAGACCCGAACCGGAGTATCAGCTGCGCTCAGGTCACTCCGCTAGCACTTGTCTCCCGGTTGCCATGACGACGTGGCAGCACAGGGCAGGAGACCCTAACACTGCATTGAACTGGGCCCATTCTAGGTGCAAGAGATCCATCAGAAAAATACATCCTTTTCCCTGAGCTTAAGATACACTCTCACAAGACAGGACTGTTACCCGTGTTTGCATTGTTGCGGTACTGAAATGCCCAATTTCACGGCCAAGTTCCGCACAACTCTGTATAGGATGGACTTATGCAAAAATGCATACATTTGCATCTATGCGACTGCATACAGCAATCCATCCAACTAAAGGGCCCCATACACTACAACGATATGTCTGAGGCTGAAGTCGGATGCAATTTCCCTTGAACTCCCCCGGGATCTTCCCGGGAGTCACTCCATACGATTTGGTACTTTTGTGCTATTTTTGCATAAGATATTGCATGCGATTGATGAAGCCGCTATAAATCGCATACAATATATCATACAGCATACAATTGTACCAAAATATATATCTGATGGGCTGAATTAGAGGGCTAGGGGGGCTGGGAATGTCCTGAGAATGCCAATCAAACTTCCCTGTGATACATTGCATGCAATATATCACATGCACACAAAAAATTACAATATACCATTAGTGCAGCACCAACAACCTAGGGGATCCTATCCAATGCTCACAGGACTGCGCATCGGATCGGATCGGATCGAAAACACATACGATTTGACACTTTTCATACTACATATCGGGCCGAAAGGTCAGAATTGCATGAAATCGTGCGAAATCGTTGTAGTGTATGGGGCCCTTAAGAATCATCCCCAATATGTTTACACGTATCATTTAGGATACACTGGACTTTTTATTGAAGAGATCACAGTGCAATATAAAAAGATATGTATAACAGTTACATATATTCACTTAGCAAAAAATTTGTATGAAAACTAGGTAATTACAATCAATTGAGTGATCCGTTTTATTTATTGAGAGAAGAGAGAGTCCTCACACATAACGGTAAAGTGAACCGTAAGAGGAGAAGGTATGGGAAACAAAGAGAGAAAAAGAAAGAATAGAAGAAGAAAAGTGGAGTGAACCCCCGATAGGACCACTACGGTCAGAAGAGAAGAAAAAAAACAATAAAAAAAAAAAATCAGATATTTAATTTCGATCCCATGTAGTATATTAGCGGGTAAAAAGGGGAAGGAGCATGCTGAGATGCCATCCAAGGACTCCAAACTTTATCAAAGGATTTGGCAAAGTGTCTAATTATGCCCGTTATATATTTCATCTTGTAATTAAACCAAATACGAGACATAACAGAGTTTAAAGATGGAGAAGAAGGCATCTTCCAATCAGCTGCTATTTGACATGTCGTAGCATTTATAATATGTCGCGCCAGTTTGTTTTGATCTCTAGTTAGATCAACAAACCCCAGTGGGAGAAGGAAATATTTAGGGTCATAGGGAACAGGGACCTCAAGAACTGTGGAAATGAGGACTATAATCTTTCCAAAGTGTAGGTTATTTTAGGGCATTGCCACCAGATATGCATAAATGTACCCTCTTCAGAACACCCCCTCCAGCATCTATCGGAGGTATGTGGAAACATAGCTCGCAGCCGGGAGCGTACATAATACCACCTATAGACCAATTTGTATATGTTTTCCTTAATTTTGACATATATTGAGCTAGAAGTAGCATTGTCCCATATCTCCGACCACTCTTCAGGAGTCAGGTCAGAGCCCAAATCCTTCCCCCAGGCAATTTCGTAAGAGTCCCCCGTGGTAGACGTCTCCCCGACCAACAGTGCGGAAACAGTGGATATTAAGCATTTGGCTGAGGAGCGTCTCCAACAAAGTGTCTCAAAGTCCATAAGTGGCCCCTGATTAAGGAGATCTTCCATCTTAGAGTGGAAGTGTCGTATCAGTAGATATTGATAAAAATCTGTAGAGGGGAACTTAATTCGTTCCTGAATCTGGGAAAATTGGGGGAAGCCAGTATCTTTAGTGATATCATTTAGATATAGAATATTACCCCTCTTCCAGCGAGGAAAAGCTGATCTATTCAAGCCCGGAGGGAACTCAGGATTATGGAATAAAGGGATTAAAGGGGACGGACTGGGAGCAAGTTTGTATTTTCTGTTGACGTAATCCCAAATGGATAAGGTGTGCAAAACTATAGGAAGAGAGAGCACAGATCTGGGGCGACGCGTCTTAGGGAGCCATAGTAAGGAAGAGATTGAGGAAAGGCCTAGATTATCCACCTCAATATCAACCCAGACTTTTCCAGCCTCGGGATTGCACCATTGCACACTGGGGCAAGTTGAGCTGCTAAATAATATCTTTTAAATTTGGGAATACCCAAACCTCCACCCCGAGAAGGACGTTGCAAAACACTCAGTTTTACCCTAGGGCATTTACCGGCCCAAACAAAGTAAGACATATGAAATTGCAAGAATTTAAATACATAAGCAGGAATGTATAGGATATATTGGACTTATAACAGCTTCATTCTTATCTTTGTCCAAAACGGACATCTTTACAAAGATTCTACCACTGCAGATACCTATTCATATTTGATCTGGATGGTCACAGGAATTCTAGTCATAGGAGACCAGAGTGTAAGTAAGGGGCAGAGGTGGTGGAGGGGGAAAAAAAAATTGTCAGAGTCATAGAATAAAATGTGATACAGAGGTATGAAAGACCTCAGAGTAACCAGTCTAATGCGGCAATAAATCTAAGGGGCAATTCTCCGATGCCGATCCGCCAATTTTTCTGAGCATTATTTCTTAGGGGATAGGCGAAAACCTACATGTTAAAATTCCATGACTTAACGATTCCGAAAATTTTTGGGTCGAAAAAGGCAACTTGAGGATTTCCAACATGTTGGATTTTGCTAATGACCCAATCCAGTCAAAGACCTCGACCCAAAGCAGTCAATCTTCTGAGGGATTTAATACTTACAGTTGCTTAATATGTGACAAGTATAACACCTCAGTAGACAACATGAGGCTAGATAACTATTCATTTGGTTAGGGTGCTTTCCAATAAGGATCCATTCGGGTGTAAATCATAAATGGCAGTATAATAAAACCTTAAGTGATTTTGTACATTTAATTTTCTGACTCATATCAATTGACCTTTTCCCGAGGAACAAGCTTAAGTGCCTAAGTACAAATGAATTCAAGCAAATAGATTTTGCAAACATATAAATGTACACAGAATAACAGAGTTCATGTGGATGAAATAACAAAATGGGAGTGTAAGCACCACTATAATTACTGCTTATTATTATTATTATTAACTCTGTGTCCCAGGCAGTGTGCTCCAATAAAAAACCCATATGAACTGGTCCAGGAGGCAGACTTTGGAGAGGTTCTGGATTGACAGGATGAGAGCATGGACTTTCTACAGCCTAATCTTCATTAAGATTACGAAACATGCATAAAACATGATAATACAGAAAGCATTATCTTCCAACTCCACTGCATAGTATGTTTGGGCTGCCTGTCCCCAGGGTCCCATCTTGACCTATGGTGATCCATAAACCTTCTGGAGTAACACTAAGCAACAATATTCATGACACTTCAGTGGATGTAACATTATCCCCTAGATTATTTTCGCTCCTGATCTCAATTGAAGGTGATGCAACACCACCTCTCCCAGTGTACTGACTCCTCTGCTCATCAGGAGGGAAACTGCCTTGATATTGTATTCACCAGACTCTACACAGTTCTGAATTCACTAACATTACGTTCCCTCTCTCTGATCACAATCTTAAAACCTGCAAACTCTCCTCCATTACTTTAAACTCAATGTCACTGATGTCCACCAATCCCCTTCAAACGAGCAGAAATATTATCACATTAATTTTCAAGACCCTACCAGCTCTCTGAAACAACTGCTCAATTTCTACATTCACTTCCCCTGAGACTGCTTTATCACACCTGAACCAGACTCTAGAAATAGCCTTTGATGAAGGGCTCCAGCTACACATCTCACTCCACGGGTGTAGTATGTAAGGTCAACAGTAAGTAGGTCGACAATGTTTGGGGCGACCACTATTGTTCGGCAGTAAGTAGGTCGACATGGTCAAAAGGTTGACATGAGTTTTTGATCTTTTTTGGTGTCGTTTTCTCTGTACAGTGACTGGGAACCCCAATTAGTGCACCGTGTCCCCTCGCATGGCTCGCATCGCTCACCATGCTTCAGGCAAGGTGTCTCGCTCCGCTACTGCTGCGCTCGGCACAGGTTACCGTTCCCAATTGTAGTCCACGTGGATGGAAAAGTATGAAAAAGTAAAAAAAAAAAATTTTTTTTAAACTCATGTTGACCTGTTGACCTAGAACATGTTGACCTAGAGACCCTGTCCACCTACTTACTGTCGACCAATAGTGATCGATAAAAACATCGTCGACCTACTTACTGCCGACCTAAAGACCAGATCCCCACTACGTAGACTAAGATGTCAACCTGGCACTCTAAATTAACAAGTTACCTACAAAAACTCTCACATAAACTAGAACGTCAGTGACATAAATCTCTAAGCGATTTCCTCACATATATATGACTATTACTCCTATCGTAATGCACTGGACACTGCCAAACATATTTCCAATCTATCATCTCTACTCAAACCCCTAACCCCAGGCGACTTTTTAATGCCTTTATATTATTTCTTAGCCCTCCCTCTCCCAACCCACCAGCCACTATCAATGCAATGCTTCTTACTTCAAGAACAAGATCCAAAACGAAATAGTATGCTTTTCCTCAGCCAGTAACCTGCTCAATTCCCTACCTAAAACCTCTGGTATATTTTCTTCAATTGATCCCACAAATGAAAATAACTTATTAATGTTCTTCTTACCTTCCTTCTCTATTACCTCTCCTCTTGATCCTATACCCTCACGATTCAGTAAAGCTGTCTCCTGTGCTAATCGAAACCTTAACTAAAATCTGCAATCTCTTTATGTCTACTGGTATTTTTCCATCACTGTTCAAGCATGCAGTGATCATACAAATACTACAATCCCTAGGTCTTCTGGACACATTCCTTTCTTGGTTCTCATCCTACCTATCAAATTGCTCCTTCAGTGTTTACTTATCTAAATCCACCTCCTCTTCGTTACCTCTATCAGTTGGCGTACCGGAAGGCTCAGTCTTATGTCACCTGCTTTTCTCAATCTATACCACATCTCTCGGCAAACTAATTGGCTCTTTTGGATTTCAGCATCATCTGTACATGGATGATACTCAAATCTGCCTATATTTCCCAGATTGGTCACCATGTGTATTGGTCCACATCACTGAATGTCGTTTTGCCATTTCAACTTGGATGTAAACTCGCCACCTCAAATTTAAAATTTCCATAACAGAATTAATTATATTTCAACTAGTCAATAGTAGTTACCAACCAGATATCTATTTCACTGTTGATAACTTGACAATCAACCCTACCCCACAAGCTCGCTGCCTAGATGTCATCCATGACTCTGAACTGTCCTTTGCTCCCTGCATTCAATCTGTCTCAAATTCGTTGCATACATAAAAAAACATATCCAAAATACGATAATATCTAACATAGGACACTGCAAAAACTCTAATCCATGCAGTCATTATTTCTCGCATTGAGTATTGCAATTGTCTCCTTACAGGTCTTATAAAAACAGACTCTCACCAGTACAATTCATTTTAAATGTAGCGGCAAAGCTAATCTTCCTCGCTAAATGTTCATCGTCTGCGGATCCACTCTGTCAGTCCCTCCATTGGTTACCTTTTTCCTACCATATTCAATACAAAATATTTTTACTTACACACAAGGGTATTAACCAAACTACACCCAGTGGTGCAAGTAAAAATATTTTCTTAGTGGTACCGAGTGCCTAAAAATGGGCGTGGGCATGTTATGAGGGGGCGTGGCCACATGCTGCTAGTGGGAGTGGCTACATGACACTAGCAGCGTGGCCACACAACAGCCCATTTTTTGGGGGGAATCTCTAGGTAAGGCTAAGAATATATAGTAATGCCTCCAGTATAATAGAAATATATAGTGACACCTCCAGTATAATAGAAATATATAGTAATGCCCCCAATTTAATAACAATATATAGTATTGCCTCCATTATAACAGGAAAATACAGCCACTGTCACACTCCCAGTAACCCTGACAAAGTGGGGGGAGCAGTCATGCTGCCAAGCACCATGGTCTTGTTGCTTTGTGGCACGTTATAATTGTGGTAATGGCAAAGTGTGTGGCAGGTGGTACCGCGTACCCGCAGCCAAATTCTTAAGGGTATTCCGTACCCAAGCCTACCCGCATACTTGCACCGCTGACTACACCAACATACATCTCTTCGCTTATCTCTAAAGGCCCATACACAGTGGGTGATTTTAAGCTCAAAGTAGCTCCCTTTTGGCATTTTCAGCTACTTTGAGCTCAAACTCGTCCTGTGTGTATGGGCTAACGATGAGCACGCTCCCGCATCATCGCTAGCCATCGCAGTCCGTCAGGCTGTTTGTCTCTTACTGTGGAAAGTGCTTCAATCCCCCGTGAACATCGCTGGGCACGGGGGAAATAGCTCAGTGTGTATGCACTGAGCTATTTTCCTGCCAGTGATGTCCACGAGTCTATGCCTGTCTGGTATTACTCAGTTTTGTTCACCGATGTTTTCAATTGTAAAGTGCAACGGAATATGCTGTTCCATATAAGAAACTGTTAATAAATAATAAAATAATAATAATAAATAAAACCAGATAAAGATGTTTTTTCACACTATAGCATTACCAACATAGAAATAAATACAGAGGTTAATGTATCTTTTTTTTTTTTTTAATAGCGTAAACAGCCCATAAAACACATCTTATTTCTGTACTAGCGTTTAATGTTAAACGTGTGTGTGTGTGTGTGTGTGTGTGTGTGTACGGGTCATTCCACTTACAAAGGTATCAATGACTTCTACGCTCTCCACGCTAGCACTGTGCTTGAACAGCAGCCTGTAAACGTGTGCAGAGAAGGTTTTTATTTATTTATGGCCATAACAAATGGCAGGATACCAACAGGGCTTTTCAAAATAAGCCGTGAACAGCCATATAGAAAGCCAACATAATTCATAACATAAAATCATACTGTGCCAAAAAACCCGCCTCCAAAGCCATGCTGGTTACCCATACAAATGACAGGCTCGATACCCAGGATTGGCCACCCTAGTTAGAAGCCATCACTTAAACACCCATAATATTCTTGTAGCACAACTTTTCATGATGCAGGTGTCCCCATAGAACAGATAGGCTGCGTCTCATATATATTAGTTTAGCGCACTATATGGATGCTTCTATTGGGGGTCATTCCGAGTTGATCGCTGGCTAGCTAGTTTTAGCAGCCGTGCAAACGCTATGCCGCCGCCCACTGGGGAGTGTATTTTAGCTTAGCAGAAGTGTGAACGCATGTGCAGCCGAGCTCTGAAAAAACAGTTTGTGCAGTTTCAGAGTAGCTCGGAACCTACTCAGCGCTTGCGATCACTTCAGCCTATTCGTGTCCGGATTTGACGTCATACACCCGCCCAGCGAACGCCCAGCCACTCCTGTGTTTTTTCAGACACGCCTGCGTTTTTGCAAACACTCCCTGAAAACGGTCAATTGACACCCAGAAACGCCCCCTTCCTGTCAATCTTCTTGCGGCCGTCAGTGCGACTGAAAACTTCGCTACAACCTGTGCACAACCACAACGGGCTTTGTACCCATACGTCGCGCGTGTGCATTGCGGCCCATGCGCATAAATGCCCATTTTTAGCCTGATCGTTGCGCTGCGAACAACGGCAGCTAGGATCCACTCGGAATGACCCCCATTGTGCACAGGGGTCTTCTGCACTTAATACATTCCTAGAGTAGTTTTTTTTTTTTAATTAAATGCAGCATTTATTTATGCATTAAACACACAATCTGCATTTGTAATCATAAATATATCAATAGCTCAGGTTAATTTATTTAAGCATTAAAAACACTTATAATCTGCATTTGTGATCATAAATATATCAATAGCTCAGGTTAATACTGTATATCTTCATTAATCTATTGCAACACTATTACTTTTAACAGTTTCATCAAAGTTGAAAGGTAGGAATGCATTGCAGTCTAAACATGTCTTTCATATGTTCTTTACAGAAAACATGCATATGAACAACTGTAACAAGTCCACAGGCAAATTAACCAAAGTCAGCTACAATGGTTAGAAAGCAGCCGTGTGTTGTAAAGACGAAGAACGCCCCCAGTTGGCAGAAGCAGGTCACTGCTGCACAGACACGAACTGTCAGATTACAAATGATTTATGTAACAATTGCTTGTGGGAAGACAAGAAGAGATATTGCAGGAAGGCAATCATTCATTCAAACCACACACAAGCTAATGAGCTTTCTGAACATAAACTACTGTATATTGCCAGGAAAGTGGTTACTTACAATCTGCAATGTGCTGATAGAATGTTCTGTGACAAAATCAGAAAGTTCCTCCAATAACACTGTATTGATTAGCGGGTGCACCAGAATTAGCATAAATAACGTTATAACAACAGATTATTATTCTCCAAATATTACAAGATTTCAAGCAGCTGTGTTGTGGGAAGGATGGGGGAGGGGGGCGGCGGCATTTAACTTGAGGGACTAGGGTTTAGTTACCAATAGGGGTCCCTAAACTGTTGATTTGGGGCATTTTTTGGCATGGATTTAAAGAGGCAGTATTATCAAATTCATACCAATGTGTGCAATCTACAATATTGCCGTTTTAAATCTGCAGCAAGAAAACATCCAAAAAAAGGCTGAATAAAAAGATGGTTTCTTTAGGAGGCTGATGGTGGCCATGCAAAAGGCAAGAACTAGTGGACAATTTGAGGTGGCATAAGAGCAAGGGGCAAGTTGTAGGAGGAGAGGTGGCAGAGTCACGGCCGCAAGGGAGGAAGGGTAAGGTTGTGTAGGTGGGCAGAGAAAGGTTATAACATCTGATTACAGTGTGCAGCTAAAGTCTAACAGAAAATGTAAATAATATCCATTTGAATTGGCAGCAGAAATGTAAAAAAATATATTTGAATCAGCAAATTCAAACAAGTCCTGATATGTATGAAATGAGGTTTTTGACAGTAGTGTCTCCTGTGTTTTGCCGTGTGTCCTCGGAAGCTCAGGTAGTTAAAACATTGGCAGACTTGTGAAAACCTTTCAGCAGTTTTAAAATGAACTCCAAACATCAAGTATACATTTTATTTAAAGGTATACCAAGTCTGTGAAAAGACTAAGATCCTCTAGAGAGAAAAGGGATTAAGGTGTCAAATAAATGTCTTATTAATGAATAAGAAAACTGGTTTAGTGCTCACGAGACTGACTGATTGAATAGTGCCAGTAACTGGGACAAAAGGTTCGGTGTAAAAAAACAAAACAAAACAAAACTAGTTCCTGTAGCCGGGCAGCTCAACTGGGTCATCATGGAAATAATGACTTTTTTAAACTATAAAACCAAGTTGTAGCCATATATTTAACATACTGTACATGTAACCAATAAATAGGATTAAAACTATGAACAGTACTAGAATGGTAATAAATTATTTATATACTGTGCAAAAGTTTCAGCCAATCAATGTCATTAAGAACTACCTTCAGCAAAAAGAACAAGGAGTCGTGGAAGTGATGATATGGTCCCCACAGAGCCCTGCTCTCAACATCTTCGAATCTGTCTGGGATTACATGAAGAGACAGAAGATTCGAGCAAACCTACATCCACAGAAGATCTGTGGTTAGTTCTCAAAGATGTTTGGAACAACCTCCCTGACGAGTTTCTTCAAAAAACTGTGCAAGTGTACCTAGAAGAATTGATGTTGTTCTGAAAGCAAAGGGTGGTCGCACCAAATATTGATTTGATTTAGATTCTCTTCTGTTCATTCACTTTGCATTTTGAAATTGATAAAAAATTAAATTGATTAAAAAAAAAACCAACTGTTAACACTTCTATTTTTGAAATCTTTCCCACTTTACAGCATTTTTTCCCACACCTGCCGAAAACCTTTGTAAAGTACTACACCAAATCCAATATGCCAGTACCCTCCATCATGTATCTGCTGTGGTGCACAGGAAGAATATCATATGCCACCAGAAGACGACACTCAACAGACAACATTTTCCTGACGATGGGTAATTAATTAATTAAACCCAGTGGTGCAAGTGGGCGGGTACGGGTGGGTACGGCGTACCCGTAAGAATTTAGCCGTGGGTACGCCCTACCCACACCGACGGGCCGCCGCTCCTCGCACCGCCGCTGATGTGAGGGAAGGAGAGCGCAGCCTGTGCCTCTCCTTCCCCTCAGTCTCCGGCGGGTGTCTCACAGTTTAATTCAGCGCTGATCTGTGAGCCAATCAGAGCTCGCGGTGCGAGCTCTGCTTGGCTCACGGATCGGCGCTGAATTAAACTGTGAGACACCCGCCGGAGACTGAGGGGAAGGAGAGGCACAGGCTGCGCTCTCCTTCCCTCACACAGAACGGCAGCGGCAGCGGTGAGCAGGGAAGGGGGGGGGGGGGGCATGTTATACCTGGCACTGGGGGATATCTGGCACTGGGGGGGCATTTCTATCTGGCACTGGGGGATATCTGGCACTGGGGGGGCATTTCTATCTGGCACTGGGGGATATCTGGCACTGGGGGGCATATATACCTGGCACTGGGGGATATCTGGCACTGGGGGGCATATATACCTGGCACTGGGGGATATCTGGCACAGGGGGGCATGTATACCTGGCACTGGGGGAAATCTGGCACAGGGGGGCATGTATACCTGGCACTGGGGGATATCTGGCACTGGGGGGGCATGTATACCTGGCACTGGGGGATATCTGGCACTGGGGGCATATCTGGCACTGTAGGGGCATTTCTGTATCTGGCACGGGGGGCAATGTATATCTGACACAGTGGGAGCATTTGTGTATCTGGCACTGTGGGGCAATGTGTATCTGGCACTGTGGGGCAATGTATATCTGGCACTGTGGGGCAACGTGTATCTGACACTGCGAGGCAATGTATATCTGGCACTCTGGGGGCATTTCTGTATCTGGCACTGTGGGGCAATGTGTATCTGGCACTGTTAGTCAATGTGTATCTGGCACTGTGGGGCAATGTATATCTGGCACTGTGGGGCAACGTGTATCTGGCACTATTGGGGTCATACGTGTATCTGCCCCTCCCCCATATGTGTATCACGCCCCCATTTTCATTGGCCACGCCCCATGTGGCATTTGGCCACACCCATATTTTTTTTCACACGCGCCACAGTACCCGTAAGACATTTTTTCTACTTGCACCACTGATTAAACCCAATACGTTGCTTTATCTACAAAAGTCTGTCTGTACTTTATTGTTGAAAGTCTGTTGAGTGCAGTCTTCTGGTGGGATTTTATATATAAAGCCAAGAGAACGCCTTTACTTGCCTGAGATGCTATTGTAGCAGTTATATACTCTGCCATCAATTTCCGCCTTGACTACTGCTACCTCATACTGCCTGCCAAATTCCTTACCCATCTTTTCCCGCTTCAGTCTCTTTATTCAAAGTTTATTACATGTAACAAACACAACAAAAAGAAAACAAGTAACATATGAGCCGACATGAAACAGATTAGAAGTAGAGAAACATTTTTATATAATCACAGACACTTTCAATAGTTAGCCAAGCCAAGTGTCATAAAAGGAGCATATAACCACCTGTCACATGGAAGGCAAGGATAAACTAAGGAAGAAAGGACAGAGGTATACAAGAGGGAAACATAGCGAAAAAATGTTGAAGGGCCTGATTCACTATAATTTGGTAATGTGAGAACGCACACACTGAGCGATTATAGGCAGACTGCGCATGCACTGTGAACGCATAGCGCATGTGCAAAGGTCAAAATGCAATCGCTCTGCATTTGCAGCCTAAGTAGTAGTGCCTGCCCAATTTTTATATCGCATTGGGTATGATTAAAAAAATTGTATTATTCACATTACCTGATGTATTGCTGTATCCATGTACAGTACATTGTATTGTGGAAAATGTATTAGGCGGACAACTGGATGAGACTTAATTACTTTGCTGGGACACATCTTGTTTACAGTACAGCCAAGAGGTGTCAGGTTTCCTCTGATGTAAGGGACAAGAGTTTGCTTGGAGAATGCATTAAGTGCCCCTGGGAGAAGCCATCAGAGACACTATGGCCAGGAAAAAAGTGTGAGCTGGCCTTCCTGCAGCAGGTTGTAAAATCTAGCCAAGGCTGATTGTAAAATCATGCCAAGAGCTTAAAAGCAAGACACAAAAGATGAATGTATCGACCCTGCCAGAATGGCTGAGAAACCCCACAGTGTAAACTGAGACTTACTCCCCTCTGGATTTGGGAGGGTTAAAGGAATCCCAAATAGGTGGGGGGGGGAGCTGCAGGATGTCGCTTTAAATATGGGAAATGGACTCTGAAAAATTGTCACTATCGTGAGGAGGTTCCAGTGAAAGATTGGACCCTATAATAGTCCAGCATATGCAGAGAGGCCTCACTCTCTGCATTCAACCAGCATTCTGTACTACAATTGACTAGAACGTTGTATTTCTATTTTATTTCTTGAAACTGTAATTACTTGTGTGACTATTTAAACTATTATATTCTTGTAACCTTTCTTTTTCTGTAACTATAAGCTTTGAAGTTTTGACATGGGTAAAAAAAAATCTTAATCATAGTTCTGGATTCTGTGTTTTTACACCCAAACCCGAGTGGCTCATGTAACCTAATTTTTTACATATTAATAATTGTGTGTGGGAGCAAAAGCTCAACCTGGGCGTGTTCCCTCAAAGTCACTTGGTCTGACCGGCGCAGTGACTGGTACTTCTGCTGGTGGCAGTTACCGCATGGATTTACCACACGCACTGAGGTAATCAGTAAGGTGTCACGGGCACCATTCTCAGATTGGCATATCTGGAGAATCACAGCGTCTGAATTTGTGACATAAGTGCAAAGCGATCTCAATTTGATTGAAATTAAGTGACCATTTGTGGGTGGTAACACGGCATTTGTGGGGCGTGGTTGGGAAAACGCAGGTGTGTCATGGCCATTTTCACGGCATGTATCTGATGAGTCAGCTGCAACTGTTGACTGTGCTTTTAGTTTGCAAATGCATTGCGATTCTGCTAATGCATATGCAGATTTGCGAACACATTGGTGGCTGTCTTATATCCTTTCTGGGCGGCTCTTCACATACGCTTTTTAGCAGTAGCAGGTTTGAGAAAATTGCTAATTCAATCTCAATAGCGATTCATAGTGAATTAGGCCCTTAGTACACAAAAGGATCTCCAGAACGTGTGCAAAGACCCAGCAGAGAAAGGACAATTTATCCCATAGCTTGTGAAATCTAGAAAGGGCCTTACAGGTAGTATAGTAGTTATGGAGGATTGTGTAATTTACCAATACTTGCCATTTATGTATATCCGGAGAGTCAGGAGCATACCAGGAGCGGGAAGTAATCACTTTGGCCAGAGTATATAGGCCCAGAACATATCTGTACATAGTAACATTAAACAATTCTTCAACATCCAATTCAAACAAACACAGTTAAGCTTCTGGTGGTGGCAATGCTGAAAAAATAAATTGAATGTCTGACCACACCAGTTTTCAACAGTTATTAACCCTAGGGCAATCCCATAAATGCCATTACAGTCAAGTCCATGACACTTGGAGCAATTGGTTGGAGCATCAATAAGAGACAGGGGTGCAGTATGACCTATGCATAATAAGGTAATGAATCTACTGAAAACGGAAACAGGGAGAAGTGTACCGTACAGAACCCAATAACTGTTGTTCATCACGGGGGATCCCCCCTGGATTTAGATCTACATAATGTACAGAGACCTATTGCTTCAATCCATATTTAATGCCTCACTAAGACTGATTATCCTCTCCTCATTTGTTGCACGATTTTACAAATCCCTAACTGGCTCTCCATGCATTCTAGAGTCCAGTTAAAATTATTCCACCTTCTGACCAAACCCCTCAACGCCACCAATTCATTCATACATCTAAAATTGCATATCAACATACAGTATATACTCGAGTATTAGCCGACTTTTTCAGCACTTTTTTTTGTGCTGAAAAAGCCCCCTCGGCTTATACTTGAGTCAGTGCAGGGAAGGAGTGGGGACACGGAGGGCACAGAGCGCGCCTCTCCTGTGTCCCTCCTGCATCTCAGGCGGGTCTATTAGAGGAAGTACCCGTTCGTGAGCTCTGATTGGCTCACGAACCGGCACTTCATTTAACAGACCCGCAGCGGCCACCGGAGATGCAGGAGGGACACAGGAGAGGCGCGCGCTGTGCCCTCCGTGTCCCTCCTTCACAGGACAGCGCGGGAGCGGCGGAAGGTAAGTAACTGGCACTGGGGTAGCATATTTGGCACTTGGGGCAGGGCAGGGGGGGCATATCTGGCACTATGAGGGGGCATATCTGGCACTATGAGGGGGCATATCTGGCAGTGTGACGGCTGTGTACGGCTAGAGCTGCATTTCCCACCCTAGGCTTATACTCGAGTCAATAAGTTTTCCCAGGTTTTTGTGGTAAAATTAGGTGCATCGGCTTATATTCGGGTCGACTTATACTCGAGTATATACGGTACTTGTTTTCTTGCCTTATTTGATCTACTACTGAACCGTGACATGCCTGTTCTCTGGTAAGCCTATCTCACTGCCGTACACAAGATTTATCCAGTGCCATTACCCACTTATGGTATTTCTTACAATGCACGATAAGACTCCAGCACAGTCTTCAAAATTGTAAAGCACTCTGGAAACCCATCAGTTTATTAAAGCTTACCATACTACAACCAATACTACCCAGACTAATGTACCCTCACAACTAGGTAAGAGTCAGAGACACGTTTTGGGTGATGGCAAAAAATTAGGGACTCCAGACTGATACAGCAAAAGTAGCAACTGTACTGTAGCTGCATAGTGACGTTACCCATTGTTTAGATAAGGATCTGTGAGTCTAAGGCTGGGTACATACTATGTCAATGGATCCTACAACTGCCCGAATCGCCAACTTGTTTTCCTTTTCTCTCTTTTTTCCAACTGTTCATCACATATTTTTTTTGGTTAACAAATGCTTCGGGTGGGTTAAATACTTCAGGTATTTTAATTTCAGTGCAAATTCCATGACAGTAATAGGGGGAAGAACAAGAAGGTAAAACCAGGGCAGTGTATATGGATATTTGCCAATTATTTTACTAAGGTGTTGGTACGGAATAATTGTGTAAATCACTACACGCAGTCTGTCTAACGTTGCACAGCCTAGTTAAATCACTGTATTATATACAAATAAATGGATTTTTCCCTCACTGGTCTATTGCTTATATCACAAAACTGAAGTGATCCCAGGATGAACCCTAGTAGGACATCTAAGTTTAGCAGGTTTGAGAAAGGAAGTTCACCATCAGCCTCAACTCATTAGTGCCTATTAATAAGGTAGTTATAGAACTCACAGAAGGTATAATTTATTTATTTATTTACCAGTTATTTATATAACGCACACATATTCCCTACCACATGTACACACAGACACATTCACGCTAGGGTAAATTTTTGTTGGGAAGCCAATTAGCCTACCAGTGTGTGTATGTATATGTGTATATATATATATATATATAAATATAAATATATATGTGAACAGTGGTGTAAATAGCGCTACCAATAAAACAAGACTATTGTAGGTAAGTATAATGATAAATCCCGTTTAAAGTTCAAAAACACATCCCCTAATTCTGGGGGGGCTGCTAGGCAGGTTCTCTTGTGTGGACTCTATTTCCAAAGTCCGGTTGAATTAAAATGTGAAAGAGTGGTAGAACCCGGCGCCTTGACTTGGAAACCACACAACACAGAAGGCGCCAGGTTCTACCACTCTTTCACATATAAATATATATATAAATAATAATAAAAAATAAATAAATATATATATATACACACACACACACACACACATATACACTGTATATGTGGGAGGAAACCAGAGTACCCAGAGGAAACCCACGCAAGTACGGGGAGAATATGCAAACTCCGCACAGTTAGGGCCATGGTGGGAATCAAACCCATGACCTCAGTGCTGTGAGGCAGTAATGCTCATTACACCATCCGTACTGCCGTAATAAGTCATTGTTGGCCCGGCTGCTGCCAGCAGAGCTCAGCTCCGATCAGGCAGCATTCATTATACATCAACAGCTTTTAACCACTTAACTGGCATGATCAGATTTCATGCAGCTGCGCTGTCCCACCGTTTTTGACGAGGAGATCCGTTCTGCAGATGTGCATAATATAATGTTTAAATATTTGAAAAAATACTTTTTCAACTTTATTAAATGAAATAATTTTTAAAAAACAATGTTGTTAACGCTTTTGAAGGGAAAAATCATCGGTTAAGTGGTTTTTAAAGAAGAAGGCAGCCAGCCAGTGTCATCAGTATAAAACACCATATTGCATACCATAATGAGAGATCTTGGGGATGGGACCCAAGTCTAAACACGAAAAGCATTTATGTTTCATATACACATAACCTAAAGGTCATTTTATACAATATTTTTAATACGTAATTTTGTGCATGAAACAATGTTTGTGTACACTGAACAATCAGAAAGCAAAAGTGTCACTATAGTAGTCGATCTGAAAAAAACATGGATTTCGGATATGGGAGACTCAACTCAATTTTCTTTTAAAGGTTCGTCAAAAACATGATAGGCAATATTACAGGCGTATGGGTGAACGGTATAAACAGCAGTTGATGTGCAAGTAGAGGAGATATTCAGCTTGTTTAGATGAGGTAGGAGAGCATGACATTTGGGGGACTAGATTGAAGTTGCACAGTGAGATGGGACTGTAGGCTGTGTGCAGCTGAGAGCGCATATGAGTGGCCATTGAAGGTTTGTAATAATTCTTTATGAAAGCAAAATAGGAAAGGAATCGGTTTAGTTGTAGGAGCACTCATTTCCTTCCACAAAATATTGTGATGATTATTATTATTATTATTATAAAACGTATTTTATTTTATTACATTTCAGAATTAAAAACGAATATCTTTAAGGAGATCAATACCCTTTATGTGACTTAAGTATCTTATTATTATTCCATATGATATATCATCTAATACCCTTTATTAGGGTCATACAAAGCAAAGTATAAAAGAATAATAGAAAGAGAATAATGCGTTGAAAAAGAAAACAAAATAATTATGTGAATAGAGTGTGTTGTTTAAAAGAAAATGCTTGTGTATTGTCTTTATTCAAAATGTATGTTTCATATTCCTGTGAGATATCAAATTTCTTTAGTCTCAACCTTATATTAGGTCCCTATAGCAGTGTTCTAAACTAGTGTTTGCAATAATGGTAACAATATCACAGATATTTGTTAATTTTTGTTCTTTGGTTACAGATGTTATAATGGTTTCCTTCTCAAGTAACAATATAGTGGGAACATCAATGATTTATGGCATCTATCCATAAAATAGTAGTTCTTTAATAAATAGTGTTAATAGTACGGTCACTTAATTGTTATTGTTTTGTAAAGTCTTATGATGAGATTAAATGTAGATTCTTGTGATGCCTTATCAATTGTCTCTCACAGCAATGACAGTTAATGCACATATACAATATGTCATTTATAAGATAGATAGATAGATAGACAGATAGATAGACAGACAGATAGATAGAGTGTACACAGTATTTCTCTTTTGTGTTAGGTAGATGAGGTATATTTTTTAGAGAAAGTGATCTTCTATATACTTAGGTGTTACTTTTATTCTCATTCAATCATCCTTGCATGTTGGGAATATCCCAGTTTGATATAGAGCAGATTAATATTCATTATCATAGTATCTCTTTGTAAATAATGCGCTTGGTATGATGTTTCCAAATTCGGCATCACATTACACTTTACAAACTATATATTTATACAGGCAACTATGATGTGTGTTGTTTGTAGCTCCTGCAAACGAATCCATTGACACGATTACTCTGGATAGTCAGACCAAATACCATATAGGGCTACGTATGAACGTGTTGCACTTTATCAGCATATTATGCATAAACTCACTAATATATAGGTCACTTGTTTGCTGCCAAGGTTAACCGTATAATAGTCAGATTATACAATCTTAATACATGTCTCACAGGTGTTCACTATACTAATAACATTTGTATAGACAATATAGAGCAATGCTATCTATGCGCATTTCGCTTTTCTAAAGCTTCGTCAGGACTATTGTGGAAGGGAATGAGTGCTCCTACAACCAATCTGATTCTTTTTCTCTTTTGCCTTCATGTATGTACTGATTCAGTAGGTAGCAGCAACTTCATGTTCTAGATATGGAAATGTTATCCATATGAAAAGGAAATAAATAGAATTAAAATACCCAGAAAATTAAAAGCATCATACATGTTCCTGGTGTGGGATTTCCTTATGAATTGAAATAATTCTGCGTCTTGGATAGTTAGAAAGACCATTTTGTGGGGATATACTTTTCTGTAGTTATTAAAAAAAAAAAAGAGTCTGTAGTTCAAGAATTTGGAAGTGCAGTTGACAATATCATGTATGTAGCAATAAATTCTAGATAAGCTTAGTGCAATGTTTCCTAAGTGTTCCATAAAATAGCCAGTCATCTGCAATGTGGTACAAACTTTCCAGCGCTAATGAGAGCCTTGACTAAGGGTGCGTCTATGTCCAGAGCACTGAATACAATTGTGTGACATATGTTTATTACACTGATAAAAGGGCTGCCGAAGCATAGAGGCTTTTAGGCAATTGAAAAAAAATCCAAGGGAATCTAAACTCCATTTTGATCTTTTGGTTGATAACATTGCTGAGGTTGTAGATTTAGAGGTTACTCTTTTGCCAGAAAATAATGGTCACTTCCATCAGTAGAATGATCACAGCATGAGAAAATTAATAAGATAAGGATTTTTCTTATTTATATGAGTAGGTTTATTGATAAGTGGTGTTAGTGAGTGTCACAGAAGGATTTACCTGGCAGCACCACAAACCTGGGATAAGTAACCAGGTGGAACCACAGATTAGTTTATCATCACAAATAACTGTTTTATAGAGGACTCAGGAAAAACACATGAAAAATGGGGTGTTTCAGTGTATGCTAAAACTGTGGCAGTGAATACACCTGTGCACCAACTAGAAGATATGGAAAACATGCACTGTTAGTTTGGGAAACACTATAGAGGTTAATTATTAATACAATGCATTGTATAAGGAGGCCAATGTACTAATACAGTATATGAATAAGGCCAGTGCTTCTGCTCCCACAAACTCCCGGACTTGCTCCAACGATCTGCAGTTCAGAGTACATGGAATTGTGCCAACATCTGGGGTAAAACCCCCAGAACATTCAGCTCAGGAGGTCTGGCCCAACTGCTGCACCTAACGAATTACTGCGATCACTGGCCCTGTCTGAAGTAAGACGTACACTACACTTGGTATGAGGCAAGCAATAGCCTGTTGGGTGATAATTACGCCCTCTTCGTGGGCTGGCCACACTTACACTAAAGTCAACCTTTTGGAGACCTCCCCTCTAGAAATCCTGTCCTTGCTCCTGGGACTGTTGCTTCCCTATATTTAAAATACAGTCATATGGACAATGATTATGACTGTCTTTCTTCCCAGCAAGTGGGCCACTCTGGGCTCTCACAAGTAGCTATGGTGGGCCTACACTCAAGTGCTGAGGGTGCAGACCTCCATCAGTATTGCCTGGTTTGTAGGCCTCTGCCAATGGCCACACGCTAACCCATCTTCTCTACAGTATATTTTCTCTCCACCATAATAACTGGCATGCACAATAAGGCTTGCTCCTAGTTATCATTTAGCAGACTATTACACTGGCAACTGCCCTTCACTTACTGGCTGAATGCTTTGGAAACTTTGCAATAACAGTCAGACAATCAGTAAATAAATTAGTGAAGGTTTTCAAGCAGCTTCATAATCACAACTAAGTATTTCAAATCCATCTGTACAGACCCCAACTGTGATGCAGTTGAGAAAATCGTGTTGCGCTAAAATGGATATTCATATCCATACTGCCTGATGGCGCTCTTCCTCAGTGGCTTCCATATTCTGATCTTGATAGCTAATTTCCTCTAGTTGAGAGCTGAATTGTCAGGACATCCTGGAGGGGCGCATCTCAGGAAATCTCCTGCTGTGTTTGGATTGCCTGGGTGAGAGGTTCCATCACTGAGTGCTAAACCGCCAGTAGTGAAAGTTCCCTCCAGCAGATCTTTGTATATGTACACCTTCATTTAACTTTATTGGCCGATAGACGATCATATTTGGATGACATAGGCCTGCAAACAGTTACATCACAAATACAGACTCCTTAATGCACCAAGTAAAATAATATTTTATTATGTGGTACAATTAAAGTAATATGGTTATCTGTGATCTACTGACATGTAATGAGGTTGATGTTATGCAAGACTGCAAAATGGCGCAAGTTCAGGCACAGCTAGGCTTTTTGCTGACAAACTAGAATCACTACTGCCCACACATTGCCAAAGTGTAAGGCTGAACTTGTACTGTACTATACTACACTGTATTTCCTTGAATTCATTGAAAGGGCAGAAAGAAAAAAAAGTAAAGAGGGATTGGCAGCACCCCCATCTCCTAGCATGGGCACGTCTGTAAGAGATTAGCATGGAAGAGAACAGGAATACCTAATAAGATCCTCACAGCCTTACTGTTTAAGTGTCAATTATGCTATTCTCACAAGGCATTTCACTTATAATCTTTACTCTGTCAAAGGACTCTAAAATCATTTTAAACTGCTGTGAAAATACTTGTAAAAAATGTAACTGCTACACTATGATACAGGATTGGATTTATTTATTTATTTTACTTTAAAGGGACAAAATTATCAGCCATACGTTAACGTGTAGAAATTTGCTATTGAAAAGGGAGAATCATTTTCTATTTATTGTTCTGCCCAGAGGTGCACATCTTGCGGGGTCAAAAAACGCACTGATGATGAAAATCGGCAAGTCCCGAGTGTCTCAATCCATCCCACTGATAGATTTAATATTATTAGGGTCATCAGCTGTTTATTCACATTATTTGAAATATTAAATCGGTTCACAACATGGAAAAACCGTGTTTTTTTTTTTTACATGAGAAGACAGCGGTTTCTGAATTTAATTTAACTTGCATCGTATTAGTTACTATCAACTAATAACAGTGTCCAGATACAGACAGTTGGTTTAATGCATAAGATACTTCAGCAAAGTACTACTTATCAAAGTTTTCATTATCACCATGAAGTTATTGAGATATCTGGATGTAATTTTAACAACATAATCATTGATCCTTATGTGCATGATGTTGTGAATTATTGCGACTTATCTCAACTTGTTTAGTTTCTGGGGCTTGTAGATGTCAGGAACCTGCATGATGCAGAAAACTGAAGCCTGTAGTGATGAAATTGTGGCTTTTTAGGGTGATGAAAGTCCATTATATCACATTGTTGTGAGGTGGAAAAGGAACTTTCAAACTGGACATGTGTACCTCTCAGATGATCCTCGATCTGGGAGACCCTCAAATCATAGATGATTTTGAAGAAAGAGGAAGCTCTTGTCCTCGAAGACAGATGACTAACCATTGAAGTGATCATGAAAGAAGTTCGTCTTAGTTATGGAAGTGTGTGGAAGATTATGGATGAGCAACTGCATATGTCTAAAGTGTCATTACGATGGGGTTCCCGCTTGCTGACAACATTTCACAAGCAGTCTTGATGTGAACGTTCATAACGGATGTTGGCTCTGTTGGAGTAGGATGAAGAGAATTTCTTTGCAAGTCTAATGACTATGGATGAATGCTGGGTATACCTGTACGATCCGAAGACCAAAGAAATCAGCAAGGAGTGGAGACACTGCTCCTTCCCCCTCCCAAAAAAGACGTTGCAGAAATCTGCAGGGAAAGTCATGCTGTCAATTTTTTGGGACCGTCGTGGCATAATACTAACCGATTATCTTCTGAATGGTCAGACTATCACTAGAGCTTGCTGCTGCACCCTTCTGCAGAAATTGCTAAATACCGTGAAAGAAAAATGCAGTGGTATTATCAGCAAAGGCATCCTGCTCCGAGCCAACAATGCACCCGCACATTCCGCCCAAGCATCCGCTATGGAAGCCGACAGGTGTGGCTATGAACTTTTTCCCCTTACCCCCTATCTCGCATACAGCGACTCCTTTCTCATCAATGAGATGTAGTAGCCAGTTTGGGGTAGGCAATTTGACAACTCAAATTATGTCATTCTCTAAATGGAACAGTGGTACTCGAGGCAATTGCAGGACTTCTAGAATGATGGGTTGCGGAAGGTCAAGAAACGCTGGAAATGTCTGGCTCTGCAGGGCGACTACATGGAGAAGACTTAAGTTCACATACCACATTTACCTTTCTATCTCATTCTGTTCATGGTGATAATTAAAACTTTACAATATCACCATATCGCGTACTGTAACTTTAGCATTTACTACTATAAAGCCACATCTCCTGGCGTCACCCTAGCGTATATACTACTGTCCTTTTCTGGTGTAAAACCAGTGCATATGCTAACTTTGTAGAGCCAGATGTTTCTTTGCAAGTTGTGCGAAATTTATATTTTTTCGGGTATGTTTCAAGTCTCTGTTTTTGATGCAGAATATGTGCAAATTTTTCACAATTTGCCATTTCATACATCCTGCTTACTGTTATCTACATATATCAAACTGAACGGAATAAAATAGCTGGAATAATGGGTACTTACAACCTGACCAACATACTATGCTATCAGTCACTTTACTTTTCAGTAAGTAGACATTAAAAAATGACTTAGGATGGCAGAAATGTGGCAGGTCAGTAGAGTAAATTAGGAGTATGATGTGTCCTTGGCAAGACAATGCTCTGTCATAAAACAGCATTAATAAGATAATGTCCTCGGCTGTGAAATGTTTTTATCTACATCTGAGTGAGAAAATGCCCAACTATGCCTTGCTTTTTTAATACAGCAGCAGTTTCAGGGCAATACAGTATATCTAAAAAAAAGTATTCCTACTCAGTGACATTTTTTTTTACAGTTTATTTCTTTCAAATAATTTAATCAAAACTAAAAACATGTACATTATATAATAATAACACTAGAAAGCTTTTTATCTATCATTTAAAATAAATAAATAAAATCATATGATATCTTTGATAAGATAACGATAAGTAAAGCCTGGACCATTTAATTGCCTCCTTAAGGTCACATGACTTACTGGAGACACCAGACAGTGGGCATTTATAACACTGTATGGCTGCACTGATTATAGTTCCTCCTAACAGGGGGAGTCGGTCAGGATCCCAGGAGTTGGGATCATGGCTGGCAAAAGACAGACGATGGAATCCCGACACTGATCAGAATGCTGACACCGGAATCCCAAATAGGATCACCATGACGGTGCCCCGACAGCTGGGATCCCAATAGAGTGACTGCTGGGACGTCGGAGAGGTAAGCCGCGCGGGGTGGGGGTGTTTAGGCTGAGTGGGGAGGGTTAGGGTTTAGCTGCGGGAAGTGGGTGTGTTAGGGTTAGGCACCCCTGGGAAGGGGCGAGTGTTAAGGGCCCCATACATTAGGACGATAATGCCCGAGTTAATCCGATTTCGGGCATTCGGCCCGATATATCGGATGAAATCAGGCATTTTGGAGGGGTTTCCGATCCGATCCACGTTCCCATGAGAATCGGATCGGATCCTCCAGATTGAATGTGCTGCACATCCAATCTGGTCCGACCCCGGAGGCATGGTTGGGATCGGCCAGGATCGCCCAAGATACATCGTATGCAAAAGGACAGCATACGATGTATCTTGGGCGATCCTTTCCCCCCGGGAGGCTGCCGAGGGTGATCGCCCGCGGCATGTCAGACGGACATGTTGCGGTAGTGTATGGGGCTCTTTAGACTGCAAGGAGTACTGAAAGCCATCTGTACTGCTGTAGACTTCCAAGACAGACAGTTTTCAGAGGTATGACCACATCTGAACTAATACATCAAATCCACAAAGTAAATTTTTAAACAATACACCCACATCCAGAATGGTACATTTAAGAACAGCAATCCAACAATGGTAGATCCAGCTTAGAAGATGATAAAATCTGAGTACACACGTGCTTTCTAAATCAAGTAGCTGTAGGAAAAATGAATCTGGAGCTCTCACATAAACCATATCTGTGGTTGTGACGTCCATTGCCGATATGATCCATCGATTGGCAGACTCCGATGATTGCCAATATGTCAGTGGAATCGGCAAAATACAGCAAGTAAAAAATGCCTGACTTGCCAATTCCATAAATTTTTGGTTAGGAATTGGCAAATCGAGGATTCCAATATAGTGGATTTTGCTGATGACCCAAGCCAGTTATCGTCAAAAAAGAGAGAATTACCCCAATGGTTTGTAGCTATATGGGCTCAATTTCATACAGGATATAACTGATCAATTTGAAGGTGCTATATATTGTTTGAGCTATCAGAAAAATAAAAATAAATGTATTGTATGTGATTCATGTTTATATGCAAGAGGGAATAGTAACCGAATAATAAACAATTATCATCATCAGTTACATTTACTTTGTTAAAAAAATTTTTTTTTTAAAATATATAACACTGATTTATGAAATTGCAGATACTGCACGCAGCACTGTGGCCACCCAGCTAATACAGTGACATAAGCACAATTACACTTACGATGTAGAAAAACACATAAACAGGTTGGCAAGCTTCATTTTCTCTGTAGCTTATCTATTTTTTAGGATTGTTTTAAGTTGCCTTTGTCATAATACAATTATCCCATGAAATTTAGAGAAACTAGAACGTCTTGTACCCTAATCATTACCATTTGCTTCTCCAAAGTGGGGAAGAAAAACAAAACAAACACATTTCTCTGTATACAAAGTCACGTTACCAATCCAAACAAAATACACATAGAGATTATCTATCTATATATCTATATATATATATATATATATATATATATATATATATATATATATGAGCAAAATATGCTTGGCACTCACGCTTGTCTATGAACAGCAGGGTCCGGTGCGCAACCTCTCATGTGAGTATGTAGATTCAAAACAATGGAGGCACTCAGACGAAAATAATGGACAACACCTTTGCCGGTACGCCAACGTTTCGGGGATCTCTCCCCTTTATCTTGATAAAGGGGAGAGATCCCCGAAACGTTGGCGTACCGGCAAAGGTGTTGTCCATTATTTTCGTCTGAGTGCCTCCATTGTTTTGAATCTATATATCTATCTATATACACACACACACACACACACACACACACATATATATATATATATATATAATTCCGAGTTCATTGGCTGTTTGGTGGGTGATAGTCAGGGGTTGTGTGCCTGTCACTATTATTTGACAATTCAAGTAATTGAAAGTGAGCGGTTCACATTACCAAGCACCGTGAGTGCCTAATGTGTATGGAAGACGCAAATACAAGGGCCTGCATTTATGAGCTTACAATATGTAATTTCCCATTTCATAGTTTCACGTGTACAGTATAGGTGTAAGGGAAGGGACACACAAAAAAATACTTCTACTGGTCGATTCTGATCATTATATGTAATCTTATTTTATTTATAAAGTGATGGTATATTAAGCAGCACCTGTATATTGAGCGGATCGGGGCCAATCGTACAATAACACAGACTAGAAAGTAAAGACGCATGTACTAACGGTAATTTTTTTTTTTTTTTTTGAGGACTTTAAATAAGACCTGTGACTATATATGGCATCCTCCCTAATTTGTATTTGCAAGCCCCTCACTTTCAGCAAATACAAATCAACAATCTTTCCACGTTCAGTGTCGGCTACATCTGTTGCTTTTTCCCCATTGTTGAAAATTCCGAGCTTAATCCTATTTGACTTTATTCATGCAAAGGTCATTGTGAATTCTACAAATGGAGAAGTGATAGCAAGAATACAGCTGAACGCTGCTAAAAATGACAACTACTCTGACAGAACATGCAGCTAGCGTGCCGGGTCTATCTCACAAGTACTTTGTTTACTGTACCGGAATCCAGCATTAGGCGACACCTAGCCACATACAGCCACTGCTGGAATATAAATTGAAACAACATAAAATGGGTGTGCGTTTGAGCAGATGTATGCAGAGCTGCACGGCTGATGAAAAAAATATTAAAGCTTGGCATTTAATTTGTACACTATTGCGATATGTAATTATGGAATAATACACTTCGAGGATCAATGCAAAGATACTTCACTTTATAATATCAAAGAGCCATCTCAACATCGAGCGGAGCGGAAGTCAACGACTGTTATAATTTGGTCTCTAAGGATGAGGCAGATGAATTTCTATATACAGCTCTCATGTTGTGCTTAAACTATTTGACTCAAATCCTTTTAACATAGGTTAAATCATTTACTACGACGCTACTGTCAAGAGTTTTAGTTTCTGTGCAAGTTAACCTGCTAGAAATTGTAAAGCCTACAGTATGGTAGGGCCTGTTCAGTGCTTTACTGAGAACTGATATCATGAGATGTCTCTCTACCCTCTGTCTCACATATGCACCTTCTCGGACAACCAGTAATGCACTTGCTCAGTTTGGGCTTTATTCAGGATTCCGCACAACACATCCGCATTACATACTTGGAAACAAATATTGATCTTAGGCTATATTTAAAGCTGGCTACTATGCATTCACTTGAGAAAGAAATGATCACTATAGGCAATCCATTGGCTTCCTTATAGAAGCAACCCCAGTGAACTGAACAATAAACTGGATTCTAGAGGAGCGGCAAATAGCACTGCACATCTAAGGTATAGAAGCACCTGAGCAATGCCGGATAATTAGTCTCCTCACAATACTGGATCAATGCAATTGATTGACATTTTATCTATATGCCACTTTAATTATCTCTGTAGCTAGCACACTGGAGTTGTCAGTTGAGACAAACATAAACCCAGGGCCGTAACTAGGTGTGTGGAGTATGCATAGTACCACAGGGTGAGGGGCACTTTTGGCAGCACCTGTCAATAATGAATTATCTACTTACTTTCACTTGCAGCATCCCCCTTTTAGAAGCCCAGCATCTCCTGATCGCACCTGTGTCCTACCCTCACCCCTTTTGTCACTAATACCTATGCAGCATTCATGGACTTGACTTGATAGCTCTTTGTTGTTCAGTTGCATTGTCTTTTATTACATTTCAGGATGCTAATGTGCCCAGGATTCGAACCCGTTGCCTACGACATTGTAGTCGGACACTCTATTAATTGAGATATCTGCCCTTGCATAAAAAGCTATTTCTATTGAATGTAGGGCTCCTAAATGTGTGAATGTGTAAAAAAAAAAAAAATACATTCTTCTAACTCTCCGGGAATCAAACCTGGGAACATGGGCATGGCAGCCGGTCAAGCTACTGCCAGGCCACAGAACATGTCTTACTGCCTAGGCATGACTTCTCCATTCAATTCATATCGTAGTCAGCCTACTCACTTCTCCCCCTCTCCCAGGAGACTTCTCATTTCCCACACAGGGAGGACAGCTTACAGTAAAGGAGTTCACAAAACAGTATGTAAATGAAGGGCTTATGTCAACTTTGGATGGGGAAAGGGACTCAGAGAGAGGTCCCTAGCAATGTTTAGGTTTTTTTTATACAGTAGTGAAAGGGATTGCAAGCGCCCAGCCCCCCGTACAGATACACAGTATAAAATATACAGTAATACTGTTTGTGCAAGGGAGACGCTCCTTCAGTTCATAATACAAACCAATTTTTTTTTGTCTATTTCTATTGAATGTAGGACTCCTAAATGTAACTTCTTATACTGTACGCTATTGTTGGTGTTCATTATGCAAATGACAACGCCCTCAGCTAGTTTGCTCATCATTCCCCTTGTATCCTGTACGCTACCCTGATTAAGACACTACCCTGAAAATGATGCTTGGCGCTAGAGGTATTGTTTTGACACAAGTCGCAGTTGTACAGTACATGTACCTGTGTTCTGTAATGCCATATCCATCCGTGGCTTTTCAGTACTGTTTTCATTAGTAGCGCAAACACCACCCTGCGGTGAAGCAGTGGAATTACAAGCTATGTATAGTACGCCACAGTGTGCATTAATGTGCCATTTCTATAGCGCAACCAGACTACAGGTAAGGCGCGACTGCAGCAACGATGAGCTTGGCTACATCTGTATGGCTTTTTGGCCGCAATTCTTCCATGAAGACCACTTCTGACAACAGTAGATGGATCCCACTTGTTTCTGCCAGTTCTGAGCTGATGGCACTACTGGACATCTTCCGATTTTGAAGGGAACTAAGCATGATGCATCTTTCATCTGATGCACTCAAGTTTCCTTGGTTGACCACTGCCTTTACAGTCCTCTACATTGCCCATTTCTTTGAGCTTCTTGAGAGAGCTTGAACAGCACATCTTGAAACCCCAGTCTGCTTTGAAATCTTTGCTTGGACGAGACCTTGCTGATGCAGTAGAATTACCTTGTGTCTTGTAGTTGTGCTCAGTATTACTATGGTGTATGAGCTGTGACATGAAACGGTCTTCCACAACCTCAATTTTGTAAGCCTCGGCTGTTTCTGTTTCAGCTAATGACTGTGTTTCAACCTTTATATGAAATGATGATCATTATTACCTGTTTGGTATGACTGGTTAATCATACTGGTTAATCATAGTCCGGGCACGTACCCGCACCCGGACTCCTCACGAACATGGCCGCAACGGTAAGAACTCCGTTATCCACTGGACCTCCCACAGAGATACGGGACGCCGGTCTCTGTCACTTGTATTAAAAATGTAAGGACTCGTTGATTTTAGCATCTCCAGGATTAAGGACAGTACACAGGTATCCTACGTTCACTCCAAAAGGGCACCTCGACCCACAGGAGGCTAAAAGAACTGTATTTACTTTGCTTTTTTAAAAAGGACTGTTTAGGGTTCATATAAGGAGATACAGCCATATCTTATTGGCATTTAATAAATTAGTTGTTATTCTAATACATTCATTTATCCTACCTTTATTGACAAAAGCAAACACAATTATTACAGGCCACTACTAGCAAATAAGATTTTTTTTAGTAGGGGTTTGAGCGCAGTTAGGTACTACACTGTATTTTACATTGTGTATCTTTATTTCTAGTTTGCACCAATAGGGTTGGACACCCTTTTAACTTGCAGCACACCCCGACCCACGGACACTTAACACCCCAGTGTCCCCTTACTAATCTGGTTAATAATAATAATAATAATAATAATAATAATAAAAAATAAGAATTTACTCACCGGTAATTCTATTTCTCGTAGTCCGTAGTGGATGCTGGGACTCCGTAAGGACCATGGGGAATAGCGGCTCCGCAGGAGACTGGGCACAACTAAAAGAAAGCTTTTGGTCTAACTGATGTGCACTGGCTCCTCCCACTATGACCCTCCTCCAGACTTCAGTTAGGATACTGTGCCCGGAAGAGCTGACACAATAAGGAAGGATTTTGAATCCCAGGTAAGACTCATACCAGCCACACCAAGCACACCGTATAACTCGTGATACAATACCCAGTTAACAGTATGACAACAACTGAGCCTCTCAACAGATGGCTCAACAATAACCCTTTAGTTAAACAATAACTATATACAAGTATTGCAGACAATCTGCACTTGGGATGGGCGCCCAGCATTCACTACGGACTACGAGAAATAGAATTACCGGTGAGTAAATTCTTATTTTCTCTGACGTCCTAAGTGGATGCTGGGACTCCGTAAGGATCATGGGGATTATACCAAAGCTCCCAAACGGGCGGGAGAGTGCGGATGACTCTGCAGCACCGAATGGGCAAACTCTAGGTCCTCCTCAGCCAGGGTGTCAAACTTGTAGAATTTAGCAAATGTGTTTGACCCCGACCAAGTAGCTGCTCGGCAAAGTTGTAGAGCCGAGACCCCTCGGGCAGCCGCCCAAGAAGAGCCCACCTTCCTCGTGGAATGGGCTTTCACTGATTTAGGATGCGGCAGTCCAGCCGCAGAATGTGCAAGCTGAATCGTACTACAGATCCAGCGAGCAATAGTCTGCTTTGAAGCAGGTGCACCCAACTTGTTGGGCGCATACAGGATAAATAGCGAGTCAGTCTTTCTGACTCCAGCTGTCCTGGAAACATAGATTTTCAGGGCCCTGACTACGTCCAACAACTTGGAAGCCTCCAAGTCTTTAGTAGCCGCAGGCACCACGATAGGTTGGTTCAGATGAAAAGCTGATACCACCTTAGGGAGAAACTGGGGACGAGTCCTCAATTCTGCCCTATCCATATGGAAAATCAGACAAGGGCTTTTACATGACAAAGCCGCCAATTCTGATACACGCCTGGCCGAAGCCAAGGCCAACAACATGACCACTTTCCACGTGAGATATTTCAATTCCACGGTTTTAAGTGGCTCAAACCAATGTGACTTTAGGAAATCCAACACCACGTTGAGATCCCAAGGTGCCACTGGAGGCACAAAAGGGGGCTGAATATGCAGCACTCCCTTAACAAAAGTCTGAACTTCAGGTAGTGAAGCCAGTTCTCTCTGGAAGAAAATCGATAGAGCCGAAATCTGGACCTTAATGGAACCCAATTTTAGGCCCATAGTCACCCCTGACTGTAGGAAGTGCAGAAAACGGCCCAGCTGAAATTCCTCCGTTGGGGCCTTCCTGGCCTCACACCACGCAACATATTTTCGCCAAATGCGGTGATAATGGTTTGCGGTAACTTCTTTCCTAGCTTTAATCAGCGTAGGAATGACTTCCTCCGGAATGCCCTTTTCCTTCAGGATCCGGTGTTCAACCGCCATGCCGTCAAACGCAGCCGCGGTAAGTCTTGGAACAGACAGGGCCCCTGCTGCAGCAGGTCCTGTCTGAGCGGCAGAGGCCATGGGTCCTCTGAGATAATTTCTTGAAGTTCCGGGTACCAAGCTCTTCTTGGCCAATCCGGAACAATGAGTATAGTTCTTACTCCTCTTCTCCTTATTATCCTCAGTACCTTTGGTATGAGAGGAAGAGGAGGGAACACATAAACCGACCGGTACACCCACGGTGTCACTAGAGCGTCCACAGCTATCGCCTGAGGGTCTCTCGACCTGGCGCAATATCTTTCTAGCTTTTTGTTTAGGCGGGACGCCATCATGTCCACCTGTGGCTTTTCCCAACGGTTTACAATCAGTTGGAAGACTTCCGGATGAAGTCCCCACTCTCCCGCGTGGAGGTCGTGTCTGCTGAGGAAGTCTGCTTCCCAGTTGTCCACTCCCGTGCTAACACGTGATTTTCCGCCCATCGGAGAATCCTTGTGGCTTCTGCCATCGCCGTCCTGCTTCTTGTGCCGCCCTGTCGGTTTACATGGGCGACTGCCGTGATGTTGTCTGACTGGATCAGTACCGGCTGGTTTTGAAGCAGGGGTTTTGCCTGACTTAGGGCATTGTAAATGGCCCTCAGTTCCAGAATATTTATGTGTAGGGAAGTCTCCTGACTTGACCATAGTCCTTGGAAGTTTCTTCCCTGTGTGACTGCCCCCCAGCCCCGAAGGCTGGCATCCGTGGTCACCAGGACCCAGTCCTGTATGCCGAATCTGCGGCCCTCTTGAAGATGAGCACTTTGCAGCCACCACAGCAGAGACACCCTGGTCCTCGGAGACAGGGTTATCAGCCGATGCATCTGAAGATGCGATCCGGACCACTTGTCCAACAGGTCCCACTGAAAGGTTCTTGCATGGAACCTGCCGAATGGAATTGCTTCGTAGGAAGCTACCATCTTTCCCAGGATCCGCGTGCAGTGATGCACCGACACCTGTTTTGGTTTTAGGAGGCCTCTGACTAGAGATGACAGCTCCTTGGCCTTCTCCTCCGGGAGAAACACTTTTTTCTGTTCTGTATCTAGAACCATCCCCAGGAACAGTAGACGTGTCGTAGGGACCAGCTGTGACTTTGGAATATTTAGAATCCAGCCGTGCTGTTGTAGCACCTCCCGAGATAGTGCTACCCCAACCAACAACTGCTCCCTGGACCTCGCCTTTATCAGGAGATCGTCCAAGTACGGGATAATTAAAACTCCCTTCTTTCGAAGGAGGATCATCATTTCGGCCATTACCTTGGTAAATACCCTCGGAGCCGTGGATAGACCAACCGGCAACGTCTGGAATTGGTAATGACAATCCTGTACCACAAATCTGAGGTACTCCTGGTGAGGATGGTAAATGGGGACATGCAGGTAAGCATCCTTGATGTCCAGTGATACCATGTAATCCCCCTCGTCCAGGCTTGCAATAACCGCCCTGAGCGATTCCATCTTGAACTTGAATTTTTTTATATATGTGTTCAAGGATTTCAAATTTAAAATGGGTCTCACCGAACCGTCCGGTTTCGGTACCACAAACATTGTGGAATAGTAACCCCGTCCTTGTTGAAGTAGGGGCACTTTGACTATCACCTGCTGGGAATACAGCTTGTGAATTGCCTCTAACACTGCCTCCCTGCCTGAGGGAGTTGTTGGTAAGGCAGATTTGAGGAAACGGCGGGGGGGGGGAGACGTCTCGAATTCCACCTTGTACCCCTGAGATACTACGTGAAGGATCCAGGGATCCACCCGTGAACGAGCCCACTGATTGCTGAAGTTTTTGAGACGGGCCCCCACCGTACCTGGCTCCGCCTGTGGAGCCCCAGCGTCATGCGGTGGACTTAGAGGAAGCGGGGGGAGGACTTTTGCTCCTGGGAACTGGCTGTATGCTGCAGCTTTTTCCCTCTACCTCTGCTTCTGGGCAGAAAGGACGCGCCTTTAACCCGCTTGCCCTTATTGGGCCGAAAGGACTGTACCTGATAATACGGTGCTTTCTTTGGCTGTGAGGGAACATGGGGTAAAAATGTAGACTTCCCAGCTGTTGCTGTGGAAACGAGGTCCGAGAGACCATCCCCGAACTCCTCACCCTTATAAGGCAAAACTTCCATGTGTCTTTTAGAATCTGCATCACCTGTCCACTGCCGAGTCCATAACCCTCTCCGGCAGAAATGGACATTGCACTTATTCTAGATGCCAGCCGGCAAATATCCCTCTGTGCATCTCTCATGTATAATACTGCGTCTTTAATATGCTCTATGGTTAGCAATATAGTGTCCCTGTCTAGGGTATCAATATTTTCCGACAGGGAATCTGACCACGCAGCTGCAGCACTGCACATCCATGCTGAAGCAATAGCTGGTCTCAGTATAATACCTGTGTGTGTATATACAGACTTCAGGATAGCCTCCTGCTTTCTATCAGCAGGTTCCTTTAGGGCGGCTGTATCCGGAGACGGTAGTGCCACCTTCTTTGACAAGCGTGTGAGTGCTTTATCCACCCTAGGGGATGTTTCCCAACGTGACCTATCCTCTGGCGGGAAAGGGTACGCCATTAGTAACCTTTTAGAAAATACCAGTTTCTTATCGGGAGAAGCCCACGCTTCTTCACACACTTCATTTAATTCCTCAGATGGAGGAAAAACTACTGGTAGTTTTTTCTCTCCAAACATAATACCCTTTTTTGTGGTACCTGGGGTAACATCAGAAATATGCAACATATTTTTCATTGCCTCAATCATATAACGTGTGGCCCTATTGGAAGTTACATTAGTCTCATCGTCGTCGACACTGGAGTCAGTATCCGTGTCGACATATGTGTCTGCCATCTGAGGTAGCGGGCGTTTTAGAGGCCCTGATGGCTTTTGAGACGCCTGGGCAGGTACAGGCTGAGAAGCCGGCTGTCCCATATTTGGTATGTCGTCAAACCTTTTATGCAAGGAGTCGACACTGTCGCGTAATTCCATCCACTCAGGTGTCGACCCCGCAGGGGGTGACATCACATTTATCGGCATCTGCTCCGCCTCCACATAAGCCTCCTCATCAAACATGTCGACACAGCCATACCGACACACCGCACACACACAGGGAATGCTCTGACAGAGGACAGGACCCCACAAAGCCCTTTGGGGAGACAGAGAGAGAGTATGCCAGCACACACCAGAGCGCTATATAACACAGGGATTTACACTATAATTGAGTGTTTTCTCTTATAGCTGCTTATATTATATATTTGCTGCGCCTAAATTTAGTGCCCCCCCTCTCTTTTTTACCCTTTTGTGCTTGAAACTGCAGGGGAGAGCCAGGGAGCGATCCTTCCAGCGGAGCTGTGAGGGAAAAATGGTGCCAGTGTGCTGAGGGAGATAGCCCCGCCCCTTTTTCGGCTGACTTTTCTCCCGCTTTTTTCATGGATTCTGGCAGGGGTATTTATCACATATATAGCCTCTGGGACTATATATTGTGATGTTTTGCCAGCCAAGGTGTTAATATTGCTGCTCAGGGCGGCGCCCCCCCCCCCCCCCCCCCCCCCAGCGCCCTGCACCCATCAGTGACCGGAGTGTGAGGTGTGCATGAGGAGCAATGGCGCACAGCTGCAGTGGTGTGCGCTACCTTGTTGAAGACCGAAGTCTTCTGCCGCCGATTTCCAGGACCATCTTCATGCTTCTGGCTCTGTAAGGGGGACGGCGGCGCGGCTCCGGGACCGAACGATCGAGGTCGGGTCCTGTGTTCGATCCCTCTGGAGCTAATGGGGTCCAGTAGCCTAAGAAGCCCAAACTATCTCCAGTCAGGTAGGTTCGCTTCTTCTCCCCTTAGTCCCTCGTATCAGGGAGTCTGTTGCCAGCAGATCTCACTGAAAATAAAAAACCTAACATACTTTCTTTTCTAGGAGCTCAGGAGAGCCCCTAGTGTGCATCCAGCTCAGCCGGGCACAAGATTCTAACTGAAGTCTGGAGGAGGGTCATAGTGGGAGGAGCCAGTGCACACCAGTTAGACCAAAAGCTTTCTTTTAGTTGTGCCCAGTCTCCTGCGGAGCCGCTATTTCCCATGGTCCTTACGGAGTCCCAGCATCCACTTAGGACGTCAGAGAAATTTTATTTATATAACGCTCTTTCTCCAATAGGACTCAAGGCGCTTAACAGATACATAGCATAATATAGTACAGAAAATAATGAAGTACATTTTCATAAAATACAGAAGCATGAAGATACTAAAAGGGACATTATGGAAATGCTTGAGTAAACCGGAAAGTCTTGAGTATACTTTTGAAGGATTCTATAGTTGGGGCCTCTCGCACTGTGCGGGGAAGTGAGTTCCATAGAGTCGGAGCCGCATGACTAAAAGCTTGACCCCCAGATGAATTACGGTAGATTCTAGGTACTGCTAAAAGTCCTTCATCTACAGATTGCAGTAATCGAGTGGGGCTGTATGGGGTCAGAAGCTGTTTCAGGTACCTTGGGCCCTGGTCATGTAATGCTTTGAAACTCAGTAAGCCATCTTGAAGATGATTCGCCATCTTACAGGCAGCCAGTGAAGGGAGTAGAGGATGGGTGTTATGTGGCTAGAACGGGGCTGGTTGGTTAACAGCCTGGCAGCTGTGTTTTGCACCAGCTGTAAGCGTTGCAATTCTTTTGCTGGGAGACCAAGGTAAAGGGCATTACAGTAGTCTAATCGAGATGATACAAATGCATGTATGACTTTTGGCATATCATCTGAGGGATTAAGTGCTTGATTCTGGCTATGTTCCTCAGGTGAAAGAATGAGGATTTGATTGTGGCTGATATCTGATGTTTAAGTGTCAAGCCACCATACAGGACAACGCCAAGATTCCGCACATGATCATTGGTCTGTAATTCTGAATCCCCGAGTGTAAGTCCAGTTGGTTGACTATGCTGCAGTCTTGTCCTTTGATGTTGCGGTCGTATCATAAGGACCTCTGTTTTATCCGGGTTCAGTCGCAGCCTACTGGCGCTCATCCTCTCCTGTAGCTCAGCTAGACAGCCATTTAGAGTTGCTATTGGGTTATCAGTGCCCGGAGCAAAGGACAAGTACAGTTGTGTATCATCTGCATAGCAGTGGTAGACCAGGCCATGGCGCCTGATTATTTCGCCCAATGGGAGCATGTATACTGCAAAAAGCAGGGGGGATAGTATAGAACCTTGTAGGACACCACATGACAATGGCACTGGTGGTGATGAGTATAATCCAGACGATACTCTCTGTGACCTGCCTGTGAGAAATTATTTGAACCAGCTTAGGACTGTGCCATCCAGACCACAGAAATGTATCAGTCGCTCAATCAGAAGCCCATGGTCCACGGTATCAAATGCTGCTGAGAGATCCAGAAGGACTAATATTGAACAGTCACCTCTGTCTCTTGCCATCAGAAGATCATTTAACACACACACCAGGGCTGTTTCAGTGCTATGTCTTCTCCTGAATCCTGATTGAAATGGATCATAAATATCATGGGTTGTCAGGCGGGTTTCCAGTTGATTTGCAACCACATTCTCAATAACCTTTCCTAGGAAAGGAGGGTTTGATACCGGTCTGTAGTTGGTCATGCAGTCGAGATCTAAATTAAGTTTTTTAAGAAGCGGCCTAACAATTGCTTCCTTTAGGGGTTCAGGAAAAATGCCTGTCTGCAAAGAGCATTGAACAATTTTTGCAAAGACAGGACCAATTATATCCATACAACCTATTAGAAGCTTGGTTGAGGCCGGGTCCAGATCACAGGTGGTGGGACGCAAAATCCGAGCAATTTCAGCAGTGTCCTTTACATCCACTGGGTCAAAGCTGGTCCATGAAGGCAGGTAGCTTATATTGGCAGGCTTTGTAGTTTGGCACTCCTTTGATGGCACTGTGGAGATTCCAGCCCGGATGGTGGATATTTTATCTGCAAAGAAGTTTGCAAACTCGTTACATCTTGCCTAGGAGAGGGTTTCATCAGTCTGCAGGCATGCTGGCTTGCAAAGCATCTCCACTGTGCGGAAAAGTTGAGCTGGCCTATTGTTTGCTGCTGTGATCTCATTTGACAGGAACTGTGATTTCTTACGAGTGATTGTCGATTGATATTCTTTGTTATGCTTTATTAGTTTTATTTTGTCATTCACTAGGTTAGTCTCCCTCCATCGTCTTTTCAGTCTACACCCCCTTTTCTTGAGCTCACTAACACTGTTGTCGAACCATGGAGCTTGACATTGTGGTTTACGAGGTCTTATACGCACAGGGGCGATAATATCAATTGCAGCCATAACATCCCTATTATAATAACGGACTAGGGAACAGGGATCTTCACAGGCACCCAGTATAGCAAAGAGATCTAGATTTGCTGCAAGAGCCTGGGGAGTCATACCCCTCCTTGGACGATACCTGGTCAACTCCACGGGCAGAGATCTTATTTGAGGGGTTGCAACTGAGAACCAAAGGGAGTAGTGGTCTGACCAGATGACTGGGTTTATTTTTAGGTCAGTGGCTTCTAATCCAATCTGAAAGACAAGATCGAGAGTGTGACCACTTTTATGTGTGGCAAAAGGAATGACCTCTGTGAAGCCCAGACCATTCATTGTGCACAGGAGGTCTTGGCCAAGGCGTGAGAGCTCATCATCCACCCATGCATTGAAATCCCCGAAGATGAGCCATCTTTGATGTTCCAGAACCAGGCCAGCAACAGTGTCTGCAATTTCTTGTAGAAATATCTTTCCATCTCCAGGTGGCCGGTAAATGAGAAGTACTCTGAAACCTAATCCTGTCGAACTCCGGGCAGCAAAGCACTCTAATGAGCGAGTCATTTCAGTAGGGTGGACCCTAAGTTTAAGTTCTTTTTTGAAGCAGATAGCCACCCCGCCACCCCTGCGGTCCAGTCTTGGGTTGTGGATGACAGAGTAGTTTGTTGGTACTGCAGCCTCCAATATAGGTGCTGCATTTTCATCTAGCCAGGTCTCTGTAATACAGGCTAGATCTGCAGATTCAATAAGGTCAGCAATTGTTGCAGTCTTGTTTCTTATAGATCTGGCATTACAAAGGACTGACCTGATTGGGCATACCAGAGGGCCTTCAGTTTTCTTTATGTTAAGTGCAGGAGCTCTGGGTATGGGGGTCACAAAGCGAGAGTTGACAGTTCTGTTCTTCCAAACACAGGGCCGTCTTTTGGGTATCACTTCTATTTGATTGTTCTTTGAATATGGGGGTAAGCAGGTGGGCAAAGGACTTAGATGGTTACCGGGGGAAATAAATTTCCGGCCTGCTCGCTTCCCACGAATGCGCCTGTGTTTTCTTTTTAAATTGCCAAGGGATTGGAGAATAGAAGCCTTTGAAGGTGTGATAGGAACTGCAGAATGTGGTGGGTGGAGAGAAAGAATGAAGCTGGAGGAATACGTATACATTTGGTCATCAATGACAGATTATTATAAGTATGAGCTGCATATGATGATGAGAGAGGAAGTAATCATACACCTGACTATAATCCTACTAAATTCCTGACTTTGTGCCCTAGAAGAATTGATGCTGTGTTGAAGGCAAAGGGTGGTCACACCAAATATTGATTTAATTTAGATTTATCCTGTTCATTCACTTTGCTTTTTGTTATTTGATCAAAATAAACTATCAACACTTCTATTAATGAAAGTATTCTTACTTTGCAGCATTTTTTCCACACCTGCCTAAAACTTTTTGCACAGTATTTTGTGTGAATGCGTATATTATATATTATTGAATCCCTATTTCCATATACAAGTCAAATGTTAAGAAATTCCCCAGGTGTTCATTAATGGATATGCTTGGGTGTGGCTCTGTCTCTTTAAAAGAGTGGGAAAGGACCTAAACCTGTGATGGAGGAATTCTGTGTATTTAAAATCAAAAAGATACCTGAGAGCAATGGTCATATTTTTCATAAAGTCATAAGTCAGTATAGGGACTGACCAATAGGGAATGGCCGTGAAGGAGCTGGTCAGCTTAACAAATTATTTCAATATTTTGGAAATAACATTCCCCGAATTAAGATAATTACAGTTTGAAATGTTATAGGGTAAGTGCTGAACATTTATATATATATATATATATATATATATATATATATATATATATATATTGCAAAAGAATGCCGCACCACTTGTGAGGTCAGTAATCCAAAATTATAACAAACACTCCCAGTTATTTGGGCGTCAGCTATCCCCTAAGAAAACAGCAATGGTATGTTGAGCGAGAGAAAATGGGAATACCGGATAGGGGTTCTTAGCGACCGAAGGTGTATTTATAACTGAATTTAATACAATACGTATATTATAAAAGTATAAATTTATTTCACAATACTAGGAGTAAAAAAGTACAGATAAAAATATATAAAAAATGTGTGTATAAAAAAAATATATATGTATATATAAATAAAAAGTCCTTTGTGAAAGGTCCAACGCGTTTCGTCTCTCAGAAGAAGTCTGAGAGACGAAACGCGTTGGTCCTTTCCCTAGAGACCTCCTGCAAAATCAGTTAAGATTCTCAAAACTATTTGTTTTATACTTTCCTCTCCTAAGCTTATTTGCACAAGCAATCTGCACTTTAGTCGAGAACTATATGTAGCATATACTGCGTACCAATTTTCTAAAACTAGCTGATTGTTTAGAGAGCTGCTTTGTACATATATACATTGATGTAAAGGACTTTTTATTTATTTAAATATTTTTTTTTTATACACACATTTTTTATATATATTTATCTGTACTTTTTTACTCCTAGTATTGTGAAATAAATTAATATTTTTATACATATACGTATTGTATTAAATTCAGTTATAAATACACCTTAGGTCGCTAAGAACCCCTATCCGGTATTCCTATATATATATATATATATATATATATATATATATACATACACTTATTTTTTCTGTCAAGCCTGGAAGTGAGGCAGTCATAGAAAACGATGTACTCTTTGATTGTAGAGGTCACTACATTTTCATGGCTGTGATCTGCACAGACAAAGCTTTTAAATAGCATACACGTTACATAAACCATATGCTTCTGCTTTTGAGACTCTAATGAAGAGTCACATGTTCACAAATGAAGACTCACATACAGCTGCTGGCGAGGATGAGAGGAAGTCAGTACCGGGCTGAGACAGTTGTGGGTGTTGAGTGAATTGTATTAGGGAACCTCTAGAACCATCATGAGCATCCGGAGTGTTAGACAGAAAATGAAATATTTCCAGACGAACAAGTGATTTTACATATAATTGCACACTGTTCACAAGAGAAGAGCCATAACTCTATGTTCATTATAGAATTACTGGAATCAGGACAATCAGCTATGTAAACAGCTCGAGACATCGGATTGTAAGGTGCACTTATAAAGCTATAACTTATGTTTTAACATGACAGGCATGAATATACATAGAGACTTAAGTGGTGCAAACACATGCATACCTGATAGTCTTATATTTACTTTTACTTGAGTCATAGACTGATTCCCCTACAGGCATTTCTCAGCTTTTCTTATTTAACTTTTTTTTTTTCCTACTGTGCTGTAATAATCCAGTGTGTTATATCCATGTAAGACATGGTAACAGACTCCCATGTACAACTCTCTGTGGCAGCAATAAATCTTCATTTACACTGGGCCCAGGGATAGACTGCAGAGCTGCTAATTACCCCTAAATATTTGGCAGTGTTTACAAACAAGCTGGAACATCAGACATATTATGGTATAGGGTTTCAAAATTAGGCTCAGCTGTTCTAGTTAATTTAATTATCCAAGTAGGAGTTCTAAGTATTCGCTTCTCCCCTTTTTTCATATCTTTTGTTATGACTTTACAATTATATCATGCCACGCACAATTATTGCACAAAATGCAAAACATGAAAGCAAAATTAGCAGGATTAAATCATTTGATGAAGACATAAAAAAGTAAAATCTATCAGCCTCCACCTTGAGAACATGCCCAGAACCCAGACTTGTATAGAAGACCTACATTTAAGGTAAAAAGGATTTGCCAAAATGGGTCAAACCCAACCTTCAGGCAAGAGGAAAAAAAAAAAAAAAAACCAATACAGTTGTTATTTTCAACACTCAGGAACACAAATACACATGTTGTACCCAAACACTGGCTGTCTGGATGCTCGTCTAGGACAACCTATCTGCCCTGTGACAGGATCATTGTTTAACCACACAAGACTGACTCTGTGCAAGGATGCATCTAATTTAAGGTAATTAATGTTAACACGACTGAATTGCAAACACACACGGAAAAAATCATATTACAGCACAAAACATAAAAATAGATCTCAATCTCTCTCTGCGTTTTTGTGCTTGTGTGAGAGGCTGAAATATTGTGTGAGTGTGTGAGGGGCTGCGTTTTGGTTATTGTGTGAGTGGCTGCGATTCTGTATGTGAGTTAGGTGCTGCGTTTTTTATGCGAGTGTGTACTAGAGGCTGCCCGGTGACTCTGCTGCGGCCAGGGCTCGAGATTGCTGCTGCTATCGGAGGAGCGTGACGGAGGGGGCCGTAGACTGCTGCCGTTGCTGCTGCTACTACTTGAGGAGCTTGCTGCAGACGGCCGGGGACTACTGCTGCAATAAAGAAAAAGATCAGGGGGCGCACAAGGATTGATAAGTATAAGCTTAACTACATTACTGTATAAGGGACAGTTTTTTTTTTGTTTGTTTCTTCTTCTCTCCTTCTGTATCACCCCTTGTCCTTGACTGTATTGTTTTATCAATTACTGTTCTGTTATTGAATATTGTTTTTTTTCACAGCTAGGCTATAGTATTGTATAGATTGTGACCTTTACTGTATTTTATTTATACTTTATACTTTTTATCCTTTATTTATTGTCCCTTATATAGTCCTTATATATAGTGGTCCCCCTCTTTTTTTTTATTTCTAAAGGTAACAGGGAGTTAGCACTAACTAAAAATGGGGGTGGCTGCGATTGAGAATCTCACTCCGTGCGTGTCGTGCATGAGGTATGCGCACCTGGCACAACAGTCTGAGTGTGGTACATCTGTAAGAGATGTGAGCGAACTGCTGCTCCAAAGCCCAGGTAACTGATCTAGAGCGGACCGCTACGCGACTAAGTATTCACAATCTCGAGCAAAGTTTAGATAGAACAGTGGAGGAGTTGCAGGGGTGGATCACTGGTAGACGAGGATGACCAGGTAGACAGCTGGGTCACGGTTAGAAGGAAGAAAAAGAGGGGGAGGGGGAGACAGGACATCTCCGATCTGCCAAACCCCAACAAGTTCGTACAATTGGACGAAGATTCTGAGGATGGCAGTGAGGAAATGACGGACCCAGAGGAGGCTTTTCCCTCTAGCAACCAGAGAAGCGGTCCCCCTGGTACAGATGGGCAAAAAGTTAGTGAGGTACCTAGTCAGATTGTGGTGGTAGGGGATTCTATTATCAGGAGGACAGACAGGGCAATCTGCTACTGGGTGCTCGGTACTGCACATTGCGGACCGGGTAGATAGATTGTTGGGAGGGGCTGGAAAAGACCCGGCGGTCTTGGTGCATGTCGGCACCAATGACAAAGTTAGTGGTAGGTGGGATGTCTTTAAGAAAGACTATAGGGAATTAGGCAAGAAACTTAAGGCAAGGACATCTAGTGCCACGCGCTAGCCCAGGGAGGCAGAGGGAGATTAGGAAGGTAAATGTGTGGCTTAGAGACTGGTGTAGGAAGGAAGGGTTTGTGTTCTTGGAACACTGGGCGGACTTCTCAGTCAGGCGCCATCTTTTTTGTTGCAATGGATTGCACCTGAATGAGGAGGGGACTGCGGTGCAGGATGGTTAGACGGTTGGAGGAGCTTTTAAACTAGGAGCCTGGGGGGAGGGTTTAGCTAGAAGCTACGGGTCAAACAGTGAGAACAGTAAGGATGGGTGTAGTGATCAATTTGGGAGTGGAGCAGGGGGGAGTAAAAGACCAGCCGGCAAGGGTATTTGCATGGGTATTAACACAGGTAATACTGATGCAGGTATTGCCCAAGATATTCCCAATATGTCACCTAATGACGAATATGGCTCAACAATAAAGTATATAGAAAATGATGTCCATTGCATAAGGGTAGATACTAACATTGGGGGGGAGTTTGAAAGTCTAAATGGGTCCAGTAGACATAGTAGTGGGGAAGTCTGTATTAAGCATGATAGGGGTGGAAAGGGAGGGAGGAGAATAACAGTTGGTAAGAGTAAATCTAGAAGGGCACTTGTAAATAATGATAAGATACCATTAGAACAAACGGGCAAGGGAGATGCTAAGCTAAAATGTATGCTTGCGAACGCAAGAAGCCTATCAGGTAAAATGGGGTAATTGAAATGGTTTGTATCAGAATCTCAGTATGATATTATAGGTATTACAGAAACATGGTGGGATGACTCTCAAGACTGGGTTGCGAATTTGGAGGGATATTCTCTTTTCAGGAGGGATAGGGCTACCAGAAGGGGAGGAGGGGTATGTCTCTTTGTTAAACCATCTCTAAAACCAAACTTAATAGATGGTATTTACGAGAGGACTGGAGATAACGTGGAATCACTATGGGTTGAGGTCACAAGTGAGGGCACAGAAGCAAAGAAAATAATCATTGGCTCGTGCTACAAGCAACCAGATATTAGCGTACATGATGTTAAACTACTCTTACTGCAAATTGAAAAAGCTGCAGGAATGGGGGACATCCTAGTGTTAGGGGATTTTAACTATCCGGATATAAATTGGAGTAACGATTCATGTGTAAAAACCAGGAGCAGCAGATTCTTAAATACATTAAAGGATCAATACTTGTCTCAATTAGTCGAGGACCCATCTAGAGGTAAAACTATTCTGGACCTAGTTATTACCAATAATGTGGACATTATATCAAACACTAAAGTTGGGGAGACCTTGGGAAACAGTGACCACTATATGATCACATTCGATATCAGTTTCAAGAAGCATAGCTATAAGGGGACAACTAAAACATTTAACTTTAGAAAAGCTAACTTCAATGTGCTGAGATAGGCACTAAACGACATTGACTGAGAAGTTTTGTTTCATGGTAAAGACACATCGGAAATGTGGGTAGCTTTAAAAGGGTTACTTGATAGCAATATTCACAAATTCATTCCCATGAGCAGTAAACAAAGGAGTACTAAACATAAGCCTATGTGGCTTAATAAAGAGGTCAAAGAAGCAATGTCTAAAAAGAGGCGTGCTTTCAAAATATTTAAACCTAATGAAGGGGAGGAGTCATTCCAGCATTATAAGGAATGCAATAAAAAATGCAAAAATAAGATTTTACTTACCGATAAATCTATTTCTCGTAGTCCGTAGTGGATGCTGGGACTCCGTAAGGACCATGGGGAATAGCGGCTCCGCAGGAGACAGGGCACAAGAATAAAAGCTTTAGGATCAGGTGGTGTGCACTGGCTCCTCCCCCTATGACCCTCCTCCAAGCCTCAGTTAGGATACTGTGCCCGGACGAGCGTACATAATAAGGAAGGATATTGAATCCCGGGTAAGACTCATACCAGCCACACCAATCACACCGTACAACTTGTGATCTGAACCCAGTTAACAGTATGATAACAACGAAGGAGCCTCTGAAAAGATGGCTCACAACAACAATAACCCGATTTAGTTAACAATAACTATGTACAAGTATTGCAGACAATCCGCACTTGGGATGGGCGCCCAGCATCCACTACGGACTACGAGAAATAGATTTATCGGTAAGTAAAATCTTATTTTCTCTGACGTCCTAGTGGATGCTGGGACTCCGTAAGGACCATGGGGATTATACCAAAGCTCCCAAACGGGCGGGAGAGTGCGGATGACTCTGCAGCACCGAATGAGAGAACTCCAGGTCCTCCTCAGCCAGGGTATCAAATTTGTAGAATTTAGCAAACGTGTTTGCCCCTGACCAAGTAGCTGCTCGGCAAAGTTGTAAAGCCGAGACCCCTCGGGCAGCCGCCCAAGATGAGCCCACTTTCCTTGTGGAATGGGCTTTCACAGATTTTGGCTGTGGCAGGCCTGCCACAGAATGTGCAAGCTGAATTGTACTACAAATCCAACGAGCAATAGTCTGCTTAGAAGCAGGAGCACCCAGCTTGTTGGGTGCATACAGGATAAACAGCGAGTCAGACTTTCTGACTCCCGCCGTCCTGGAAACATATATTTTCAGGGCCCTGACAACGTCAAGTAACTTGGAGTCCTCCAAGTCCCTAGTAGCCGCAGGCACCACAATAGGTTGGTTCATGTGAAAGGCAGAAACCACCTTAGGGAGAAATTGAGGACGAGTCATCAATTCTGCCCTGTCAGAATGAAAAATTAAGTAAGGGCTTTTATATGATAAAGCCGCCAATTCTGACACACGCCTGGCTGAAGCCAGGGCTAACAGCATCGTCACCTTCCATGTGAGATATTTTAAGTCCACAGTGGTGAGTGGTTCAAACCAATGTGACTTAAGGAACCTCAAAACAACATTGAGATCCCAAGGTGCCACTGGAGGCACAAAAGGAGGTTGTATATGCAGTACCCCTTTTACAAATGTCTGAACTTCAGGTACTGAAGCCAGTTCTTTCTGGAAGAAAATCGGCAGGGCCGAAATTTGAACCTTAATGGACCCTAATTTTAGGCCCATAGACAGTCCTGTTTGCAGGAAATGGAGGAAACGACCCAGTTGAAATTCCTCTGTAGGGGCCTTCTTGGCCTCACACCACGCAACATATTTTCGCCAAATGCGGTGATAATGTTTTGCGGTTACATCCTTCCTGGCTTTGACCAGGGTAGGGATGACTTCATCTGGAATGCCTTTTTCCTTCAGGATCCGGCGTTCAACCGCCATGCCGTCAAACGCAGCCGCGGTAAGTCTTGGAACAGACAAGGCCCCTGTTGGAGCAGGTCCTTTCTTAGAGGTAGAGGCCACGGGTCTTCCGTGAGCATCTCTTGAAGTTCCGGGTACCAAGTCCTTCTTGGCCAATCCGGAACCACGAGTATCGTTCTTACTCCTCTCCTTCTTATGATTCTCAGTACTTTTGGTATGAGAGGCAGAGGAGGGAACACATACACTGACTGGTACACCCACGGTGTCACCAGAGCGTCCACCGCTATTGCCTGAGGGTCCCTTGACCTGGCGCAATATCTGTCTAGTTTTTTGTTTAGACGTGACGCCATCATGTCCACCTTTGGTTTTTCCCAACGGTTTACAATCAGGTGGAAGACTTCTGGGTGAAGTCCCCACTCTCCCGGGTGAAGGTCGTGTCTGCTGAGGAAGTCTGCTTCCCAGTTGTCCACTCCCGGAATGAACACTGCTGACAGAGCTATCACATGATTTTCCGCCCAGCGAAGAATCCTTGCAGCTTCTGCCATTGCCCTCCTGCTTCTCGTGCTGCCCTGTCTGTTTACGTGGGCGACTGACGTGATGTTGTCCGATTGGATCAATACCGCCTGACCCTGAAGCAGGGGTTTCGCTTGACTTAGGGCATTGTAAATGGCCCTTAGTTCCAGAATGTTTATATGAAGAGATGTTTCCATGCTTGACCACAAGCCCTGGAAATTTTTTCCCTGTGTGACTGCCCCCCAGCCTCTCAGGCTGGCGTCCGTGGTCACCAGGACCCAATCCTGAATGCCAAATCTGCGGCCCTCTAGTAGATGAGCACTCTGCAGCCACCACAGAAGAGACACCCTTGTCCTTGTCGACAGGGTTATCCGCTGATGCATCTGAAGATGCGATCCGGACCATTTGTCCAGTAGATCCCACTGAAACGTTCTTGCATGGAATCTTCCGAATGGAATCGCTTCGTAAGAAGCCACCATTTTTCCCAGGACCCTCGTGCACTGATGCACTGACACCTGGCCTGGTTTTAGGAGGTTCCTGACTAGCTCGGATAACTCCCTGGCCTTCTCCTCCGGGAGAAACACCTTTTTCTGGACTGTGTCCAGAATCATTCCTAGGAACAGTAGACGTGTCGTTGGAATCAGCTGCGATTTTGGAATATTTAGGATCCACCCGTGCTGACGTAACACTACCTGAGATAGTGCTACTCCGACTTCTAACTGTTCCCTGGACCTTGCCCTTATCAGGAGATCGTCCAAGTAAGGGATAATTAAGATGCCTTTTCGTCGAAGAAGAATCATCATTTCGGCCATTACCTTGGTAAAGACCCGAGGTGCCGTGGACAACCCAAATGGCAGCGTCTGAAACTGATAATGACAGTTTTGTACTACAAACCTGAGGTACCCTTGGTGAGACGGGTAGATTGGGACGTGGAGATAAGCATCCTTGATGTCCAGAGACACCATATAGTCCCCTTCTTCCAGGTTTGCTATCACCGCTCTGAGTGATTCCATCTTGAATTTGAACCTCTTTATGTAAGTGTTCAGGGATTTTAGATTTAAAATTGGTCTCACCGAGCCGTGGAATAATACCCCTTTCCCTGTTGTAGGAGGGGTACCTTGATTATCACCTGCTGGGAATACAGCTTGTGAATGGCTTCCAAAACTGCCTCCCTGTCGGAGGGAGACTTTGGTAGAGCAGACTTCAGGAACCGGCGAGGGGGAAACGCCTCGAATTCCAGTTTGTACCCCTGCGATACCACCTGTAGAATCCAGGGGTCCACTTGCGAGTGAGCCCACTGCGCGTTGAAATTCTTGAGACGGGCCCCCACCATGTCTGAGTCTGCTTGTAAAGCCCCAGCGTCATGCTGAAGACTTGGCAGAAGCAGGGGAGGGCTTCTGCTCCTGGGAAGCGGCTGCATGGTGCAATCTTTTTCCCCTTCCTCTGCCCCGGGGCAGGAAGGAATGGCCTTTAGCTCGCTTGTACTTATGGGAACGAAAGGACTGAGTTTGAAAAGACGGTGTCTTTTTCTGCTGATGTGAAGTGACCTGGGGTAAAAAGGTGGATTTTCCAGCCGTTGCCGTGGCCACCAGGTCCGATAGACCAGCCCCAAATAACTCCTCCCCTTTATACGGCAATACTTCCATATGTCGTTTGGAATCCGCATCGCCTGACCACTGTCGCGTCCATAACGCTCTTCTGGCAGAAATGGACATAGCACTTACTCTTGATGCCAGGGTGCAAATATCCCTCTGTGCATCACGCATATATAGTAATGCATCCTTCAAATGCTCTATAGTTAACAGTATATTGTCCCTATCCAGGGTATCAATATTTTCAGTCAGGGAATCCGACCACGCGACGCCAGCACTGCACATCCAGGCTGAAGCGATTGCTGGTCGCAGTATAACACCAGTATGTGTGTATATACTTTTAAGAATATTTTCCAGCCTTCTATCTGCTGGTTCTTTGAGGGTGGCCGTATCAGGAGACGGTAACGCTACTTGTTTAGATAAACGTGTGAGCGCCTTATCTACCCTAGGGGGTGTTTCCCAACGTGTCCTAACCTCTAACGGGAAAGGATATAGTGCCAATAATTTTTTAGAAATTAGCAGTTTTTTGTCGGGGGAAACCCACGCTTTATCACACACCTCATTTAACTCATCTGACTCAGGGAAAACTATTGGTAGTTTTTTCACACCCCACATAATACCCTTCTTTGTGGTACTTGTAGTTTCAGAAATGTTCAATGCTTCCTTCATTGCCGTGATCATGTAACGTGTGGCCCTACTGGACATTACGTTTGTCTCCTCACCGTCGACACTAGACTCAGTATCTGTGTCTGGATCTGTGTCGACCCACTGAGGTAACGGGCGTTTTAGGGCCCCTGACGGTGTCTGAGACGCCTGGACAGGCACTAATTGATTTGCCGGCTGTCTCATGTCATCAACCGTTCTTTGCAAAGTGCTGACATTATCACTTAATTCTTTAAATACGATCATCCAGTCAGGTGTCGACTCCCTAGGGGGTGACATCACTAACCCAGGCAATTGCTCCGCCTCCACATCATTTTCCTCCTCATACATGTCGACACACACGTACCGACACACAGCACACACACCGGGAATGCTCTGATAGAGGACAGGACCCCACAAGCCCTTTGGAGAGACAGAGGGAGAGTCTGCCAGCACACACCAAGCGCTATATATATATATACACAGGGATAACCTTATATAAGTGTTAATCCCTTATAGCTGCTGTTTATATAGTTTTTAGCTGCCAATAGTGCCCCCCCTTCTCTTTTTTACCCTGATTCAGTAGCAAGTCTGCAGGGGAGAGTCAGGGAGCCGTCCTTCCAGCGGAGCTGTGAGGGAAAATGGCGCTTGTGTGCTGAGGAGATAGGCTCCGCCCCTTCACGACGTCCTTATCTCCCGCTTTTTCTGTAAAAAATGGCAGGGGTTAAAATACATCCATATAGCCCCAGAGCTATATGTGATGTATTCTTTAGCCAATCTAAGGTATATCATGTTATATTGCGTCTCAGGGCGCTCCCCCCAGCGCCCTGCACCCTCAGTGACCGGAGTGTGAAGTGTGCTGAGAGCAATGGCGCACAGCTGCGGTGCTGTGCGCTACCTTAGTCTGAAGACAGGATCGTCTTCTGCCGCCGATTTCACCGGACCTCTTCGCTCTTCTGGCTCTGTAAGGGGGCCGGCGGCGCGGCTCCGGGACCCATCCAGGCTGAACCTGTGATCGTCCCTCTGGAGCTAATGTCCAGTAGCCTAAGAAACCCGATCCACTCTGCACGCAGGTGAGTCCGTTTCTTCTCCCCTTAGTCCCACGATGCAGTGAGCCAGTTGCCAGCAGGACTCACTGAAAATAAAAAACCTAAAATATACTTTTATTCTAAGCAGCTCAGGAGAGCCACCTAGCCTGCACCCTTCTCGTTCGGGCACAAAAATCTAACTGAGGCTTGGAGGAGGGTCATAGGGGGAGGAGCCAGTGCACACCACCTGATCCTAAAGCTTTTATTCTTGTGCCCTGTCTCCTGCGGAGCCGCTATTCCCCATGGTCCTTACGGAGTCCCAGCATCCACTAGGACGTCAGAGAAAAAGTAATAAGGGCAGCTAAAATTGTAAACGAAAAGCAAATCTCTATAGAGCGTAAAACCAATCCTAAAAAGTGTTCTAAATACATAAACAGTAAAAAGTTAAAGAAGGAGAACGTAGGCCCATTAAAAGATGAATTGGGAGCTTTGATAAACGATGATAAAATAAAAGCTGAAATATTGAACTATTTTTTTTCCTCAGTATTCACCAGGGAGGATCAGACGGTGAGAGTAGTGCATAACGATAGTGAAGGTAATGACTCTTGACTTGATGCTTGTTTAAGTGAGGAAGTAGTCCTGGAGAGACTAAGCAACCTAAAGATTAATAAATAACCAGGCCCAGATGGTTTTCATCCGAGGGTTATTATGGAGCTTAGGTCGCAACTAGCAAAACCACTATACTTTTCCATAATTCAATTACATCAGGCATGGTACCAAAGGATTGGCGCAAAGCTGAGGTAGTGCCTTTATTTAAAAAGGGAACTAAAAATAATCCTGGTAACTATAGACCAGTTAGTTTAACCTCTATAGTGGGTAAAATATTGGAAGGTATTTTGAGGGATAGCACAGAGCAGGCCTGGCCAACCTGTGGCTCTCCAGCTGTTGTAAAACTACAAGGCCCATCATGCCTTGCCACTATTTTGCTGTTAGGGAATGCTAAAACTGTGGCAGGGCATATTGGTATGTGTAGTTTCATAACATCTGGAGAGCCACAGGTTGATCTGGCATAGAGGATTATCTGCAGGTTAATAAGATTATTAGCAAAAGTCAGCATGGGTTTGTAAGGGGCAGATCATGTCAAACTAACTTAATTAGCTTCTACGAGGAAGTGAGCGAGAATCTTGACCAGGGAAAATCAGTGGATGTGGTGTATTTAGATTTTGCAAAAGCCTTCGATGCAGTGCCTCACAGGAGACTGATCATCAAATTAAGGGAACTTGGCCTAGGATATACTATTTGTACATGGATAGGTAATTGGCTGGATAACAGAGGACAATGAGTAGTGGTCAACGGAATGTTCTCAAGCTGGGCACTAGTAGTCAGTGGAATACCACAAGGGTCCGTACTTGGCCAGCTACTATTAAATATATTTATCAATGATCTAGGAATAGGCCTGGAAAGCACAGTGTCAGTATTTGCAGATGAAACTAAACTGTGCAAGGTAATTAAGTCAGAAAGCGATGTGGGGTCTCTACAGAATTACTTATTTAAACTTGAAACCTGGGCGTCTAAATGGGGAATGAGGATCAATATAGAAAAATGCAAAGTTATGCAAATTTGGCGACAAAAAACACACATGCATCCTATGCTCTTAATGGGGAAAATATAGGGGTAACTGTGGTGGAAAAATATTTGGGCGTGCTCATAGATAATAGGCTTAATAACAGTACACAATGTCAAAATGCAGCAAATGTTTCCGTGCATAAAACGGGGCGTTGAGACTAGAGATGAGCGGGTTCGGTTTTACTCGGATTTACTCGGTTCTCAAAACGGCATCTTATTGGCTCACGGATGTCACGTGTTTTGGATAGCCAATAGAAACAATCCGGAAAAAACCGAACTGGCGTTAATTCTGGCGTTAAATCCGAACCCGCTCATCTCTAGTTGAGACAAGGGACGAAGATGTAATCCTGCCAATGTACAAATCATAGGTACGTCCACATCTTGAATATTGTGTTCAGTTTTGGGCACCATATTATAAAAAAAAGATATCGGGGAACTAGAAATAGTTCAAAGGTGAGCTACTATATTGATTAAAGGGTTAGAGGCACTGCAGTACGAGGAAAGGCTTACTAGGTTAAATATGTATACACTAGAAAAGAGGAGACTAAGAGGAGACATTATTAATATCTTCAAATATGTAAAGGGACATTACAAGGAGTTAGCAGGGAATTTGTTTATGTTGAGGCTAGAGGAGAGAAAATTCCGTACACAACGTAGGAAAGGGTTCTTCAAGGTAAGGGCAATAAAGATTTGGAACTCCCTGCCAGAGAAGGTAATAACGGCAGACTCTGTAAATGCATTTAAGAACGGACTGGACAAATTTTTCCAGGGTTATAGCTTTTAAAATAGTGACATTAATATCTGGGAGTGGTAACAATCATAGCTGTCAATTGGTACTAAACCATTACTTCAGCAGGTGCATTATAATATGAACATCTTAACACAGAATATAGGTTGAACCCGATGGGCATTTTGCCTCTTTTCAACCTCACTATGCAAGTGTGTGTGTGTGTGTGTGTGTGTGTGTGTGTGTGTAGTGCAAAGAGTGCTACACCTTCCCAAATTTACAATAGTTTAGTGAGTACAATACAACTTAAATTAATTGATTCAATAATAAGAAGTGTAAGTTCCCCAGTGAACACTCCAAATATATACAGTGGCAGCAAAATTTTTTTTAAAGTGGCCTATTTTTTCAAATAAGCTCAAAGCTAAATGTTCATCAATAGTAAAGCTTCCGTGCCTTCAGTGTTCAACATAACAATCACAATCCCTCTTGATAACTAAACATGGCCCTCATTCCGAGTTGATCGGTCGCAAGGCGAATTTAGCAGAGTTACACACGCTAAGCCGCCGCCTACTGGGAGTGAATCTTAGCTTCTTAAAATTGCGACCGATGTATTCGCAATATTGCGATTACTAACTACTTAGCAGTTTCAGAGTAGCTTCAGACTTACTCTGCCTGTGCGATCAGTTCAGTGCTTGTCGTTCCTGGTTGACGTCACAAACACACCCAGCGTTCGCCCAGGCACTCCCACCGTTTCTCCGGCCACTCCTGCGTTTTTTCCGGAAACGGTAGCGTTTTCAGCCACACGCCCCTGAAACGCCGTGTTTCCGCCCAGTAACACCCATTTCCTGTCAATCACATTACGATCGCCGGAGCGATGAAAAAGCCGTGAGTAAAATTACTTTCTACATAGCAAAGTTACTTGGCGCAGTCGCAGTGCGAACATTGCGCATGCGTACTAAGCGGATTTTCATTGCGATGCGATGAAAAATACCGAGCGATCAACTCGGAATGAGGGCCCATGTGCGTACCAGATATGAAACATGTCGAAGGCGCGACAGGCGCGAAAGCTTTACTATATATATATATATATATATATATATATACATACATACACACACACACACAAACATACATGTTGTGTATCCTTTATCCAAAATTAAAAATTACACATTTTTGGGTTCTCCTCCTGATACAATGACATATATTATATACTATGTGTATATATGGATATATTGTATAGATATATAATATATACAGTGTATATGTGTCATCATCTCAGTAGGGGAACCTAAAATGTGTGAATTTGAATAAGGGATACTCAGCGTGCGTGTGTGTGTGCGCGTGTGTGTGTGTGTATGTGTATATATATATATATATATATATATATATATATATAAGTAGCAGGTATTCGGCACTCCCAGATAATTAGATCAACTTGCCCGGTGCCCTCCACAGCATGGCAGCAATGTAGGATGTACAAACAGGCGGCACCCACGGACTTTTTAGTGTACAAGAAAAGAGATGACCCCCTCTTGTTAGCTTGACATTTCGGTTTTATTAACCGTCATCAGAAGATACAATTTTTTTTGTATCTTCTGATGACGGTTAATAAAACCGAAACGTCAAGCTAACAAGAGGGGGTCATCTCTTTTCTTGTACACTAAAAAGTCCGTGAGTGCCGCCTATTTGTACATCATATATATATATATATATATATATATATATATATATAAGCACAGATGAAATCGGCACTCACAGGTTAAATGCCCGTTGCCCTCCTCACAAGCATAAATGAAAAACTAAATTCTCCAGGGAGCAGACGGCACTCAAATACTTTTGAATTAAGTTTTATTAGTCTCTACGTTTCAGGGGGCGAAACCCTTCCGTCCCCTGAAACGTAGAGACTAACAAAATGTAATTTAAAAGTCTTCGAGTGCCACCTGCTCCCTGGAGAATTTGGTTTTATATATATATATATATATATATATATATATATACACACACATACATACACACACATATATATATATATATATATACATATATACATATATATATATATATATATATATATATAGTTGCTGTGAACGGATCGGCACTCACCTAACAGATGGTAACATGCTCCGGTGCCATCTGAAAAATCATTTAAACCGACATATCTGCTACATACAGCGGCACTCGGAGACTTGGTAAAGTGGCAAAAAGGTGCCTTTACTAAATCATGATGACAACTGCGGCAGCAGTTCGTGATGTGGATAAAACCACATCACGAACTGCTGCTGCTGCCGCAGCTAACGGAAGCGCCCCGATCAGCACAGGCTGTGCTACGGAGAGCGGAGATCTTCTGTGACCGCTATTACGCTGACTGCCGCGGCTGCGGCTGTTGAAAGTGGACACTCTGGTTTGCTGCACCGAGGAGGTAAACCCACTATTGGAGAGGGGGACTAAAACCCCATTCACTATCGCCCCTTGCGGGAGAGGCTGCTACATTCAAAGCGCTGGGAGGAGAGGTATTAAAAAGAGTACATAGCACATTGTACTCGTGAAGTGTGGATTTTTGGGTATTTACTCTTACCTCCATCCTATACTTGGCATAACAGCTGATTACAATTAAAATAGTGATACATGTTCAACAGCATTAAGTTTGGTAAGATTTATGGACGGTAATAACTAATGATATATGGACGGTAATATATATGGACGGTAATAATTAATAGAAGTTCATTTCTACCATTTGACTTTCAGTATTAACAGCTGACTCTCAACTAACAGCTGCATCATTAATTACGATTACAGTGCACTAACAAAATAGTCTGTTTGAACGAATGGATATAACTATTTAGTTGCAAATTATATCTGCTTGACTAACATCTGCATATGGAGCTTCGAAACAACTTACCTGCTTACTAATCACATAATTGTGCTATATTAAGAGGATAGAAAATCTCACTCCAGAGCATCATTAAAAGATTCATAGAGTTATATAGAGCTATAAGATTGTTTGCCATTTTAGCTGGACACAATTGGATGTTTTTTTCTGTGTGTGGAATTGTTCTTAATACAGTATATATTTTAAATTTATTGATACTGGCCGGTGTCATAGTGTGTTATACATTTTTTATGTATTCTGTACAAATATAAAGTAAAAGTATTTTATATACAACGTGAAATAGCGCTGTCTCACTTCTTTTTTGGTTTTCTTTAACTCTTGGGATAACTGGGATCAGTGTCCCGAGATTAGCGGCTTTTCACATTGTAGGTTACAGCGCCAAGTGTATATCCCCATATCTACATCCTAGATCTGAATGAATGAAATATTCTTATTAAATACTTTGTTCTTCACATAGTTGAATGTGCTGACAACAAAATCACACAAAAATTATCAATGGAAATCAAATTTATTAGCACATGGAGGTCTGGATTTGGAGTCACACTCAAAATTAAAGTGGAAAAACACACTACAGGCTGGTCCAACTTTGATGTATTGTCCTTAAAACAAGTCAAAATGTGGCTCCGTAGTGTGTGTGGCCTCCACGTGCCTGTATGACCTCCCTACAACGCCTGGGCATGCTCCTGATGAGGTGGAGGACGGTCTCCTGAGGGATCTCCTCCCAGACCTGAACTAAAGCATCCGCAAACTCCTGGACAGTCTGTGGTGCAACGTGGCGTTGGTGGATGGAGCGAGACATGATGTCCCAGATGTGCTCAATTGGATTCAGGTCTGGGGAACGGGTGGGCCAGTCCATAGCATCAATGCTTTCGTCTTGCAGGAACTGCTGACACACTCCAGCCACATGAGGTCTAGCATTGTCTTGCATTAGGAGGAACCCAGGGCCAACCGCACCAGCATATGGTCTCACAAGGGGTCTGAGGATCTCATCTCGGTCCCTAATGGCAGTCAAGCTACCTCTGGCGAGCAAATGGAGGGCTGTGCGGCCCCCCAAAGAAATGCCACCCCACACCATTACTGACCCACTGCCAAACCGGTCATGCTGGAGGATGTTGCAGGCAGCAGAACGTTCTCCTTGGCGTCTTCAGACTCTGTCATGTCTGTCACATGTGCTCAGTGAGAACCTGCTTTCATCTGTGAAGAGCACAGGCAGATGGTGATCAAGCCCCTGTGGAGGGTGAAACGTACGTCCAGTACCTGTTCCTGAGCGTCATGTGACGCTGTTTCCGGAAATCCCGCCATACGTCACTGGGACCGGACCATCGGCACTGACAGAGACGCTTGCCGAGGCTGCTTCATACGGGGACACTCTCTCCCCGCTAGGTATTCAGTGTGCTCTCATCGCCTGCACGGCGGTACCTGCCAAACCCTGCTATGACATCTTGTTAATAGGGCTGCAGGGTGCCGTAGCGGACGACAGCAGAATCACTCTTTTCTTTCTTCAGCCCGCCGCCGCCTAGTTAACTCTCTCACCTCCCATTCACTGTGTGCCAGCACGCACATGGGAAGGCAGCAGAAGTTAGCCAGACACACGGGACGGGCTATTTTACTGTCTACAGGGTATTCTTGTAAATTATAAACGTGTAAATCTAACCCAATGATTAATATTGCACCAAAGTATCATTGGTTAAGTATATGAGAATTCTCAGCCATCAGTATTAAGTCCGTGCTACAGGTTAATTTATTTACAGGAGGATTGAACTCAATGTAACGTCTGAGTTTGTTACCATTGTGTCACATTTTCAAGGAACCAGACTATCAAGTTATAAGTGACACGTCTGTACAATATATCCTTTCATTTACAGGGTAATCGAGCTCATTCAGGCACCAGATTTGATTTTGCAGCAAATGATACGTTCTAAATGAACAAATATTATTTCTAGGTTACAGAAGAAACAGTCCTGATACATTGTGGCCAGATACAAGTGCTGTTATCCATACAGAGCTGTTTTCTCCCGTTTCTCTTCTTTCCCAACAGGAAACAGATATATTACCTGCCTAATGTCCATATAACTATATTCATTGAGTATTCTGGAGATTAAGACGTGACTGATAATTTGCTACTAACTGTAACTGGTGTACTTGGCTCTCCCACTTTTTGGTATAAATAATATAACCTTTCCAGCTGATACTTTGGGAAATATGTTGTAGGCAAGCAGCTCCGTTCGGATTATTACAGTGCCATTGTGGTCACAAGATTATTTTCTGACCACTTTTTAAATATAAACCTTTTTTATTATTATCTTTCTGTGGATTACCTATTCGTTACACAGTTCATAATATTTTCACCCGTGGGTAAACCCGCATATAGAGGTCTGAATTGTTTAAATAAAAAACCTCGACCATATGGGAATCAATATACTCACCCTTTTGCTTTTTGAATTATTTTCTTTATTATTTGTTAAAAGATAAAAATACATAAAAATATTCAAAAAATCACATTAAAAACCCTGTTAAAGAAAAGATAAATATCATATTTTATTTGAAAATAAATAAAAGTTACGTTTTAACAATTCTTATATTTACAACTAAAGAGTGCCCCCACAAAGAGGTTTACTTCTCTGTTCCCTGATCTCTTTCAAGGAACAATTTGTTTCAGTGATTTATTTGTCATTTACCTTGGGGAGCACCACCAGCAGACTGATTATATTTGGATTAGCGCCTCCATGCTCTGGACACTACGCTGACAGACACAGCAAACCTTCTTGCCACAGCTCGCATTGATGTGCCATCCTGGATGAGCTGTACTACCTGAACCACTTGTGTGGGTTGTAGACTCCGTCTCATGCTACCACTAGAGTGAAAGCACAGCCAGCTTTCAAAAGTGACCAAAACATCAGCCAGAAAGCATAGGAGCTGAGAAGTGGTCTGTGGTCACCACCTGCAGAACAACTCCTTTATTGGGGGTGTCTTGCTAATTGCCTATAATTTCCACCTGTTGTCTATTCCATTTGCACAACAGCATGTGAGATTGATTGTCAATCAGTGTTGCTTCCTACGTGGACAGTTTGATTTCACAGAAGTGTGATTGACTTGGAGTTACATTGTGTTGTCACACACACACACACACACACACACACACACACACACACACACACACACGAGGGGGGTTATTCAAATGTTTGAAAAGTCAGTTGGGTGTCTGTTTTTCCCTATCTAATAGACAGGAAAAAACAGAAACCCAACCGACTTTTCAAACAATTGAACATCCCCCAAGGTGTCTATAATTAAAGTTCACCTATTCCAAGCAGTCTACAGCAAACCTACTAATCGGAATGTCGCCAAATTTTCAGTATGTCTTAATGAGACCATGGGAAGAATATTCACGGGCAAAAATTATACCTTTTTGAAGATCTTTCAATTACCTAAATCTTTGCAAAGCTTCTGGTGCTGAATTCACATTTTGGTAATAACAATTTCACCAGACTCACGTTCTCGCAAATTTAACGTCATTTTGAATTTAAGATAAAATGATAATGAAAAATGTTGCGAGGATGTTGTTTACTGTAAATAGTGATAAGAGGGATGATGTGCTATAGAAAATTTGCATATCTGAAACCTTGTAGGTGGAAAAATGTACCCCCCCCCCCCCTTCCCTATTGGTAATTTTTTTTCTGAACTAATTTTCTTTTTGCCGTGAATTTCCTTTCCATGGTCTCATTAAGATGTACTGAAAATTTGGCGACATTCCTATATATAGTTTTTGCTGTAGACTGCTATGATTAGGTGAACTTTAATTATAGACAGCCTGTATATAAATGATAATTCTACTGTGTGTAAAAAAAAAATCACACATGGTGAAACAACAACACTTCCTTGTTAAATCAATGTAAGAAATGCAACAAGAAGTGAAACACGCATTTAACCGCATGGGAAGACAATTAGGAAAATCACTACAAAGGAAAATGTAAGTTAACTTCTAGCAACTGGTTAGTATAGGATGTATTTAGGAAATATGACTTCTTTCTAGTAAAGTAGCTTTCAGAAATTTCCCTCAATGTCATAAGTTTAAAAAAAATTATGAAGTTTTTACTTTTAAAAACTTTAAGACACGAAAACTGGAAATGTAACTGTTAAAGAGAAAAGATACTATGGGGGGAATTCATTTAACCTTGAAAAAATAATAATAAGATTTTAAACCTACCGGTAAATCTTTTTCTCCTAGTCCGTAGAGGATGCTGAGGACTCCGTAAGGACCATGGGGAATAGACGGGCTCCGCAGGAGACATGGGCACTAAAAAGAACTTTAGATATGGGTGTGCACTGGCTCCTCCCTCTATACCCCTCCTCCAGACCTCAGTTAGAGAAACTGTGCCCAGAGGAGACGGACAGTACGAGGCAAGGATTTTTGTTAATCTAAGGGCAAGATTCATACCAGCCCACACCATCCACACCGAACAACATGGAATATACGAACCAGTTAACAGCATGAAACAAAACAGCATCAGCCCGAGACTGATCAAAACTGTAACATAACCCTTAAGTAACCAAAAACTATATACAAGTCTTGCAGATGTAGTCCGCACTGGGACGGGCGCCCAGCATCCTCTACGGACTAGGAGAAAAAGATTTACCAGTAGGTTTAAAATCTTATTTTCTCTTACGTCCTAGAGGATGCTGGGGACTCCGTAAGGACCATGGGGATTATACCAAAGCTCCCAAACGGGCAGGAGAGTGCGGATGACTCTGCAGCACCGATTGAGCAAACAGGAGGTCCTCATCAGCCGTGGGTATCAAACTTGCAGAACGTCGACCAAGTAGCAGCTCGGCACAGCTGTAATGCCGAGACACCTCGGGCAGCCGCCCAAGAAGAGCCCACCTTCCTAGTGGAATGGGCCTTTACAGAATTCGGTAAGGGCAATCCAGCCGTAGAATGAGCCTACTGAATCGTGTTACAGATCCAGCGAGCAATAGTCTGCTTCGAAGCAGGAGCGCCAACCTTGTCGGCTGCATACAGGACAAACAGTGCCTCTGTTTTCCTAACCCGAGCCGTTCTGGCCACATAAATTTTCAATGCCCTGACCACATCCAGGGACTCTGAATCCTCCACGTCCCGCGTAGCCACAGGCACCACAATAGGTTGGTTCATATGAAAAGAAGAAACCACCTTGGGCAAAAATTGCGGACGAGTCCGCAATTTTGCTCTATCCACATGGAATACCAGATAGGGGCTCTTGTGAGATAAAGCCGCCAACTCCGACACTCGCCTTGCCGATGCCAAGGCCAACAACATGACCACTTTCCAAGTGAGATATTTTTATTCCACCGTTTTAAGTGGTTCAAACCAGTGAGACTTAAGGAACCGCAACACCACGTTAAGGTCCCAGGGTGCCACTGGGGGCACAAAAGGAGGCTGGATATGCAGCACTCCCTTCACAAAAGTCTGGACTTCTGGTAGAGAAGCCAATTCCTTCTGAAAGAAAATGGATAGGGCCGAAATCTGAACCTTAATGGAACCTAATTTTAGGCCCAAATTCACTCCTGTCTGTAGGAAGTGAAGGAAACGGCCCAAATGGAATTCTTCCGGAGGAGCATTCCTGGACTCACACCACGATATATACTTTCACCATATACGGTGATAATGTTTTGCGGTCACGTCCTTCCTAGCCTTTATCAGAGTAGGAATGACCTCATCCGGAATGCCCTTTTCCCGCTAGGATCCGGCGTTCAACTGCCATGCCGTCAAACGCAGCCGCGGTAAGTCTTGGAACAGACAGGGCCCTGTTGTGACAGGTCCTCTCTGAGAGGAAGAGGCCACGGATCTTCTGTGAGCATCTCCTGCAGATCCGGATACCAGGCCCTTCGCGGCCAATCTGGAACAATGAAAATGGTCTGTACTCCTTTTCGTCTTATGATTCTCAATATCTTTGAGATGAGCGGAAGAGGAGGAAACACATAGACCGACTGAAACACCCATGGTGTCACCAGGGCGTCCACCGCCACTGCCTGAGGGTCCCTCGACCTGGCGCAATACTTCGGTAATTTCTTCTTGAGGCGTGACGCCATCATGTCTATCTGAGGCAGTCCCCACCGACTTGCAATCTCTGCGAAGACTTCCTGATGAAGTCCCCACTCTCCTGGATGTAGATCGTGTCTGCTGAGGAAGTCTGCTTCCCAGTTGTCCACTCCCGGAATGAAGACTGCTGTCATGGCGCTTACATGATTTTCCACCCAGCGAAGAATCCTGGTGGCTTCTGCCATTGCCACTCTGCTCTTTGTTCCGCCTTGGCGGTTTACATGTGCCACTGCGGTGATGTTGTCTGACTGGATCAGAACTGGTAGGTCGCGATGCAAATTTTCCGCTTGTCGAAGGGCATTGTATATGGCCCTCAACTCCAGTATGTTGATGTGAAGACAAGCCTCCTGGCTTGACCAGAGACCCTGGAAGTTTCTTCCCTTTGTGACTGCTCACCAACCTCGGAGGCTCGCGTCCGTGGATACCAGAACCCAGTCCTGATTGCCGAACCTGCGACCCTCCAGAAGGTGAGCACTCTGCAGCCACCACAGGAGAGATACCCTGGCCCAGGGGGACAGGGTGATCATCTGATGAATCTGTAGATGAGACCCGGACCATTTGTCCAGAAGGTCCCATTGAAAAGTTCTCGCATGGAACCTGCCGAATGGAATGGCCTCGTAAGTCGCCACCATCTTTCCTAGAACTCGAGTGCAGTGATGCACCGACACCCTCTTTGGCTTCAATAGGTCCTTGACCAAAGACATGAGTTCTTGGGCCTTTTCCGTCAGAAGATAAACCCTTTTCTGGTCCGTATCCAGAATCATGCCTAAGAAAGGCAACCGAGTCGTTGGAACCAACTGTGACTTTGGGAAATTGAGAATCCAGCCGTGCTGTTGCAACACCCTCAGGGAGAGTGATACGCTGTTCAGTAACTGTTTTCTCTCGATCTCACTTTTATCAGGAGATCGTCCAAGTACGGGATAATTGTGACACCCTGCTTGCGTAGGAGCACCATCATTTCCGCCATTACTTTGTTGAAAATCCTTGGGGCCGTGGAAAGCCCAAACGGCAACGTCTGAAATTGGTAATGACAATCCTGTACTGCAACCTCAGGAACGCCTGATGAGGCGGATATATGGGGACATGAAGGTATGCATCCTTTATGTCCAGGGACACCATATAATCCCCCCCTTCCAGGCTGGCGATGACCGCTCTGAGCGACTCCATCTTGAACTTGAACCTTTTTAAGTATAGGTTTAAGGATTTTAAATTCAAAATGGGCCTGACCGAACCGTCCGGTTTCGGGACTACAAACAGGGTTGAGTAATACCCCATCCCCTGCTGCAGCAGGGGGACTTTGACCACCACTTGTTGAAGACACAATTTTTTAATCGCATTTAACACTATCTCCCTCTCTGGGGGAGAAGCCGGTAGGGCCGATTTGAAAAACCGGCGAGGAGGCACCTCTTCGAATTCCAGCTTGTAACCCTGCGAAACAATTTCTATTGCCCAGGGATCCACCTGTGTGTGAACCCAAACGTGGCTGAAAAGTCGAAGACGTGCCCCCACTGGGGCGGACTCCCTCAGCGGAGCCCCAGCGTCATGCGGTGGATTTTGTAGAGGCCGGGGAGGACGTCTGCTCCTGGGAACTAGCTGTGGTTGGCAGCTTTTCCCCTTACCCTTACCTCTGGCAAGAAAGGAAGATCCTCGCACTCTCTTGGGTTTATGCGACCGAAAGGACTGCATCTGATAATGTAGTGCTTTCTTAGGCTGTGGGGAAACATAAGGCAAAAAAGTTGATTTACCTGCCGTAGCCGTGAAAACAAGGTCCGTGAGACCTTCCCCCAAACAATTCCTCACCCTTGTAAGGTAAAACCTCCATATGCCTCTTCGAGTCGGCATCGCCCGTCCACGGGTCCATAGGGCTCGACTAGCCGAATCGCCATAGCGTTGGCTCTGGAACCCAGTAGGCCAATGTCTCTCTGAGCATCCCTCATATATAGGACAGCATCTTTAATATGACCCAGGGTCAATAAAATGTTTTCCTTATCCAGCGTATCTATAACAGCAGATAAGGTATCTGTCCACGCTGCTATCGCGCTACAAACCCAAGCCGACGCTATCGCCGGTCTGAGTAAGGTACCAGTATGTGTGTAAATAGACTTCAAGGTAGTCTCCTGCCTGCGATCAGCAGGATCCTTGAGGGTTGCCGTATCTTGAGATGGCAGCGCTACCTTTTTGGATAAGCGTGTCAATGCTTTATCCACCCTCGGGGAGGATTCCCACCGTATCCTGTCCTTAGTCGGGAAAGGATACGCCATAAGAATCCTTTTGGGAATCTGCAGTTTTTTGTCTCGAGATTCCCAAGCCTTTTCAAATAATTCATTCAGTTCATGAGATGTGGGAAAGGTTACCTCAGGTTTTTTCTCCTTATACATGCGCACCCTCGTGTCAGGGACAGAGGGTTCATCCGTGATATGCAACACCTCTTTTATAGCAATAATCATATAATAAATACTTTTAGCCAATTTTGGCTGCAACTCTGCATCATCGTAGTCGACACTGGAGTCAGAATCCGTGTCGGTATCAGTGTCTACTATTTGGGATAGTGGGCGCTTTTGAGACCCAGAAGGTCCCTGCGACATAGTGAAAGGCAGGGATTGACTTCCTGTACACTCCCTGGACTCAGCTTTGTCCAACCTTTTGTGCAATAAATTCACATTTGCATTTAAAACATTCCACATATCCAACCAGTCAGGTGTCAGCGTTGCCGACTGAGACACCACACTCATTTGTTCCACCTCCTCCCTAGAAGAGCCTTCCGCTTCAGACATGCCGACACACGCGCACCGACACACCACACACTCAGGGAATTCTCTTATCTGGAGACAGTTCCCCCACAAGGCCCTTTGGAGAGACAGAGAGAGAGAGTATGCCAGCACAAACCCAGCGCCAATGACCCAGGGAAAAAAATTACCCAGAGAGCGCTTTTAATAACTGCGCCAAATTATGTGCCCCCCCCCCCCCCCTTCTTTCAAACCCTCTGTCACCGTGTTCAGCAGGGGAGAGTCCGGGGAGCCAGCTTCTCAGCGTGTGCTGTGGAGAAAAATGGCGCTGGTGAGTGCTGAGGATCAAGCTCCGCCCCCTCAGCGGCGGGCTTCGGTCCCGCTTGATTTCTTTCAAAAACTGGCGGGGGATTTCATATATAGTGCAGAGCCCATATATGTCCTGATTTTGCCAGACCAGAGGTTTAATTGCGGCCCAGGGCACCCCCCCTGCGCCCTGCACCCATACAGTGCCTGCCGTGTGTGTGTTGTGCGGGAGCAATGGCGAGCAGCGTTACCTCAGTGAAGATCCGAAGTCTTCTGCCGCCTCTCAAGTCTTCTTTCTTCTCATACTCACCCGGCTTCTATCTTCAGGCTCTGTGAGGAGGACGGCGGCGCGGCTCCGGGACGAACAGCTAGGAGAGACCTGCGTTCCGACTCCCTCTGGAGCTAATGGTGTCCAGTAGCCTAAGAAGCAGAGCCTAGCAGTTAAGTAGGTCTGCTTCTCTCTCCTCAGTCCCTCGATGCAAGGAGCCTGTTGCCAGCAGGCTCCCTGAAAATAAAAAACCTAACAAAATTCTTTTCTTTCAGGAAACTCAGGAGAGCTCCCTGTAATGAACCCAGTCTCCTCTGGGCACAGTATCAAACTGAGGTCTGGAGGAGGGGCATAGAGGGAGGAGCCAGTGCACACCCATATCTAAAGTTCTTTTTAGTGCCCATGTCTCCTGCAGAGCCCGTCTATTCCCCATGGTCCTTACGGAGTCCCCAGCATCCTCTAGGACGTAAGAGAAACAAGGTTTATCGCACAATTGAGGTCATTCTGAGTTGATCGCTCGCTAGCAGTTTTTAGCAGCCGTGCAAACGCTATGCTGCCGCCCACTGGGAGTGTATTTTAGCTTAGCAGAAGTGCGAACGGTTGTATCGCAGAGCGGCTACAAAAATTTTCGGTGTAGTTTCAGAGGAGCTCAAAACCTACTCAGCGCTTGTGATCACTTCAGACTATTCAGTTCCGGATTTGACGTCACACACCCGCCCAGCGTTCGCCCAGCCACGCCTGCGATTTTCCTGGGATGCCTGCGTTTTTCCGAACACTCCCTGAAAACGGTCAGTTGCCATCCAGAAACGCCCACTTCATGTCAATCACTCTGCGGCAACCTGTACGATTGAAATGCATCGCTAGACCCTGTGCAAAACTGCATTGTTCATTGTGCCCGTACGTTGCGGGTGCGTATTGCGCCGCATGAGCAGTACTGCCGTTTTTTTAGCCTGATCGCTGCGTTGCGAACAAATTCAGCTAGCGATCAACTCGGAATGACCCCCAATTTTTTGATGGCCAATTCAATTAATGCCCCTTTTTTTTTTTCACGGTAAAATTTACCCGTTATCGTGCGAAAACAATGATTCCAGGATATGTTCCCGGATCCATGCGTTTTACGTAATCACAGCTGTGAAAAAAAAAAGACGGCATTTATATCGGATTTTGTTTCTCCTGCCTCCGGTCAGGTGAAACAGAATCGTCGGCTATTGGGGATTAATGAAAAGCTAATTTTGACATTAATATATAGAAAAGATAAATAGGAAGTACAGTACTTATTTACAGTGCATTGAAGCAATTCAAAGGCCAAAGTGATTGGCTTGATAGTCTCTTAGGTAACAAAGGCTTCAGATTGGTGGATTGGGACACTGGCAGAGCAAGTAGAATGGACATGCTATACTTTAAAATTGCAATTCTCGTTTGTGTTAGCAGCACAAGTACTGTGTTGTGATGTCAAATGGCCACTTTCGCACGTCTGCACCCAGTTTTACAATGAAGTCCAAAGACTTTTGTCCAAGATGGAGGAATAAGGATGTGTGCAAACGTTTACACTGGTCAGTATAAGATGTTGGTGGAAAAGGCAATGCAGTGAGTATATGAGCAATATCAGCCTGCTCACAGTTATCTTCTGATTACATTAATAAGCCACAGCCCAAGCCGCATATGGCCGTCAATGTCAGACATGACCCAGCGTCACCTAGGAGACCTTTATGCTGTCCAGGGGCCACTGTGGTCACCACAGGCCTGCTAGATGCCAAAGGAAAGTGGTCAGGCCGGGTCACAGTAAATAAAAATTCTATTTGTGGATTAAAATATACGTTAAAGTCATGTTTCTTATACAAGTCCCATTGTGGAATTCAGCTGTTTGTTAATATTTCTGCATAAATGCCGGTGTTCGTATGCCTGGGATCTGTCAGGCTCGGGAGCCTTACCTCCGGTGGCTGCGGCGGCAGGGAGCTGCTGGCGGCGGGTCCTTCTGGACGGATGCGCGGCTGCCAATGGCCGGGGGTCTGGAGAGCCGGGCGCTGCGGCGGGGATCGCTGCGGTAAGGTCCTCTAGTGGTGACACAGTATAGTGTGTCAGAGACAGAAGCTGGCTAAAGCTGTGTGCTAACAGCTAAGTATGTCTCCTGTGCTGGGGGCAGCCATGTTGGAGACCAGAGTATTACCAATCTGTGTCCAGCCAATCCTGCGTGTTCTCCCCTTACAAAAGGGGGCTGGCTCAGAGGGAGAGTGCCAGTGCTTCATGTTATATATAGATATTATTTCCCACAATGGCGCATATCATTTAAATGTTTCAAAAAAAGTCCTTACTCCAATTGATTGCAAAAAATGGATGAAGGTCTACAATCCCTTTTGTCATGAAGTGGATCAATTCTCCTCAGTATGAAAGGTGAGTTCTCAATCTCAAAGAGAAGAAAAGAGTCTACTGCAATATTGTCTGATCAAATGAGCAGAGTATATTTTATTACATTAAACTCACATTAAAAACATAAAAAACAAGCATATCACCACAAATTGTGGATAGGGATCATCACGGATGTCAGGTCCCACTCTATTGACCGTCCCAGATCGAAATAGGGTTCAGCGACCAAGAGACATGTTCTCAATCTCAAAAAGAAGAACAACGGAATCTAGTGCAATATTGTCTGGTCAAATGAGCAGGGTAGATTTATTACATTAGACTCACATAAAAACATAAAAAGCAAGCATATCACCACAACTTGTGGGTAGGGATCATCACAGATGTCAAGTTCCACTCTATTACCCGTCCCAGATCGAAATAGGGTTCAGAGGCCGAAAGCCCGGGATTCTTTCACCTCGTCTGGTAAATGGTGGATGCAGTGATGTTTGTCCCTGAAATTGGTCTCACCAGCAGCCTAAAGCTTTTCGGACAACACGTCCTTCCTCAGAGGCTTTCGGCCTCTGAACCCTATTTCGATCTGGGACGGGTAATAGAGTGGAACTTGACATCTGTGATGATCCCTACCCACAAGTTGTGGTGATATGCTTGCTTTTTATGTTTTTATGTGAGTCTAATGTAATAAATCTACCCTGCTCATTTGACCAGACAATATTGCACTAGATTCCGTTGTTCTTCTTTTTGAGATTGAGAACATGTCTCTTGGTCGCTGAACCCTATTTCGATCTGGGACGGTCAATAGAGTGGGACCTGACATCCGTGATGATCCCTATCCACAATTTGTGGTGATATGCTTGTTTTTTATGTTTTTAATGTGAGTTTAATGTAATAAAATATACTCTGCTCATTTGATCAGACAATATTGCACTAGACTCTTTTCTTCTCTTTGAGATTGAGAACTCACCTTTCATACTGAGGAGAATTGATCCACTTCATGACAAAAGGGATTGTAGACCTTCATCCATTTTTTGCAATCAATTGGAGTAAGGACTTTTTTTGAAACATTTAAATGATATGCGCCATTGTGGGAAATAATATCTATATATACTGTAATTATTGTGGTGAATTTGTGAGGCACCATTTTTTCTCATAGGCTGCTATTCAGAGCTAGCGCATCCGTGATCAAAACTTTTTCTTGTAGTGCTTCATGTTACCTCCTTGTGAAAGGTTCTCCAGCTCTGTGCTCCAAGGTAACTTCTGGTTCCCTGGTCCTGGTTGCTCTCATCCATCAGTTACCTAAACGCTGCTGCAGTCCTGCTGTCTAAGTCCGTTGCCACTCTTGGAAGAGCTCACGGGGTCCCAGGTCGTAGAGGAGCACCAGGTGCTAACGGCGGTTCCCGCAGATGTCCTAATTTCTTCAAAGACCAAGTTCTTCAGCCTTGTCTTTCAATCACAAACCACAGTCTTCATTTCTTCAAAGTCCAAGTTCTTCAGCCTCGTCTTTTAATCATAAAACACAGTCTTCAGTTCTTCTTTACCGGAGTTCTTCAGCTTCACTCTTCAAGTCATTTAACCATAGACTCTAATTCTTCCAGTTTCTTCAATTGCTCCAATATTTGTGTACAGCCTGATTATTCATTAAAACTACAGTTATCTTCCTACGAACTCTTCCTTTTCTTTACGCCCTCCGGCCAACGTTAACACTTAGTTTGGCTTCCACCCCATGAGGAGGAATTGCATTCAGCCACCTCGTTTACTCTCCTCACAGGTAACTGTCCCTTCAGCCAAAACTCGGTTGTCGGAACCCCAACATACGCAGAGCGTGACAGGATCTGAGTAACTCTATGGATTGCACAGGTACAAATATCTTACAATTATGCATTTTCCACAAATGCATCATTAACAAAACCTGTAAGAATAATTTCATGAAAAAATCTTTGCCCACAATGTAGGCCAATATTTTACAGACTGAACTGCTATTCCTGAGAATGCATCCCGTCAGGAAACACCACATGTCTAAGGCGCAGAGGGCCTCCATGATGTCACCAGTTCCCAGCGAACGGAGAGGCTGCATTTTCATGAAATAAAATGGCTGCCTCTAAAGTCTAAGACATAGGTGCATTTATTACTGTGTTGCTGGGCAGTAATGCTCCGTTGCATGCTGCCTTGTATTTACATCAGCTTAGTCACTGTATGGGATAAAAACAAACATAAGACATTGCATCTTGGACATCTCTACCCCTTCCTACAACATGCTGTATATAATACTGCATTTATGGAACTAATTGTGAGGCTTTCAGTGTATTTTACTATTATGTCTAACCACAGACCTAAGGAGCCACCTACTGGTGCATTGTGAAACAGAGCAGTTTGTTTAAAAAGTAAATAAACACTGAAGTTTCTACTAACATTCCCAAATATGTCTGTAAGCATTTCTTATAAGGTAAAGCTGTGATATGGGTATCTGGGCATAGATTTCTCTATATGAGCAGTATAGTGGGGGGTTGCCTTTTATTCTGGAGTATAGCACTGGGTAAGAGGAGATGGCAGAAGTACTGTGTGGTGTCTGCATCAGTTTCTCTTACAGCTCGAATTTCATGAGGTACAATATGGACAGCGTACGCAGCATAAAATAGGGGTCAGAAGACCTCTTAGTGGTGGCATTTACTACTGTAGTGAAATCCATTGAATACAATGCAAGCCTTTAGAAGCAAAACACAAAATAAGCAACGCATGGTGCAATCTTAAGCCGGGTACACACTGGATGATTTCAGCCTGTAAAAGGAACGATAACGACATAAATGTCATTATTGTTTATTTTTTAGGCTTATATCATCCAGTGTGTATGGGGTAATATTGGTGAACGTTGAGCGCTCCTGCACGTCGTTAAGCGATCACCAATATCAAGCTGACATGCAGCTCAACCTGTCAATGTCGGGCTGAGGTGCATGTCTGGGAATGCCAGCGGTGACGTCACTGAATGTAATTATACGATAACGTTCAGTGTGTATGCACTATATTGTTGAACACTACAGATGGAGTCTCCCTCATCGTTGCTGTTTCTCCGCCTTAACGGAGGATTAGTCACGCCTAAGCGATAGCTCAGGTTGTTCAGTTGTTGCACGGACAGGTGCGTTGATGCATGACTACATACGCAGCATGCAATACATATCTTCACAACTGGGTGACTTATGCTCCACTGATCCAATACTGTAGAGCGAATAGCGGCGGACTGATCTACAAGCTCTGGAAAATGGTCAGTGACAACTGTATTGTTACTGTATACTGTACACACAGACCAATGGTCAGACGGAGAGAGTCAATTAAAAAAAAAAGAAGCCAATAAATCAATCAATAAAATTAGTGTATACAGACGCAAGCGAATGTGTTAAAGCAATGGTCCACTGACGTCTAGGTTATGTGAGCGTCCAAGTCCCGTAGACTAATCAATAAATAAAAATAGTGTATACAGATGCAAACGAATGTGTTAACGCAATGGTCCATTGACGTTAGGCATACAGTGCTGTATGTGAGCGTCCAAGTCTCGTAGCCAATACAGCAAAACCCATGGGAAGGGATCACTGCTTACATTTACACATGAGCTTGTATCTCTACCACCAGGCGTTGTGGCCAAGCGGTGAAGTGTCCCGCACCCCATGCTCAGAGTCCTGGATTCGATTCCCAAATTGCGAATGCCTTTGTTTGTTTTTTTGTTTTTCTTCTTGACACTTAAATATATGAATGTTATAAATATACTGTGACAAGAACACTGGGATAGTGTTTGAGGGCAGGTATATTTGTCCCAGGTTCTTGTCTTACATGTTTTAGAAAATGTTAACTTCTAGGAAAAATGCTTTTTGTTTTGTCTGAACCTTTTCAGTTTGCTGTAAAAGCTGGGTAAAGGCTCTGAGAGAGAGATAAGGCGAGTTCTAGACATTGGGCCCAGTTCGGGTCTTTGGCCTCACAGAGGGCTAATCAGGGTTTCAGCTGTGTAAGAGTGATATAGTGCTTCTAACCTGATTAGTATGGGCAGACTGCCTGGGAAGGCTGCAGGATCTGTGTGTGAGAGACACGCTTTCTGATGCAAGTAAGCTATACAGTATGTACTGAAGAACTCTGTGTTTTGTTTAGTGACAGTTAGGAACATCTTATGTTTAGTTAGTGCCGGACAGGCAAGGTATTTTTATTTTGGGGTTTGTTTTATTTTCTGTTTCAATAAAACTGGCCGGGGTCAGTTGTACCAGAAACTGGACTTGTGTTGTTCCTCAGCTGCTGCGTGCTGCCATATTCCCCAGGAAAAGGCACCTTGCGAGCAGGCCGTTCTGCGCATAAGTGAAAGCAGCAGCTTTGTGAGGCCTGCAGAAAACGGTGGTTTATGCAGATACAGCCCAGTGTGAAGTTACTGAGACTCACCCCTGAGGGTTTGATATATGTCCTGGGTGAAAGCAGCTGCAAAGCCGCCTGAAAAATCTGTTGACATGGAGGATCTGCTTAAAGCCTTGCTGCAAGCTACAGCGGCTCAGCAGGAGGCCAACCGACAGCAGCAGGTGGCAATGGAGGAAAATTGGAGACTACAGCAGGAGGCCAACAGACAGCAGCAGGTGGCAATGGAGGAAAATAAGAGACAACAGCAGGCAGTTGTTGATGAACTTTACAGGCAACAGCGTCAGGATAGAGAGGCCTTAGCAGAAGTGGTGCAGAGACTTGCAGCTCGGGTTGGAGATGTGGCCGTCAGTGCTCCAACCAGCTCTAGTTCTATACGAGCCAGTCACTTCCTGCAGAAAATGACAGAGGCTGATGATGTGGAGGCCTATCTGACCACGTTTGAAAGGACTGCCGAGCGTGAGAACTGGCCGAAAGCACAGTGGGCCAGTCTGCTGGCACCTTTCCTGTCAGGTGAGCCCCAAAAAGCTTACTTTGATTTAAGCCCTGCTGAGGCTCGGGACTATGATAAACTAAAGACTGAGATCCTGACCCGCCTGGGAGTCACGCTGTCAGTACGAGCACAACGGGTGCACCGTTGGCTGTACGCCATGGAGAAGCCTCCGCGCTCCCAGATGCACGACCTTATTCAGCTAACAAAAAAATGGCTACAGCCAGAGACATTAACTGAAAACAAGGGATCCCCCGCGCTCGCTTATAAACAAAGATTAGGCATATATATTTTTGTAATCAAGTTTATTATTGATTTAACATTATAAAACTTTAAATTTATATAGTTATATAGTTAATATAGATATCGAAGTAAAAGAAAAAAAGAAAAAAAAAAAAGAAAAAAAAGAAAAAAAAAAAGAAAAAAAGAAGAAAAAAAAAAAAAAAAAAAAAAAAATATTTTTTTTTGTGCACATATAAATACCTAATACCGGTATACAGACACTACAAACATATATACTGACAATACATATAGTTGGAATGGATTCAGATCAGATACGCTTCAGCGTTTTACTCTGGCTGAGAAAGGGGGAGAGGAGTCCCAGGAGGGTATACTCCTTAACTGTCTCTGTAGTATCGTATAGTACTAATTAAAGTTCAAGTCTGAAGGAAAACCCCATTCTTTTTCCCGTACAATAGTCTTTAGGGAGAAGGGGAAATCCTTTTAGTGAAGGGAAAAAAAGGCAGGCAAGGCTTGTAATCTGGGTCTTTTGTGGGATGCTTTGTTTAAGGAGAATCTTTTCTTCCTCTTCCACTGACCTTACTTTAACTCCCCGTGCTGGCGATATTCACTTCACTGGTCCAGGAGATTCAGGTGTCTGCCGGCAGACTGGTCCGTTGGTAGCGGCGGCGGTAGGCTTGCAGGCTTTCCGATCCGCAGCTCCACAATCGACGCGTTTCACCTGTGTAATCAGGCTTCGTCAGGATCCTGACGAAGACTATTGTACGGGAAAAAGAATGGGGTTTTCCTTCAGACTTGAACTTTAATTAGTACTATACGATACTACAGAGACAGTTAAGGAGTATACCCTCCTGGGACTCCTCTCCCCCTTTCTCAGCCAGAGTAAAACGCTGAAGCGTATCTGATCTGAATCCATTCCAACTATATGTATTGTCAGTATATATGTTTGTAGTGTCTGTATACCGGTATTAGGTATTTATATGTGCACAAAAAAAATATTTTTTTTTTTTTTTTCTTCTTTTTTTCTTTTACTTCGATATCTATATTAACTATATAACTATATAAATTTAAAGTTTTATAATGTTAAATCAATAATAAACTTGATTACAAAAATATATATGCCTAATCTTTGTTTATAAGCGAGCGCGGGGGATCCCTTGTTTTCTGTAGAATATATATAGGGGGAGTGGAAAAACCCCTAAACTCCCCACAGCGGCTGCTTTAAAAAAAACGAAGAGGTCTTCTAGCGCAGTCCCCATCCCCAATCTACAACAGAGACATTAACTGGTCCCCAGATGGTGGAAAGAGTCGTCATGGACCGCTACTTGAGATCTTTGCCCATGGTCCTGCGCAAGTGGGTGAGCCATGGAAACCCGGGTACTGCTGACCAATTAGTGGACATGGTAGAGAGGTATTTGGCAGCAGAGGAACTACTGATGACCACCCAGCAACCCATAGATCCTCGACAGCGCCCTTCAGTAAAGACTGGTAAGACTGTTCCGTGGGAAAACGTTGCTGGGCGGTTAAGAGAACGCAAGGCTGGAGAGACTGTAAACACTGGCCCGGGAAACAGGCCAATGGGGCTAGAACGGTCTATGCTGCCCAAATGGGTTGATAATCGTGTGGTTAAATGTTTTAGGTGTGGTATGCCAGGTCATGTTATTGCCAATTGCCCAGTCACGCAAGAACCCATGCAATGTGATGCTGCCTTTGAATGTCGCAGAATGTCTTTCTTTGCTAGGTTAGCCTGTACTGTGGTACCTTCACCTGAGCTGGAAAAACAAATGTGTGATGTGTTCTTAGAAGGTAACCGGGTAGAGGCCTTGCTAGATTCAGGAAGTTTAGTTACCCTCGTGAAAGCTGGGTTAGTGAACCCCTTAAAGGTCCAGCAAATACCTATTGGGGTAACTTGCATACATGGGGATACCCAACATTATGCCACTGCTGAGGTGAATATAGAAACTTGTTGTGGGTCAGCAATGGTTAAAGTGGGACTGGTCCCTACCTTGGTGCATGAGGCCATAATAGGGAGGGATTTTCCTCATTTTTGGAAACTGTGGGAATCACGGTTATCAACAGATGTGAGAAGTAAAAAGCCAGTTGACAATACCGGTGATTTTATGGATGTACGTGGGTCTTCGGAACTTTCTGGCCCTTTGCCTTTTGCTAGTTTGGCTGGGGAAGTGACAGATGGGGAGTCCAGTGAGGACCCTCTTGCCGGGAACAGAGACATAGTAGTTAGAACTGAAAGCGTGCCTGACCTGGAGGTAAAGAAGGATCTGTTTGCGTCTGAACAGTTAAAGGATCCTACCTTAATAAAGGCTAGAGAGAATGTTAAGATTGTTAATGGGGAACCTGTGGTACCAGGTGACAGGGTTACGTATCCCCACATGGCCATCTGTAATGAGCTCTTGTACCACATTGTCAAAAGGGGTGAGGATGTGGTGGAACAGCTGGTAGTTCCCCAGCCTTATCGGAGAACGGTACTAGATTTAGCTCATAGTCACGTTACCGCAGGACATTTAGGGGCAGAAAAAACCACTGAAAGAGTTTTACAAAGGTTCTTTTGGCCAGGGGTTTATAAAGAAGTGTCTGAATATTGTTCTTCCTGTCCTGAATGCCAGTATCATGCCCCTAGACCCCATTTCAGGAGCCCACTAGTTCCCATGCCTATTATAGAGGTCCCGTTTGACAGAATAGCCATGGATCTCGTGGGGCCCTTGTTAAAGTCTGCTCGGGGCCATCAGTATATCCTGGTAATTATGGACTATGCCACTCGATATCCTGAGGCTGTCCCTTTACGCACTATCACAACCAAGGCGATAGCTAGGGAGCTGGTGCAGGTATTTAGTAGAGTGGGAATACCAAAAGAAATTTTGACTGACCAAGGTACTCCATTTATGTCAAGGATCATGAAAGAATTGTGCAAGTTATTTAAGGTCACTCACCTCAGGACGTCCATCTACCATCCCCAAACTGACGGGTTGGTGGAAAGGTTTAATAAAACATTAAAAAGTATGTTAAAAAAGGTTGTTGAGAGAGATGGGAAAAACTGGGATTGTTTGTTGCCCTACTTGTTAATGGCCATCAGAGAAGTTCCTCAGTCCTCTACGGGGTTTTCTCCATTTGATTTGTTGTATGGTAGACACCCCAGAGGGCTGTTGGATGTTGCCAAAGAGACGTGGGAAGGACAGCCCACTCCTTATAGAAGCGTTATTGAGCATGTAACACAAATGCAGGATAGGATTGCAGCCGTGGTACCTGTTGTCAGAGAGCACATGGAACAGGCCCAAAGTGCTCAACAGAGGGTCTATAACCGGAGTGCCAAGATACGGGAATTTGCTCCTGGAGATAGAGTTCTTGTTTTGGTACCCACTGTGGAAAGCAAATTCCTAGCTAAATGGCAGGGTCCATTTGAGATTAGGGAAAAAGTGAATGAGGTTAATTACAAAGTATACCAGCCGGGAAAGAGAAAACCCGAACAGATCTACCATGTTAACTTAATCAAACCCTGGAAAGATAGGTTGTCTCTGTCAGCGGAGCCTTGCCCTTCGGTGTCTTCACCCCGGTTGCTTCCCGCAGTGAAGGTGTCAGAGACATTATCAGCTGATCAGAACAATCAGGTTAAAGAATTTCTCATCCAAAATAGGGAGGTATTTTCAGAGCTGCCTGGCCGAACGACCATAATAAAACATGACATTGTCACAGAACCAGGGGTCAGGGTTCATTTAAAGCCATATAGGATTCCTGAAGCTCAGCGAGAAGCTATTTCTAAGGAAGTTAAAACCATGTTAGAACTTGGAGTCATAGAGGAGTCTAACAGTGAGTGGTCCAGTCCCATAGTGCTCATCCCGAAGCCCGACGGTAGCATACGCTTCTGTAATGACTTTCGTAAGTTAAATGAGGTGTCCAAGTTTGACGCATACCCCATGCCCCGTGTGGATGAGCTTGTAGAAAGGCTGGGAACAGCCAGGTTTCTCACCACATTGGACCTGACCAAAGGTTACTGGCAAATACCTTTATCTGATAGCGCCAAAGAAAAAACAGCCTTTTCGGTTCCGGAGGGGCTGTACCAGTATAAGATGTTACCCTTTGGGTTGCATGGGGCTCCAGCAACCTTTCAACGGGCGATGGATAAAATTTTGAGGCCCCATAGAAAATATGCAGCTGCCTATTTGGATGATGTGGTAATTCACAGTACAGACTGGGGGTCACATTTGGTTAAAGTACAAGCAGTACTGGACTCAATCAGAGAGGCAGGGTTAACTGCTAACCCAAAGAAGTGCTGCCTCGCAATGGAGGAGGTCAAATACTTGGGCTTCACCATAGGCAGAGGTCTGATTAGGCCCCAATTGAATAAAGTTGATGCTATTCAAAACTGGCCTCGTCCAGTGAATAAAAAACAGGTAAGGGCTTTTTTGGGAATTACTGGGTACTATAGACGGTTTATTCCTAATTTTGCGACCACAGCGGTGCCGTTGTCAGACCTTACCAAAGGGAAGCAGTCAAATGTGGTGAAATGGAACCCTGATTCAGAAAAGGCGTTCCAAGCGTTAAAAGTGGCTTTGTGTTCACAACCGGTGTTGATAACACCAGATTTTTCAAAAGAATTTGTGGTACAGACAGATGCCTCAGAGGTAGGGATAGGTGCTGTGCTGTCCCAAACCAGAGATGGGGACGAACACCCTATCATTTATTTGAGTAGGAAACTCAATGAGCATGAAAAAAGGTATGCCATTGTGGAAAAGGAGGCTTTGGCCATTAAGTGGGCACTAGATACCTTGAGATATTACCTCTTGGGTAGACAATTCAGACTAGTGACAGACCATGCCCCTTTAAAATGGATGTATGTAAATAGAGGCAAGAATGCTCGTGTAACTAGATGGTTTCTAGCGTTGCAGGACTTTAAGTTTACTGTCGAACATAGACCGGGAACACAATTGGCCAACGCAGATGCATTGTCTCGCATCTTCTGTTTGGGGGCTACAAGTGTTCCGGCCCCTAGGTCGAAACAGGGGAGGGGGATATGTGACAAGAACACTGGGATAGTGTTTGAGGGCAGGTATATTTGTCCCAGGTTCTTGTCTTACATGTTTTAGAAAATGTTAACTTCTAGGAAAAATGCTTTTTGTTTTGTCTGAACCTTTTCAGTTTGCTGTAAAAGCTGGGTAAAGGCTCTGAGAGAGAGATAAGGCGAGTTCTAGACATTGGGCCCAGTTCGGGTCTTTGGCCTCACAGAGGGCTAATCAGGGTTTCAGCTGTGTAAGAGTGATATAGTGCTTCTAACCTGATTAGTATGGGCAGACTGCCTGGGAAGGCTGCAGGATCTGTGTGTGAGAGACACGCTTTCTGATGCAAGTAAGCTATACAGTATGTACTGAAGAACTCTGTGTTTTGTTTAGTGACAGTTAGGAACATCTTATGTTTAGTTAGTGCCGGACAGGCAAGGTATTTTTATTTTGGGGTTTGTTTTATTTTCTGTTTCAATAAAACTGGCCGGGGTCAGTTGTACCAGAAACTGGACTTGTGTTGTTCCTCAGCTGCTGCGTGCTGCCATATTCCCCAGGAAAAGGCACCTTGCACCCCTACAGTGTTACAATACGTTATAGTAAGAACTTACCGTTGATAACGTGATTTCTCTTATGTCCACAGGAATCCACAGGATAACATTGGGATATTGTCGAGCGACAGCGAAAATGGCACCAACACGGTCACAAGCTTTCTGGCCTCCCAGGATGCATTGGGGACTCCACTATATAGTCCTGCCCACTGACTCAGTCAGATCAGTTCTTTCCACAGCGATTTTAGGCAGGAACATTAGGTAGAGACCTGTACAGGCGATAAGAACACACATGCACACCCTTCCATACAAGAAGGAAGAGGTTTAGTGATTGTCTAGATCCTCAAATCAGATGCGTCAGGGTGGGATCCCTGTGGACATAAGAGAAATCACGTTATCAACGGTAAGTTCTTACCATAACGTATATTTCTCTGGCTGGGTCCACAGGATAACATTGGGATTCCCAAAGCCATTTTAGTGGTGGGGACGCTCCTGATTGCACAGGAGGACCTTTCGCCCGAAGTCTGCGTCATGAGAGGCAAAAGTATCCAAGGCATAATGTCTGATGAATGTGTTTATGGAAGACCATGTGGCTGCCCTACATATCTGTGCTGCTGAAGCACCCTGCTGTGCTGCCCAAGAAGGACCTACCTTACGTGTAGAGTGTGCAGAGACATTAGCCGGAATAGGGAGATCTGCATGAGAATAAGCTTCTGATATTACCATTCGGAGCAATCTCGCCAGCGTCTGTTTACTAGCAGGCCAACCTCTCCTATGGAATCCGTAGAGGATGAAGAGAGAATCTGTTTTCCTGATGGCACTCGTACGATCTATGTAGATTCTTAAAGCCCGGACCACGTCCAGCAACACTTCTCCCACAGATAGTCCCAATACCTGAAAAGCTGGGACTACAATCTCTTCATTCAGGTGAAACTTTGATACCACCTTTGGAAGATAGCTAGATCTCGTTCTGAGAACTGCTCTGTCTGGAAAAAAACTTAGGAAAGGAGACTTGCATGATAATGCTCCCAAACCTGACACTCTTCTGGCTGACGCCATTGCCAGTAAAAAAAGAACTTTAACTGTTAACCACTTAAGATCTGCTCTCTCAAGTGGTTCAAACAAAGGACCCTGGAGAAATTTAAGAACTAAGGTGGTCATTCCGAGTTGTTCGCTCTGTAATTTTCTTCGCATCGCAGCGATTTTCCGCTAATTGCGCATGCGCAATGTTCGCACTGCGACTGCGCCAAGTAAATTTGCTATGAAGATAGGTATTTTACTCACGGCATTACGAGGTTTTTTCTTCGTTCTGGTGATCGTAATGTGATTGACAGGAAGTGGGTGTTTCTGGGCGGAAACTGGCCGTTTTATGGGAGTGTGTGAAAAAACGCTACCGTTTCTGGGAAAAACGCGGGAGTGACTGGAGAAACGGAGGAGTGTCTGGGCGAACGCTGGGTGTGTTTGTGACGTCAAACCAGGAACGACAAGCACTAAACTGATCGCACTGGAAGAGTAAGTCTCGAGCTACTCAGAAACTGCACAGAGAAGTCTTTTCGCAATATTGCGAATCTTTTGTTCGCAATTTTGCTAAGCTAAGATTCACTCCCAGTAGGCGGCGGCTTAGTGTGTGCAATGCTGCTAAAAGCAGCTTGTGAGCGAACAACTCGGAATGAGGGCCTAAATTCAAATCCCAGGGAGCTGCAGGAGGAACAAATGGAGGTTGAATATGTACTACTCCTTGGAAAAACGTACATACATCCTGTAAATCAGCAATCTTCTGCTGACACCATACAGTCAACGCTGAGACTTGCACCCTCAAGGAAGCAACTTTCAACCCTTTATCCAATCCTGCCTGAAGGAAATCCAAAAACCTAGCTACTTTAAAAGATCTCGGATTGAAATTTTTTCCAGTACACCAGTGAATATAGGCTAGCCATATTCTATGATACACACGGGCCGAAAAAGGCTTTCTTGCTCTAAGCATAGTTTGGATTACTTGTTTCGAAAATCCTTTAGCCTCTAAGATAGAGGTTTCAACAGCCACGCCGTCAAAGATAGGCGATCCAGATGACTGTGATAACAAGGACCCTGCATTAACAGATCTGGACGTTGAGGGAGTAGTATCGGTGCTTCCACGGACATTCTCAACAGATCTGTGTACCAATGCCTTCTTGGCCAAGCTGGAGCTATTAGAATAATTGCTCCTTTTGCCTGTTTTATCTTTCTCACAACTCTGGGAAACAGAGATATCGGAGGGAACAGATATGCCAGCTGAAACCTCCATTCTACTGACAGTGCGTCTACCAGGACCGCTCCTGGGTCCCTTGTTCTTGATCCGTACCTCAGAACCTTGTTGTTTAGACGAGACGCCATAAGGTCTATCTCCGGTAGACCCCATCTGTTCACCAGTGTCTGAAACACTTCCGGGTGTAGTGCCCATTCGGTTTCCTGAATGGTGTGCCGACTGAGAAAATCCGCTTCCCAATTTAGTACACCCGGGACAAATACTGCTGACAATGCCGGGAGATGGAGTTCTGCCCATTTTAGAATGGGAGTTACTTCCTCCATCAGACTCTTGCTGTGAGTTCCTCCTTGATGATTGAGGTATGCTACTGCCGTCGCATTGTCTGAGCGGATCTGGACTGGTCTTCCTTGCACATTGTCCTTTGCCTGAACTAGAACCAAGTAAACGGCCCTTATCACCAACAGATTTATCGGCAGGTGACTTTCCCTTGCGGTCCATTTTTCCTGGAACCATAGGCTTCCGAGTACCGCCCCCCAGCCCTGCAGGCTGGTATCTGTTGTCAGGACTTGCCACTCTTTTATCCAAAAGGGTCTCCCCTTGTTTAAATGGTCTGTCTGTAGCACCACGCTAGAGACCTTTTTACATTTACTGGAATCTTTATCATCTGCTTCTTTATCGTTTGATGATTTCCGTTCCCTTTGGTCAGAATAAGGTGCTGCAATGGTCTGGAGTGGAATTGCGCATATTCCACCATGTCAGAGATTGATACCATCAGACCCAACAGTCGCATTGCTGCATGGACTGACATTGTCTGGGCTTGCAACACTTCCTGAGCCATGACCTGCACCTTGACTATCTTTTTCTCCGGTAAGAGAACTTTCTGTAGGTCTGAATCCAATATGGCTCCAAAATGAACCATCTGCTGTGACGGATTCAGGGACGACTTTTCCAATTTATGAGCCACCCGTGTCTCTGTAAACAAACTATCGTCTGTTGAAGATGTCTCAACAGTAAATCTTGCGACTGTGCTAAGATTAACAGGTCGTCGAGGTATGGGAATATTCTTATCCCCTGCTTGCGCAGACAATCTGCCATAACCACCATGATCTTGGTAAACACCCTGGGTGCTGTAGCTAGCCCGAAAGGCAGAGCTTGGAACTGGAAATGTTCCTGTAGGATGGCAAACCTTAGGTAACACTGATGTGACAGTGCTATAGGCACATGTAGGTAAGCATCCCGTACATCCAGAGATACCATGTAATCTCCCGGTTCCATAGCCAACATTATGGAGCGTAACATCTCCATGTGGAACTTCGGGATCCATATGTATTTGTTCAACATTTTCAGATTTAGAATTGGTCGATATGACCCATTTGGTTTCTGGATTAGAAATAGATTGGAGTAATACCCCTGCCCCTTTTGTGATGGAGGTACTGGGACAATCACACCTGACTGCAGTAATTTTTGGACTGCTTCTTGCAGGGCATTGGCCTTCGACTCTATGCGAGATGGGCTGGTGCAAAAAAATATTTGAGGAGGCTGCCTCCTGAATGGGAACCCATACCCCTGAGATACTACCTTCTGCACCCAGGCATCTGCTGTTGACTGTTGCCATATGTGTGCAAATTGAAGGAGTCGGCCCCCAACCCTGGAATCCTCCAGGCGGAGGCCTGTCTCTTCAGGCTGAGGGTTTCTGTTCAGGTTTGGAAGCTGGCTTTTTGCTAGCCCACTGCTTCCTACCCCTGGATTTAAACTGGGGTTGTTTAGGCTCCTCTTTAGCTTTTGCTTTGCCAGCGAAATTTTAAACCCTTGGACTTAGGGTTATAGGTAGCCGGAAATCTGACCTTTTTCATTCAGCCTCTGATTCTAGGATATCCGATAAAGGTTTTCCAAATAATATATTACCCACAAAAGGCAATGCTTCCAATTCTTTCTTGGATTCCGCATCTGCCTTCCAGGTACGTAGCCAAGTTGCTCGACGAGCGACTACTGTCAAGGCTGAAGCTTTAGAAGCAACTGTACCTACATCAATTGCTGCTTCTTCCACATACTGGGCAGATTGTCTTAAATGGCAAAAATGATCCTCTTGCTCCCTAGTAGGAGAAGGGATGCTATTCTCTAGTTCCTCTATCCATTCGCCCATTGCCTTTGCTACCCAGGCCGAAGCCATAGCAGGTCTTACCACTGCTCCTACTAGAGAAAAAATAAGAATTTACTCACCGGTAATTCTATTTCTCGTATTCCGTAGTGGATGCTGGGGACTCCGTAAGGACCATGGGGAATAGATGGCTCCGCAGGAGACTGGGCACACTAAAAGAAAGATTTGGTACTACCTGGTGTGCACTGGCTCCTCCCTCTATGCCACTCCTCCAGACCTCAGTTAGGATACTGTGCCCGGAAGAGCTGACACAATAAGGAAGGATTTTGAATCCCGGGTAAGACTCATACCAGCCACACCAATCACACCGTATAACTCATGATATTTAACCCAGTTAACAGTATGAAATACAACTGAGCCTCTCAACAGATGGCTCAACAATAACCCTTTAGTTAGGCAATAACTATATACAAGTATTGCAGACAATCCGCACTTGGGATGGGCGCCCAGCATCCACTACAGACTACGAGAAATAGAATTACCGGTGAGTAAATTCTTATTTTCTCTGACGTCCTAGTGGATGCTGGGGACTCCGTAAGGACCATGGGGATTATACCAAAGCTCCCAAACGGGCGGGAGAGTGCGGATGACTCTGCAGCACCGAATGAGAGAATTCAAGGTCCTCCTCAGCCAGGGTATCAAATTTGTAGAATTTAGCAAACGTGTTTGCCCCTGACCAAGTAGCAGCTCGGCAAAGTTGTAAAGCCGAGACCCCTCGGGCAGCCGCCCAAGATGAGCCCACCATCCTCGTGGAAAGGGCTTTTACTGATTTAGGATGCGGCAATCCAGCCGCAGAATGCGCCAGCTAAATTGTGCTACAAATCCAGCGAGCAATAGTCTGCTTAGAAGCAGGAGCACCTATTTTGTTGGGTGCATACAGGATAAAAAGCGAGTCAGTTTTCCTGACTCCAGCCGTCCTGGAAACATAAATTTTCAAGGCCCTGACTACGTCCAGTAACTTGGAATCCTCCAAGTCCTTAGTAGCCGCAGGCACCACAATAGGTTGGTTCAAGTGAAAAGCTGATACCACCTTAGGGAGAAATTGGGGACGAGTCCTCAATTCTGCCCTATCCATATGGAAAATCAGATAAGGGCTTTTACATGACAAAGCCGCCAATTCTGACACACGCCTGGCCGAAGCCAAGGCCAATAACATGACCACTTTCCACGTGAGATATTTGAGATCCACGGTTTTAAGTGGTTCAAACCAATGTGATTTTAGGAAACTCAACACCACATTGAGATCCCAAGGTGCCACAGGAGGCACAAAAGGGGGCTGAATATGAAGCAATCCCTTTACAAAAGTCTGAACTTCAGGTAGTGAAGCCAGTTCTTTCTGGAAGAAAATCGACAGAGCCGAAATCTGGACCTTAATGGAACCCAATTTTAGGCCCATAGTCACTCCTGACTGTAGGAAGTGCAGAAAACGACCCAGCTGAAATTCCTCTGTAGGGGCCTTCCTGGCCTCACACCACGCAACATATTTTCGCCAAATGCGGTGATAATGGTTTGCGGTTACTTCATTCCTGGCTTTTATCAGCGTAGGAATGACTTCCTCCGGAATGCCCTTTTCCTTTAGGATCCGGAATTCAACCGCCATGCCGTCAAACGCAGCCGCGATAAGTCTTGGAACAGACAGGGCCCCTGCTGTAGCAGATCCTGTCTGAGCGGTAGAGGCCATGGGTCCTCTGATAACATTTCTTGAAGTTCCGGGTACAAAGCTCTTCTTGGCCAATCCGGAACCACGAGTATCGTTCTTACTCCTCGCCTTCTTATTATTCTCAGTACCTTTGGTATGAGGGGCAGAGGAGGGAACACATAGACCGACTGGTACACCCACGGTGTCACTAGAGCGTCCACAGCTATCGCCTGAGGGTCCCTTGACCTGGCGCAATATCTAGTTTTTTGTTTAGGCGGGACGCCATCATGTCCACCTGTGGCCTTTCCCAACGGTTTACCAACAGTTGGAAGACTTCTGGATGAAGTCCCCACTCTCCCGGGTGTCGGTCGTGTCTGCTGAGGAAGTCTGCTTCACAGTTGTCCACTCCCGGAATGAACACTGCTGACAGTGCTAAGACGTGATTTTCCGCCCATCGGAGAATCCTTGTGGCTTCTGCCATCGCCATCCTGCTTCTTGTGCCGCCCTGTCGGTTTACATGGGCGACTGCCATGATGTTGTCTGATTGGATCAGTACCGGCTGGTTTTGAAGCAGAGGCCTTGCCAGACATAGGGCATTGTAAATGGCCCTCAGTTCCAGAATATTTATGTGTAGGGACGACTCCTGACTTGACCAAAGTCCTTGGAAATTTCTTCCCTGTGTGACTGCCCCCCAGCCTCGAAGGCTGGCATCCGTGGTTACCAGGACCCAGTCCTGTATGCCGAATCTGCGGCCCTCTTGAAGATGAGCACTCTGCAGCCACCACAGTAGAGATACCCTGGTCCTTGGAGACAGGGTTATCAGCCGATGCATCTGAAGATGCGATTCCGACCACTTGTCCAAGAGGTCCCACTGAAAGGTTCTTGCATGGAACCTGCCGAATGGAATTTTGCTTCGTAAGAAGCTACCATTTTTCCCAGGACTCGTGTGCAGTGATGCACCGATACCTGTTTTGGCTTCAGGAGGTCTCTGACTAGAGATGACAGCTCCTTGGCTTTCTCCTGCGGGAGAAACACTTTTTTCTGTTCTGTGTCCAGAACCATCCCCAGGAACACCAGGCGTGTGGTAGGAACCAGCTGTTACTTTGGAATGTATAGAATCCATCCGTGCTGTTGTAGCACTTCCCGAGATAGTGCTACTCCGACCAACAACTGCTCCATGGACCTCGCCTTTATAAGGAGATCGTCCAAGTACGGGATAATTAAAAACTCACTTTTTTCGAAGGAGTATCATCATTTCTGCCATTACCTTGGTAAAGACCCTCGGTGCCGTGGACAGTCCAAACGGCAGTGTTTGGAATTGGTAATGGCAATCCTGTACCACAAATCTGAGATACACCTGGTGAGGATGGTAAATGGGGACATGTAGGTAAGCATCCTTGATGTCCAGGGATACCATGTAATCCCCCTCCTCCAGGCTTGCAATAACCGCCCTGAGCGATTCCATCTTGAACTTGAATTTTTTAATGTATGTGTTCAAGGATTTCAAATTTAAAATGGGTCTCACCGAACCGTCCGGTTTCGGTACCACAAACAGTGTGGAATAGTAACCCCGTCCTTGTTGAAGTAGGGGCACCTTGACTATCACCTGCTGGGAATACAGCTTGTGAATTGCCTCTAGCACAGCCTCCCTGCCTGAGGGAGTTGTCGGCAAGGCAGATTTGAGGAAACGGCGGGGGGGAGACGCCTCGAATTCCAGCTTGTACCCCTGAGATACTACTTGAAGGATCCAGGGATCCACCTGTGAGCGAGCCCACTGATCGCTGAAATTTTGAGGCGGCCCCCCACCGTACCTGGCTACGCCTGTGGAGCCCCCGCGTCATGCGGTGGACTCAGAAGAAGCGGGGGAAGAATTTTGATTCTGGGAACTGGCTGACTGGTGCAGCTTTTTCCCTCTTCCCTCGTCTCTGTGCAGAAAGGAAGCGCCTTTCTGAAGCCGAAAGGACTGTACCTGATAATACAGTGCTTTCTTAGGCTGTGAGGAAACCTGAGGTAAAAAAATTTCTTCCCAGCTGTTGCTGTGGATCCCAGAGACCATCCCCAAACAATTCCTCACCCTTATAAGGCTCTATGTGCCTTTTAAAGTCAGCATCACCTGTCCAGTGTCGGGTCTCTAATACCCTCCTGACAAAATGGACATTGCATTAATTCTGGATGCCAGCCGGCAAAATATCCCTCTGTGCATCCCTCATATATAAGACGACGTCTTATGTTCGCAAAATAGTATCCCTGTTTGACAGGGTTACAGACCACGCTGCAGCAGCACTATCTGCAGGTCTCAGTCTAGTACCTGAGTGTGTAAATACAGACTTCAGGATAGCCTCCTGCTTTTTATCAGCAGGTACCTTCAAAGTGGCCGTATCCTAAGACGGCAGTGCCACCTTTTTTGACAAACGTGTGAGCGCCTTATCCACCCTAGGGGATATCTCCCAGCGTAACTTATCCTCTGGCGGGAAAAGGTACGCCATCAGTAACTTTTTAGAAATTATCAGTTTCTTATCGGGGGAACCCACGCTTTTTCACACTTCATTCACTCATTGGATGGGGGAACAAAACACTGCCTGCTTTTTCTCCCCAAACATAAAACCCTTTTTTAGTGGTACTTGGGTTAATGTCAGAAATGTGTAACACATTTTTTATTACCGGGATCATGTAATGGATGTTCCTAGTGGATTGTGTATATGTCTCAACCTCGTCGACACTGGAGTCAGACTCCGTGTCGACATCTGTGTCTGCCATCTGAGGGAGCGGGCGTTTTTGAGCTCCTGATGGCCTTTGAGACGCCTGGGCAGGCGCGGACTGAGAAGCCGGCTGTCCCATAGCTGTTACGTCATCCAGCCTTTTATGTAAGGAGTTGACACTGTCGGTTAATACCTTCCACCTATCCATCCACTCTGGTGTCGGCCCACAGGGGGCGACATCCCATTTATCGGCAACTGCTCCGCCTCCACATAAGCCTCCTCATCAAACATGTCGACACAGCCGTACCGACACACCGCACACACACAGGGAATGCTCTGACTGAGGACAGGACCCCACACAGCCCTTTGGGGAGACAGAGAGAGAGTATGCCAGCACACACCAGAGCGCTATATAATGTAGGGATAAACACTATCACTGAGTGAATTTTCCCCAATAGCTGCTTGTATAAACAATATTGCGCCTAAATTTAGTGCCCCCCCTCTCTTTTTAACCCTTTGAGCCTGAAAACTACAGGGGAGAGCCTGGGGAGCTGTCTTCCAGCTACACTGTGAAGAGAAAATGGCGCCAGTGTGCCGAGGGAGATAGCTCCGCCCCTTTTTCGCAGACTTTTCTCCCGCTTTTTTATGGATTCTGGCAGGGGTAATTATCACATATATAGCCTCTGGGGCTATATATTGTGATTATTTTGCCAGCCAAGGTGTTTTTATTGCTGCTCAGGGCGCCCACCCCCCCCAGCGCCCTGCACCCTCAGTGACCGGAGTGTGAAGTGTGTATGAGGAGCAATGGCGCACAGCTGCAGTGCTGTGCGCTACCTTGGTGAAGACTGAAGTCTTCTGCCGCCGATTTTCCGGACCATCTTCATGCTTCTGGCTCTGTAAGGGGGACGGCGGCGCGGCTCCGGGAACGAACACCAAGGACGGGTCCTGCGGTCGATCCCTCTGGAGCTAATGGTGTCCAGTAGCCTAAGAAGCCCAAGCTAGCTGCAAGCAGGTAGGTTCGCTTCTTCTCCCCTTAGTCCCTCGTTGCAGTGAGCCTGTTGCCAGCAGGTCTCACTGTAAAATAAAAAACCTAACATATACTTTCTTTCTAGGAGCTCAGGAGAGCCCCTAGTGTGCATCCAGCTCGGCCGGGCACAGAAATCTAACTGAGGTCTGGAGGAGGGGCATAGAGGGAGGAGCCAGTGCACACCAGGTAGTACCAAATCTTTCTTTTAGTGTGCCCAGTCTCCTGCGGAGCCGTCTATTCCCCATGGTCCTTACGGAGTCCCCAGCATCCACTAGGAAGTCAGAGAAAATATTTTTCAAAAGGCTATCTACCCTTCTGTCTGTGACATCATTTAGTGAGGTAGATGACGGTGGTAAAGCAGATTTATGCACGAGTCGCAGAACATGTGCATCTACTTTTGGAGGAACAATCCACAGCTGGAAATGGATAATAAGAATCCCATCTCTTAGGAATCTTATACTTTTTACTGGGCGCTGCCCAAGACTCATCCATCATTTCTGTCAGCTCATCTGACGCTGGGAATTCAGCTTTCACTGATTTTGTTCGTTTAAATACAGGTGCTTTAGATTTTAACACTGTCTTGGCTGGCTCTTCCAACGAGAGAACAGCTTTCACAGCATTAATAAGTTCAGCTACATCATCTGAACTAAAACTCTGCGACTGATCATCATACGGAGTCGAATCTATTGTCTCATCGTCCGATGTATCATCTTGTGTAGTCTGCCACATAGACGTATCTGTCTTAGTCTTAACTGTCTCTTGGTTACTTGTAGAGGCTACTGGAACCAAGCCATAGGAAGGGAGCTGCATGTATGGGTTCATAGTGTAACCTAACCCCTGAGGTGGTGCTACTGTAGTTAACTTGTCCGCTATAGAAGACAGAGTCTTTGCGAACATATTCCATGGTGGCTCTGTTGGTGGTTGAACCAACTCCTGTCTTTTACTTCGCTGAAAAGTGAAACAGTTTGCACACAAACCCTCATAAGTGACCAATTGATTCATATCAATTACCCCTGACTTACAAGATAAGCATGTTAGGGCTATGGGAGTGCTTGATAAATTCTCCTCATCACTTTTGCCGCTCACAGACATGGTAATAATCTGTTATTGACTACACAATTTTGTGACTGAAAAACACCCTATATGTCAGTATATAGAGGTGAGATCAATCTGACCACAGTGCACCTGATTTGAGGGTCAGAACAGGACTGACATTACACAGAAAAGTCAGCACACATACTAGCAGTCAGTCACATGTTAAAGCATTAGACATTGTCATATGAGAATACAACCTCCATAACAACTTATACATAAGTAGGAAAATTGTACTTGACCGTTGACTTAAACTCCCAGGATCGCGGCCTCTACCTAGTCCTGGCGCCTATGATCCCCGGAGCGTAGCGCTGTCACACTCGAGATGTTCGGCGCATCAACACACTGTTTGTAGTCTCCACCAAATCAGTGTAGCGGTGTCCTGACCCCTCTAGTAAGAGGAAGTCCATAGACTCACGGTCTCCCCATGCTCCGGACACAGCCTGGTTACGTCTGCTGGACCTGCTAGAACATCCGACACAGACGCCCGTCGAGACAGCACTGATACCCGAAGGTAAGCGTTGTTGCGACCCGGTGGGGAGTTGTTGGAGCGACTCTTTCTAATATGCGTTTAAGACGCTGTTAAGAGAAGTCGCTCAAAAAAAAACAATATAGTAAGTCTATAAAAAATAAAATAATAAAAGCTCTAAGCTGCTTTATTCACAGCAGCCCTGTGACCATGCGGCTTCCTGCCGCACCAAGCAAAAAACTGATCTGACTGAGTCAGTGGGCGGGACTATATAGTGGAGGCCCCAATGCATCCTGGGAGGCCAGAAAGCTCGTGACCGTGTTGGTGCCATTTTCGCTGTCGCTCGACAATATCCCCAATGTTATCCTGTGGATAATCCTGTGGACCCAGCCAGAGAAAAAAAAATATTAAAGAACCTTACATTCAAAAGAATTATGCACACAGGAAAAGACCTGTTTCCATAACTAACTGTCGGGGTATTTGACACGCAAATCCGTAGCACAGTACTGTATGGTTAAATGTACAGTACATTCACTCTGGTCCTCTCTAGTCCTTTCCCCCCAACCAAAGCGACTGTAGTATCAGCCCTTCATTTACATACTGTGTTGGCAGTTTATTGACTGTAAACTGGCCTCTTTGTCTGAAAAGATCAGTCTCTCAGGGGAGGGGGAAGGGTGAGGTGGTGAGTTCAGAGCCGCTGTCGAAAATATTAATTCTCTGTCGGGATCCCAATAAAAAGAAACCAATAAATCAAGAAAAAAAAATAGTGTATACAGATGAAAAGAAATGTGTTAAAGCAATGGTCCATTGACGTTTATGTGAGCTATTAAATTAAAATGGGCTTAAAGCTTAATATCTCAGGTTCTGGGGGTCCAATTGGCTTAGAACCGGTTGATATGGAAGGGGAGACAATTAGCAACCAGACGATACTGACCCCAAGTTTCTGTGACCCCCACAAGGCTAACGGCAAGCATCGGAACCCATGGTGGGTCTGCATTAACTGGCCCATTATAGTCTACGGAAAATGGGTCCACTTTGTGCCCCAATATCTCTGGTTCTGGGTGTACCAGAGACCCGAGACCAGTACCATACGAAAGGAGACGCTCGGCTTTCGGGGCAGACTGGCCACTAGTTTATGTGACACCGCAAAGGGAAATGGCAAGCAACCGTGTGTTGGATCCCCTCCAATTGTCCGCCCAGCTTGCACGGGGTGCAGGGTTTCTGGTTAGATAGAAAATACCGTACAGAGACGCTAAGCACAGTGTTTTGGCATCCATGAACTTAGGAAGGAGCTTTTATCTCTCACCATTATACCTATAAAGATAACATTTTCCGCTGTAGCCTTTAGAGCAGAGTACGTTACAAGCTGTTCGAGCTACTTAGTACTCAAATTGAAAATACTGTACAGAGATGCTAAGCACAGCGTTTTGGCATCCAGGAATTTAGGGAGGAGCTTTTATCTCTCCCCATTATACTTATAAAGATAAAACTTGTCTCTGTAGCCTGTGGAGAAGAGTACGTAACAAACTGTTCGTGCTACTTAGATGGGCTAAAAACAACCCCCCCCCCCCCCTCCGGAAAAAAAAAATGAACTCCATACTTTTATTTCATGGAGCCATAACCATGAGAGTTTATATAAATGAACTATGTATCCCTATAACCGACACGGGTCGGTGTACTGTGTGAAAGGGCCATGGTCGAATTCCCGGGTCGCCTGCCCCGGTAATTCAACCCAGGAGTAAAGCAGTGTTATTCCCGGGTTGAATACCGGGTCAGTGGCAGCGTGAACGGGTTCCCAGGTCGATACGACCCGGAACCCATTCACTACATAGGGAGAGGCAGCGCGGAGATGAGCTCATCTCCCAGTGCTGCCTCCGCCCCCCTGCCGCTATGGCAACCGACCCGGCAATTTGCCGGATCGGGAAGCCAGTAGTAAGGGTCCAATGCCGGATCCCACCTGGAAAGGACCCGTTTCCAATTCTCGGGTGGGATACGGCATTGGCGATGTGAAAGGGGTTTTACAGGGCACCCCAGCAGATCAGACTGGCATTCTGCGGCTGATCCAGGGGCTGTGATCCTGGCAGTGTCAGTGCCATGGTCCTGACTGTGATCTGGAAGCGAGGGTATACCTGTCTTGAGGGGATGCATTTAATTTGCCGGCTGTTGGGTGCGCGTGCCTCGCTGCCGGGGTTCTGGCGGACGAGATGCCGCTGTCGAGATATTGACAGCCGGCATCCTGCCTGCCAGTAAATCATACTGAATCCGTCTTGAGCACTGCAGTAAGTACTGTTCCCCACTGGTACTGTTTGTAAGAATTGGGTGATAATTATGGCTCTGTATTATATTAATTAGTGTGTACATCAGGCTGTCACTTCAGTTCTTATTCTGCAGCATTCTATTTCATTTCCCAAAACTCTTCACAGTTTATATTACAGTATTTTTTCTGTATGACACAAATTAGTCTGTATGCAGATTCCCTCTTTCCTCTCTAGGGGGTACATTTACTTAAGGTCAATTTTAATTGATTTCAGATTAGATTAAAATCGAATTTAATTGATGTCAGGCTTCCAGGGCTAAAACACACATTTACTAACATTTATTCTCTGCTGACTAGTTTCCATAGAGGTAACTCCATGTCCTAGCAAAATCTATAAAGTACAATTTCAAAGTTGGTTTTAAGGTATTTTACTGTACTGTAGGTGCCCATAGTTTTGCATACAGGGTACTGTAGTGGACATGAGAATCACAAGGGGATTTAATTTTTTGAAGACACTGTATAAATAAATGTAACTACCAAACCGATATAAAAAAAATGTTAACATTATTACAAGGGGTGAACATTAGCAATGTTTCCTGGTGAATTAACTACCCCCCCCTGTTGACATTGGCTGTAAAACATCACATGAATATTGATCTACTGTGATACATGTATGAAATGTGTTTCTGTTTAGATACATTAACATTCTCATACCAGAATGAGCAATGATCAAGGAGGTTAAACACAATTTTAGAGGGTGTCCCGAAAAGCTCAAAGATTTTTGTTTTCATGTACCTGGTCTGCACCACGCAAAGCCTACAATGGCATTTTATGTCATACAATATTCATTCACTTTGTTCTGTTTTCCTAACCTTTCTGGGTGCGATATGCCATACAATTATACTTTCTGCTGCTTATGCAGGGCATAACTTGTTTTACTCTGGGAATAAATCACTGTAATGTTATCAATCAACATATCCTATAACAACTACTGACGTCTGTAGAAGGGGAAGAACATAGGTTCACATCAATAGCAGACCCTACAACATGATCCATTCCATCTGGCACAAAATGCTCTGCTCCCGAACTTCCTATTTAATGTACCATTGCTAAACTAACCAATTCACTAGAAGAGTCCTTATTAAACATCAGTTAATGCAGAACAGGTAACAAGTGCAGGTGGAAAGGGTCAGTCGCAGGGTCTGTAATTATGATAATGAGGCCATTTTGCTAAACCAAATTTGACCAATAACCGTTGCAGTTTTTAGACAACATGTATTACAGAACCGTAATGATGATGAGGCTGGAAGGTCATGGTCTTACCTTGGGAGAGGAGGCGAGGTCCTTTGCTTGCAGTATAGAAAGTGGGGAGCTTGCAGCAGCATCCTTCTTTGGTGTGGTTGCCGGAGGAGCTGGTGCTTTCCTTTTCATCCTCTTCTCCTGTTCGGACTCCTTTATAGCCATGTTCCGGCTTATTTCTGGACTCTCTTTTGGTTCATAAAATGGGTTTGATCTGTAAAGAAAAACACAAAATTATAAACACACACTCCGTCTGATTCTGCAGATTTATCTTAAAAAGCAATTCCATAAATGGTTAAAGGGGTTCATATTGAAAGTTGTGGTACATACCCAGAACCGCGCCCGCGTTGCTAAGAAAATAAATAAGTAGGTTCCAGAGTTATAGACACAAAAGGAATGAAGGTCATTACATTTCTGCACCAAGCACAGCCACATTTATTTTATTGTATGTATTGTAAGTACAGTGGAGTTCTGTTTTATTCATAAACTACAGCCACAGGCATTAGGCATAAACATCCAGCAGGTAACAGGTAACTAAAGCTATGGAGGAAGAAGAAAATGGAATACAAGGAGACTGGTAGACTTTAACCATAACATACTGGAATATAAGGAGACTGTAGCATACTGTATGTCGGGAACCGATCAGGATCCAGACGGTCGGAATGCCAATATGTCACGTCAGGGCATATAACAATGGCAGACCTTGGGACCTTTTATCGGACCCCCCTCCCAACTTTCAAGAAAGCTTCATAGACTGTATTTGACGAGACCAGTTTGACTAGTATTTTTAACTTCAATACACAGGTGTAACAGAAATACAATGGACATAAATAAACAAGTCTATTTTGAGAAAACAAAGGGTTTGCCATGTGCTTGTTTTTACATTAAAAAAAAGTTTTAATTTAAGTTTCACGTGGCCACTGGATGGCAATGTTCAAGAGACTTTTTAAGGCACCCTGGTGGATCATCCTAAATAGCCGGAAGGGAACTTGTCATTTATTTATTGGTATTTAAATCTCAAAATTGAAAATAAACCAATATGCATGTTGCGGTTTTAAAACTTCCCGCCGCCGTCTAGTAGAAACATGAGCACATTTTTATTTTTTGGCTGACATCCCAGCACATACGTAATAATGATTTGGAAAAGATAATAGTCTGGGCCCTCATTTTACCCTACCTTCCTTACTCACTAATATATAAATTGGCAGGCAATCAGAAATACACCCTCTGTAGTTGATGCTGCTTTTGACAGCTCCTGGCAATGGGTTTGAAAAGAGGGGAGCAGCTAACTAACAACCTATTTTCAAACCTGCTGCCAGCAGCAGAAGCATCTGCAACAAAGGGGGTATTGCCCTTTAAAACAAATGATTACTCAAGGACTGGAAGGGAGCACAACTATGCAGCCTATGTAAAGACAAGCACTGACGCACATAAGACTTGTGATATGGTCTCAATTAATAAATTACATTGAATAGGGTATGTATGTGTTGTCCTTGGAAAAAACTGTAGCTTGTTGGGCCACGCTGAGGGCTTCGGACTGCTCACAGGTGCTCATGTTTCAGACAGAATGGGTTTAGCTGGACTACGCGCTAGGGGTTGTGATAAACTCACCGGCCACCTTGGGCACACCAATTACTGACAAGGCGTGACCAACTCAATTATGCAAGTGAGTGACAACAGGGAATTGTAAAGGATGTGTAGAAAGGAAGTATGTATTCACACTGTGCTCCGATATCTACTTGGCACAGTCCTTCTTGGTCCTTGACCCATTCAACCAGAGCTTCTAGTTACAGTTTAGGGTTAAGGGGGGTACACAGGGAGAGATTCATGCTTAAATTTGTAAACGTCGATTTACATACAGGACTAAAAGCAACACTTTAAAATCACATTAAATACACTTTCAAATGGAGCCGCTGCGGCCGCTGTGATCAAACCTTAGCCTACATACTTTGCGTACAAACGCCGCACTGGCCGTACAATGTACACGCAGTGCGTACACACCCAAAGACACGCCGTGAGCACTTTGCAGCTACACGTGTGACTGAAATACACTTATAAAAGTAGCAGGGAAAAGAGACACGACACCAGATTGTATTTAAGATGCTGGGTTCAGACACACCAACATATAATTGCTGAAAGGGGGGTTACAATAAACAACAATACAATACAATAGAAAAATGGCTACAGTCCATGGTACATACGTTTTGGTTTCGCCTGCGCTTCCCGTCCGGTCCTCAGTCATCAAGGGAGATGACCTTCAGAGTCTGTGTGGGACCAGGCATGCAGCTGGCTTTTTTATACAATAGTCCAAAACCTAACACAATGGAAACTGTAATCTCTTTGTCCACTGGACACAGGGATGGTCATTTACAGTACAGGAGAGGTCATAGGTCGGTAGAATAGGTGGGCGATGTCTGTTCCAGGTGCACTTGCAGATGGTCTCCTCTGGGTTCCAGCCGCATACCAAGTGTACAGTAAATACAGTTAAAATTTATATTCTGCTCCTGCGCATAACTATTCGCAGGAGCGTGCGATCTTCTGCAAACCAACATCGGAATATTGCCCTTAGTATACCCTACAGCTGGATACCAAACACCTTATAACCTTAGTTCTGTCCCCTCTTATCCTGTAAAGGTGAATCCCTTTGTTCTTATACCATTTAAACTAGTGTAACTTGCTGGTGTGGTGCAGGGAGACTGTGTACATTGTGCATTATTTGGATTAAATATGTAATGTATTTTTATGGCTTTTCCATGCTATCACCGGTACAATCTAGCACATCGCACATTTCACCGCTGGGTAGAATGAGCACCACCCCCTCCCCCCCGCTCGCTCAGCAAACATCACGCTGTGTGCTGAGCGGGGGAGAGATGTGTTCTGAGTGTTCTGTGCTAGATCGCTCAGCACACATCTCTGCCCGTGTGTACTGGCCTTTGGATGCCACTGCTCCTTTCTAGCAGAAGTTTTAGTGTTACACCAGTAAACTGTGCCCGTAGCCTAGCTGTATCTTACCCAATACTTATAAGAATGCAGTCTATCAACTGACTAGGGACCAGTGTCATCACTAAGGCACCTTGTGATAAAGCATGAGAAACTGGTTCCCGGCTAATATACATAACGCATTCTCATGAATATTAATGTAGCTCTCAAAACTGCTGCCTTATCACTGTGTAGGTCAGTGCTTTTCAAACTCGGTCCTCAAGGCATATTAACATTCCAGGTTATAAGGATATCCATGATTGGGCAAAGGTGGTTAAATCAAAATGACTGAACTAATTAAGTCACCTGTGTTCAAGAATACGTAAAAACTTGACTGTTGAGTGTGCCTTAAAGACACTAAAATTTACATATAGCTTATTTCCCTGATCAATAAAACCAATAATGGAATCTAACAGTGATAGCTGCAGATACCACTCCTTGTAAGAAAAGCATCCAATATACTTTGAATCAGGTGCAAAAACTGGACATCACCACTTCCACTGGCAGGAAATATCATAGTCTGACTGCCCTTACTGTAAAGAACCCTTTCAATGTTGATGGTTAGACTGACTTTTTCCCACAGCATTGGATGCCAATAATCACTGGTGCAGTTCCAGGTATGAAGAGCTCATTAGACAAATATTTGTATTAAAGTAGACTGTGACTATACATAGATAATTTGGACATCTCTGAGGCGCCTTTCTTCCAAAGGAAATATAAACCAATAAAGTTTTTTCCTTTCTTTTTTTACCAAAGCATGCTTCCTTCAGATTATTCTGTGAATGAACCAGTCACACGAAATGTATGTGGTCACAATGCCTCTATACATCTGCTTGTGTAAGCAGCCATCATTACTATAAACATTTGTACCAGTCCTAAACCTAGTGTAAGACATCCATTCAAAATCAGATGGATCTTTGCATACGCTCAACTCCACATAGCCCACAAATCCACCTACATACCCACGACACATGATCTGAGCACTTCACCTATATCTAAAGACCTCACAGCTACCTAGCTACACCCAAGTCAGCAAAAGGTGGGGATGTGATTGAGTTGTGCAAGTGAATCACCTATAGTTGCATACACCTGGCCATGGAGCATGCGCACTGCTCAAAAACTCAATATTGGTCCCCTATACTAAATTACATACAACTCTGAACAAGGAACTAGTTTATGAACAGTGTAAGTACATTCATTCATAAAGACGAATCTGTGTAAAGGGTTCTTTAGCAAAATCTACAAAGCTTTGAGGACAGTCAAAATTAGTCTGACTACCCACTGGCACTGAAAAATTGCCACTGACCATACTAAATCAAATACAATCACAAGTGAATAGAGCAGACAGCATTTAAAGGATGCCACTGTCACCGGTACAAGCTGGTATGGGCTCATTGGAACCAATAGGTCCTAGTTCCGACCCAAACCCATTGGCATGCTTTTACAAGCATTAAAAAGCAGGATTTTCAATATTAATGGCTAAGAGGCCTTTGATAAATTCTAAATGTTCCCTAACTTGGACACAACGGTGATGCGCAAAAAATTCTAATGCAGCAGGAGGCGTCTGTAGGAAATAGACAACTCCCGCATGCAGCGCTGATCTGAGTGTTGCGTCTTAAGAAGCAGCATTGGAACACCATCACGACCATCGGAACTCCTCTGACGGGGCCAGATTATCTGCTCCCAAATGTGCAGAGCCAATCCTCGGCACTCCTACAAAACAGAGCAGCATGCCTTAATTTTGTAGAACGATCCATGTAGCCACCCCGGTCCGACCACCAAACACCACGGCATGTCAATCACGCTGCAGCTAAGGCGGGACTGCAAGCGATCATGCAGGACTCTTTCTGTGAATGAGCCCAACCACAAACATCGAAGATGAATCAGGCCCTTAGTGATACGGCCCATCATTCAGCTGTGGACGGAGGTGCTATCGCTGCTGCTTACATACAAGCAGCAGCAATAGCACTAATATGATAATGCAGCAGGAAGTGTCAGATCTCCTGCTGCATAGGATGCAGTATCGGATCATCTGAGACACCATCGGCCAGCTGCATGACCCATGGTGTCGTGCAAGCCAGTCGCCGCAGTTGCTACCTAGACGCCTGGAAATCTCTGTCCTCTGATGAAGATCCTGGACTCTTCCCTTCCCTACAACGGAGGCGACATACCTCCATTTGGAGAAACAGAGGCCGTCGCCGCCAACTCCTCGTCCCCAAATGGCATCAAAGTGTCAATCACGGACAGTCTGAAGCTGTAGTGCTTCCGTAGTCGCAGGACCTGTTCATGCATGAGCAGAAAGGGTCTTGCATGCCCACAAAGGGTCTTGCACATGCGCAAAGTACCAATACTCCTCAGTCCACATCTGAAGTGTCCCCATTGTTTTGTGCTGGTTTCTTTGAATGCATAAATGCTTTCCATTGCAGACTGACAATTTTATAGTTGCATGTTTATTACAGTCAAACACTTTCGATCATTTGTGCCTTGCGACAAGGACCAAACTACAAAACTTACTGAAGGGTCATCGGCATATAAAATGTCGTAAAACGGCACACTCCGTAAAACAGCCTATGAAATGCCTGCATTACCAAGAGCCTTTATTCTAGTTTAGAACAGGCACATGCACTCTGAACTACCGCTGCTTCTCTGCCAATGAAGTAAAAAGCTTTGCTATTGATCACAGAAATAAGAAGCAACTATAGGTATCCAGGAAATGAATATGCACCAAGTTGTTGCTGATTGACAGACATTAAAGGTGTTACCACTTCATTGCCCATCGCAAACAGAGACACTTGAAAAACAAACGGCAGGTCAAGTGTCAAACTGAGAACACGAAGCAAAATGGACAAGTGCGGGTCAGAAAAGAAATACAGGAACGAGAGGGCAACAACAAGAAACAAGAAAAAAAAGAGGGTTCAAAACTTGCTGTCAGTTCACTTAACTTCACAGTTATCTTTAAGTAGACAGCATGACATGAAAAAAAAAGATAAGGGTGATGACTGATCAACAAGATGAAAGAAAACAAACTGCTTTTGTTCTGCTATTTCAAAAAGATACAAGATAGTGCAGAATATTGCAAGATAACAATGTTTTACATGCATACACAAACAGCACTCCTAACAAGTGGACAAACCCCTCACACATGTGTAGTGACTTTCTCTCTTTTCTAGTAAACACCTTTTCCTAAATGTTCCTCAGCATTCCCTAGTTTGAAATGTGTCCTCTCCTCCTCCTTTAAAGTTTATTTTATATGGCTCTTCTATATACTCCACCTACAGTATGTGGCTTTGGCACTCCCTTCCCACTGATAAAACCACTCTAATTTATTTGGGACTTGCTACTAGCACTGCTGCCTCTAACATCCTTACACTGTTCTTTCCCCTATTGGTTCTAATCTCTCACCCATCACAACGGACACTCCTTGGACTTAATCATGTTTTCCCATCTTTGTGACAGCTCCAGTTTCTCAAATTCAGGCCTCCCACTTCCCAAACACAATGGGGAATGAGGGGAATGGGGGGAATGTAGTAGGGTATGAGAATCAGAAAGTGAAAGATTTTGTGACCAGGTTGATTTTGCCATACAAATGATTGGCACTTAAAAAAAAGAAGAAAGAAACACAGGAGAACTGTCACAAAATCTCTCACCTCTCACTTTCTGATTCTCACACCATATTACATTACCCCCAATATCTTTCCTCTCTGTATCAACTCTTGCTCCCGACCTGCATTCATATCTGTGAGCATGCAGCGACACTATAACAGTCTTGACCCCGTCATCTTCTCAGCATCACTTGAACCACATCTCTCTCCCATTCCTTCCCTCACCTGCCCTAATGCTGCTCTCTTTCTACAACACTCTCCACAGACCTTGAAGAAGTAGCAAGTGTCACCTCGCAGTCTTCAGTGCTCCTAACTATGACACTGAAAATCTCCACCTGCCTACAAAAGTGCTCCTACTTTTCCAAGGGCCAATAGAAAAATCCTCTACTCCTGTTGTACTACCCAGATCCTCACCAGGAAAACCTACTTCAGACTCCTATTTTACACCTTGTCTAATAACCCCAGTTGTCTCTTCTCCACACCTGCAGCCCTATTGCCTCACAATTCAGGACGTTTTCCACTTACTTTAAACGCAAAATTGACGCATCCAACATGTCTACTCTAATTCACTTCTAACCCAGCCACCCTTAGGATCTGATTCAGAGGTACATGCAGTGCTAATGTTTGCGCAGTTGAGCGATTATTTGATACTGCGCAAAAACTCAAGGAAACTCTTATTGTGCATGCGCAAACCAATGTGTGCGATGGCGTGCACATTTGTTTATGACATCACTATGACATGAGATGGCTTCTGTGATCCATTACAGCGTGGAAACTGTGAGATGGCCTAAACTCTTCTGTAAAAGAGAAGGAGTCATTGGCGTGTTTTGGTATGTGGCTGCAATCTCTTTTGCAGCGCTGCAGCCACAGTGGCCATATTTTAAGAAAGTTACAAGGGAGGCTCTGCAGCAGGCAGGGGCTGCTCGAAGAGTCGATGGGAAACTGCAGCCAAGCATGATTTGCATGCACCTCAAAATCAGGCCCTGAATTATCTCGCTCCTGTAGCCATTCAAGGTCCTCACTCTCCTACCTTCCTCTTCATCCAATACCTTGACCGAATTCCCTCCCGACTCCCTATATACCAATGCCAACACTTGCTCACCTTCCCAAGCTTATCCCTATCCACCTTCACATTTTCTCTGATCTTTCCTTTCCCTAAAGAAACCATCATGACCCTATTTTATCTCCAAAAGTCTGCCCAGTTCTCTGCTCCACGTTCCTTCCAAACTTCTAGAACTGTCTGCAAGTACAGTACCAAACCCACTTTTTTTTCCATCCAATCTCTTCTTGCGTCTCTGCAGTCTGGCTTCCACCTTTTCACTCCACTACAACCACTCTTGCAAAAAAGTGACTAAGGATTTATTTTTAGCCAAGTCAAAGGGTAACCATGTGCTCAAACATCAAGGCCTTTCTCCACCTCTTTTGACACTATCAATCAACATCTTCTGCTCCTTCATAACGGTTGGTCCATTGCCTTTTTATCTCCCACCTAGTCTACAGCTACCGTCACCTACCTGGTTTGCACCTCACTCACCTTTCAACTCTACAATACGTCCTGAACGTAGAGTTGAGGCTAGTCTTACTCTTGCTGCCCCTAATCCACAGAAATAGTCTGCAATACCCCTCAGCAGCTCCCTATTGCCCCAAATGCAATTCAAACCCCCATTTATACATCTTTAACCTCATCTTAAAATAAAAAGCAGCTCATCCACTCTACTTTGACCTAAACTTCTCTTCCATTTTAATAACCACTTCTCACTACCACTTCCAAGACTTCTTCCATGCTTCTCCCCACCTATGGAAATCTCTTCCTCACCCACACAGGCTCTTTTGCAACTTCTAACCTTTTAAGTGCGCCCTCAAAAACCTACCAATTCCATATAGCCCAGTGGTTCCTAAACTTTTTTGAATCACGGCGTCCTAGAGTATCAGAATTTTTTTTAATGGCACCCCTAGGCCAAAATTTCCTGATTTAGAAATGTGGAAAGAAATAGTAAATTAAGTAAATTGTGGTTATATGTCATCCTTCGGTTCAATTGTGTGGTGAGGGGCAAGATTTACTTCTGTTTGTCCACATATTTTATGATTGACAGCCACCAGCACTGGTTTTGCCTATTACATTGACCATAAATAATTTTAATTGGTTCTTGACCACCAATCCAAGGCACCCCCTGCAAGTGTCCCGAGGCACGCACACAGTTTGAGAACCACTGCTAGAGCCTATTCTGTCCCCACTCCTAGACCACTCCCTCTACTTGTTCTTCCTGCCGGATCTCAAATGCGGTTAATGTCTTTACTTCCTCCCCGTCTCTAGACTGTTAAGCTTTAATGACTAGGGCCCACTCAGCCCTATGTCTTTTGTGTCCCTCTTTGTCTATTTTAAATGTAGCTTTCATGTTTGAGCACTGTAAATGTTATGGTTATCATGTACTTACAGTACATACGGCATTTGTACTTTGTTATACGTTATATGCAACTGTACTGCATTATTTGTTCTTGCTTATTTTATTTTCTTTAGTATTCATTTGATAGGCCTACCTCTATGACTGTTTGTTTTTACCCAGTGTTGTCTTCCAATTGTGTCCAGTTGTAAAGCGCAACGGAATTTGCTGCGCTATATAACAAACTGTTGTTAATAATAATAATAGTACAACCTGCGATTATGGGTAACATTGGAGAAATTTAGTGCAATCTCATACATGTCCACCAACAGCTGTTACATTTATTTATTACAGATTTCTGAACTGTTACCCTTTAGAAAGAACACACAACTGGGAAAATAATTTTAAAAATAGAAACCTATTTATGACAATCACTTGCAAATGAACACAAATACGTGGCACACTTATATTAATGCTTTTCACAATACAGGAATGTGCATCCTATTATTTGATGCTTTAACAAATCTAATTGCATGACATTAAAGGTTCGACCTGCTTTCTAGTCACTAAATTAAAAAGCCCATTTGCATTACTTTGAAGACGAGAGAGCACAGAGGGTAATATGGCTAATGGGAAAAAAAATCTCTGGGAAAAAAAACAAAACAAATGGACCAATTTGGAAATGGAGAATCGAAGTGTTCCCGACCGAGAGGTTGTAATTCATCAAATGTATTTTTTTTCACCCCTACACAACCTGTGCTTTTGCCACTAAAACCTTAATGCAATCAGGAGTATGTGAAGAGCATTAGACTTCAATAGGGCGGCAGCCAGTTCTGAGGTGCCACAAATCGAATTAGCCTGAGACTGAAATCAGCTATGAACATCTTACTCAGAGGAAAAGAATTGCATATGGAACGGGACCACTTAGATTTTACATAATTCAATCTCAATAACTTGCACATTAGACAACAATGTATTACTACAGTATATGTCACATGCTGCTGGCAGCGGAAGACCAGAATAAAGTTTTTAAATGGTCGCCCTATATACAAAGGATAAAAAAAATCAAAAGTTACAGCCAAAGGGGTATATTCAATAAGAGTCGGGTCCATTCAGACATGCAGTTGTTGGAATGGACCCGACAACCCCTATTCAAAGAGCGGCCAAACCCGACTGTCGGATTTGGCCGTTCCCGGTGTCCTGTCCTTCTCCTGCTGTCAGCGGCTGCAGGGTGCGCGGACAGCCGCAGCAGGGGAGCTGTCAGCGGCGCCGGGGGAAGGGGGGGGTGGGACCTCGCTATTCGAGATGGGTGGACGCTGCCGCTGGGTTCCTGCTCTCCCCGCTGCTCCCCCACCCCACCCACCCCCCGTCTCCTGCTCTCAGCTCCCTCATCTCAATTCAACTTTTTTTTAAGTCGGATTGAGATCGTCGGAACCGGAGCTAAAACCGGTCGTGCATTCTGGCAGCATTCCGACAAGTCGGGTTTCCCGACTTGTCGGAAAAAACGGGGACGTAATGAATAGGTCGGAACTGTCGGAAGCTGCAGTCTTTCCAACAAGACGGCAGCTTCCGACAGTTATCGAATATACCCCTAAAAGGTAATGGACATAGTAAAGCGATGCAGAAATGGATAGTAAAATGGATAGTAAAGCGATGCAAAAATGGACTAAGGGGTCCATTTACTAATGGTGCCCATACACTAGTGCGATGCCCCACGTCGCGACATCGCGGGGCATCACACCGGCAGTTCCGGTGCGATGAAATCGCATGGTAATCACATGATGGGCACGTCACTGCCAAGTGGGAGCGGCCTCCATCCGCTCCCGGCAGGTGCCCATCGCACATCGCAGTGCAATATATAGCATGTGTTTTTAAAAACACATGCGATCGCACTGCGATTCGATAAATATTAAGTGCAGCACATACTATCTTGAGACGTGAGATTCGACCGGCGTGCCCGCGCATCGCGTCGAAAAGTACCTAAAATGTGCATACAATCCTTCGATTCCTCTCACAGATGCGGTCGAAATCGAAGTTTAGTACCGATTATCTCACAAGTGTATGGGCACCATAAGCCTTGGATGAAGATAAATAGGATGGAGATAAAGTCCCAGCCAATCAGCGTCTAACTGCCATGTCACAGGCTGGGTTTGAAAACATGACAGTTAGGAGCTGATTGGCCGGAACTATATCTCCAGCCAAATCTTACTAAATAGACCCCTAAATCCTGAAGAAATGTGCCATTACTGCATGATAGAGAGTACAATACAGCCACGAACTGTGTATTGTGTGAAACGCAATGTTTATAAACAGCATTCTGAAGATGGTGGAACTGTGATACATTTGGGTGGGTTATTTTGTTTCTGTGTAGGGTAAACACTGTCTACTTTATGTTTACATTTACAATTTTTAGATTTCAGTCTGAACACACCCCACCCAAATCAAGATTTCTCTGCACATGTTATATCTGCCTCCCCTGCACTGCACATGGTTTTGTCCATTAGAGAAAAAATTTGCTTCTGCGATCAGGTCTGAATTAGGACCTGTGCTCAAGCAGTTCAGTAGAGAACAATCATCTGTTGGTGGATTGGCAAACTCTTTGTTCACAGCCAAGTCAGCTCCAAGTCACTAAAGGAAATGCTTCTCGAAAAAACTGTTGATCAGAGATATGTTAGATCCAGCTCAACAAAGAGCCGGCAAATCTGCCTTCACACAAAACAAAAACAAAACAATCCCCATCATGGTGCCTGGACTACATGTACTGTATATGTACTTATAAAGGAAGCGTATAGACGCAGTATATTCTATCCTCGATGCTTGAGTTACCCAACATGAACTACTGGTGAGGCCGGGGCAGAGGCTAGAGAGCCAGTGTTGTGTTCCCAAATATATAGGGAAAGACAGCTACTAGTGAAAGCAGAGAACCTGCATTCATTATTAGCAAAGATGTGGCTATTTAATTGTTATTTTGTAGCATAATAATTACTGAGAGATAAATCCACACCTAAACTGACAGGTTACATAGTTCACACTGCAATTATGTACCTGAACTGTATATATAATGTAAAGCTCTTGCATAACAACCACACACCCTGCTTTTCATACTACTAATTAACTCAACGGTTACCCATGTAACCACCTGTTGCATTACATTTACATTTTTTGTTTCAGTAATAAATACACTGAAAGTGGTTTTATTTTTAAATGTTTTCTTGGTTTCATGCTGGCACATCTTAACTAATATCCGAATCTTATTTATGCAAATTAAGAGGAGGAGGCAATTTCAGAAACATTGTAGTATTTGGGAGAAATGAAGAACAGCCATTTAAGCAAAAGCACTGTGGCACTAACTAACTTAAAGCGGCAATCATTTACAATACAACACCAAACTGGTTTTGCCTTGTAAATGATTGCCGCTTTAAAAATACAGACTCGCTGGAATTCTCGCAATGCCTGCAGCTCACAGGCTATTACATAAGCCCTAGCATCGCCATTATTTTTACCGATACACAATATGTACAGAACATTTCTATTATCTAGGAAACACTAAAGTGGATTTCAAAATCTTTGGTTCCCGTACTTCACCAGATCAATGCAAGATTCAGAAGTAACTGTTTATCAACTTCCTCTGCAGCAAAGAATGAAACAGTCCACAGGACATCATCACCTTTATGCCAGTCATAGTCTCTTCTACAATTATGGCTCACATTGCGCTCGAGTTCTAGATAGAATAGGGGCAAGGAAAATGTTGGGGACCCGTCTCTTCCTTTTGTCATCAACTTCACATGTAAAATGGACTCAATACATCAGGACATAACATCACACTACATCACCAGCACCCAACCCCCTCTTTTACCAGCCTACCTCTCCATCTTACCAACTCTGACTGTATCTGGAATTGCATTTATGGCCCGCATCAGGTACACCCCTCCTGCATCATTCGCTACTTCTCACCTTCTGCCTGTTCCCACCTCTTCAATCTCTACCTCTCATCAGGCAATGTTCTAGCTGCATTCAAGCATGCACTTGTCTCCCCTATTCTTAAAAAACCTACCCTTAATACTACCACTCTCTCCTTTTGTCTCCAAACTCATTGAACGTATCATCTACAACCGCCTCACTGTCTTTCTTTCCTGCCACTCACTGCTTTTCCCTTTCCAGTCTGGTTTACGTTTTCTGAACTCCCCCGAAACTGCCCTCACGAAAGTCTGCAATTACCTCCTTGCTGCTAAATCCAAGGGTCACTACTCTCTGCGTATTCTCCTTGACCTCTCTGCTGCTTTTGACACCGTGGACCACCCTCTTCTCCTGCAAATCCTTCACTCCCTCGGTCTACATGATACTGCCCTCTCCTCCTACCTTCTCTGTCTCCTCTCGTGACTTCACTCCACCCCCCCCCCCACCCCCTCCACTTTCACTAAGAGTAGGTGTACCACCATGGTTCTGTTATTGGATTTCTCCTATCCTACCTCTATATGTGCTCTTTAGGAGAGCTCAACAGCTCTTTTGACCTCCAATATCATCTCTATGCTGATGACACTCGCATCTACCTTTCCTCCTCCGACTCTTTTCTCACTTGTATTTCCAACTGTCTCTTTGATATCCTTTCCTGTCCCAGCGCTTTCTTAAACTTAACATGTCTAAGACTGTGCTGATCACCTTCCCTTGTGTGATTTTCCTTCCCTTACTTATATTATCATCTATTCCATAATACCTACAACGGAACCTAACCCTTGGTTTCTGCCACCCTGCTGATTTGATTATGACCGATGATGAAGCAATGTTTATAAACCATGTACTTGTCCTTCATTGTCTTGTACTGTAAGTCACTGTTTTCTTGTTCTGCTCATTTGTTTGGTATCCGGACTCCAGGTCGACAGCACAAAGGTCGACGCCAATTGGTCGACACACCTTAGGTCGACATGGACAAAAGGTCGACATGGACAACAGGTCGACATGGACAAAAGGTCGACAGGAACAAGGTCGACATGAGTTTTTCACGATTTTTTTCTTTTTTTGAACCTTTTCATACTTAACGATCCACGTGGACTACGATTGGAACGGTAAAGTGTGCCGAGCGAAGCGGTAGCGGAGCGAAGGCACCATGCCCGAAGCATGGCGAGCGAACGCGGTGCACTAATTGGGGTTCCCGGTCACTCTACGAAGAAAACGACACCAAAAAAACATAAAAAACTCATGTCAACCTTTTTCCATGTCGACCTTTTGTCCATGTCGACCTAAGGTGTGTCGACCAATTGGTGTCAACCCAAGGTGTGTCGACCTTTGTGCTGTCGACCCTCAGTCCCAGACCCCATTTGTTTATGTACGGTACTTTGTCAGGCGCTGCAGAACCCTTGCGGTGCCATAAAAATAATAATAATAATTATATATATATATATATATATTTGAAAAAAAAGTATAAATACTACTTTAAGAAAGTATTAAAGAAAAAATTTGAGGCCCCTTGGGTGGCAATAGAAAAGGGAGAGGAAGGATATTCTTCATACTGGCGCGTTGTATAGACCACCAGGTCAGGAAGCGGAACTGAACAGGAGCCTATTGCAAGACATCACTAAAATGGCATTAAAAAGAGAGGTATTAATCATGAGAGACTTTAATCCACCTGATGCAAACTGGGAGCGGTCTTTTGCAAGTTCCACTAGACGTAGGGACATTCTGAATGCCTTACAGTGAGCTTCCCTCAAGCAATTAGTAAGGGAACCAACTAGCAATGATGCAATATTAGACTTAACACTTACAAACTGTGACTGTACCGTTGGCCTCCCTCCAATTCAAACACCTGCTTTCTCCATATCCTGGACACTACTTGCTTGGCACCCTGCTTGGGGGATCAGTATGAATGACTGATGGATGGGATGATGGTGGTCAGCATACCGACACTGGTATCCGGTGGGTGGTCTTCTGTATGCCGGCGGTCGGGCTCCCGGCGCTCAGTATACCGGCGCCGGGAGCCCGACAGCCGGCATACCGACACTTACTTTCCCTCGTGGGGGTCCACGACCCCCATAGAGGGAGAATAAAATAGTGTGGCGCGCGTAGCGCGCCACCGTGCCCGTAGCGTGGAGAGCGCAGCGAGCCCGCAAGGGGCTCATTTGCGCTCGCCACGCTGTCGGTAAGCCGGCGGTCGGGCTCCCGGCGCCGGGATGCTGGTCGCCGGGAGCCCGACCGCCGGCCAGCCGTAGTGAACCCGTATCCGGTCTATCATAATCCCAACAGTCCCCCAGTAAACCCCCTAACCCTCACCGTTTCTTTACCATAACCCTCCCTTGTGGGTGATTAAGCCTAATCCTCCCTTCCCCGCTGCCTAAACCTAACCCTCCCTGCTTGATGTTGAACCCTAACCTCCTCTTCTATGTGCCTAACCCTAACCCTCACTACCTGGTCCCTTACCTTTCTCTGCGCTTCCCCCTAACCCACCTTCTTCAGACTAAACCCACCCCCTGCGCGCGGCAGGACGCCAGCATGTCCCGCTGTCAGGACGTTCGGGATGCCGGCTGTCGGTATTGTGACGTCGGCATCCCATTCGGCGGTATATAGACGCAGGGATAGAGGCAGTCTTAGGGGTGCCGACGTCTGTATAGTGACTGCCAGTATCCCGGCCGTCGGTTAGGTAACTGCTTCCCCTGCTTGGACATTGCAAGGAGATAGTACTTGCTTGCTACACTTAATTGTTTTAAGTCTTTCCCCTATGGCTCAAGCACTCCGTCCTGGACACTCTTCCTAGCTGTCTCTTTGTGAGTCGTGAGTATCTGCCCGCTACTCTTCCCACTGCTGCTGTAGGCCAGGGCCCTGTTCCCTGCACCCTGCTGACCACAGATGACTCAACTACCTTCCCTGAACCACTTTTTCCGGGATGCTGTGGCACATACCCTGAATTTAGTACAATCCTGGTAAATCCGTAACGTAGAGCATCCCTACCTTTACCCTCACATTAATACTATAGCCTAACCTTCACCCTGACTCAAATACTCTAACCACCAACCTCAATCTAACCAAACCACCCTAACCCTATACCTCAACTCTAATACCCTAACTAAATCTAATACCCCAACTCTAGCACCCTAACCCATAAACCAAACCCATAACACTAGTACCCTAACCTCAAGGGGGTAGACTAGATGGGCCAGGTAGTTCTTGTCCGCCATCAATCTATGTTTCTATGTATCAGTAGAAATGTTTACCTATCAGTTATTTCAGTAGAAAGATTTAATGTGGTAATATATAGGGATTGCTATATTTTAATATCTAAAATGGCTTTTTATTTAAGATTTAAAAAAGGTGGCCCACTTTTATACAACACTGCTTCATAGTGACCTACAAATATGTTGCAGAAAGGGCTGGCTACTTTTCTACAGTGCTATCCGAGACAATGAGATGATTCCACACTGCTGAGGAAAGCTTCATAAATCAGCCCTCTCCAAAGTTGCATGAACATGCGGACAGGCTAGAAGTATCCTACATGAAAAAATTAACACATTGCTTTTTCTAACAAGGCATAAGGAAGTGATAAACCAGTGATATGTGCAAGGTGATAAAGGCACCAGCCAATCAGCTCCAACATGTAAATTAACAGTTAGGATCTGATTGGCTGGTGCCTTTATCACCTTGCACATATCACTGGTTTATCACTTCTTTATGCCTTCTCCAGGTTAATACATCTGCCCCTCAGGGCATAGCGATGTCTCACTATAAATGGGTATAACTAACAGGCTACATGCTTTTGCTATTTCACCTTTTGACTTCTATATGCAAGACTCAGAAAAAAAAAAGAAATCAAAAAGTTTTACATTTTGTACAATATTCCATTTAATTTTACCTCAGCAGAGAAAGCAATATTGCCAGCTAAAGTGCAAATAAAGTTTTATGTTCAAAACATGCCCATATGCAGATCTGCCTGTTGCTAATAAATAGGGAATAATTGCTAATCTAAACAGTAACAAGACATTAATTTCTACTTCAACTCATGTTCTAATATAAACTACAACACAAGGGGTGATAATGGTTGAAGTTGCTTAAATGACCAAGGATCAATAATGTACAGTAGTAAAAGAGTATGACGCTCCAAAACAGATTAGGCCTGGTGCTGCTATGTGTAGGTGTTATGTTAGCGTGAGGAAAAAGAGACACTGTATTTGTGAATTGAAGTGTCTCTTGTTGGCTCTATGAGTTGTTGGGCAGTCTTCCAACATCTAAAGCAAATTTTATAGAATAGTCGTGTACGTCATGTGTCAAACTTCTCTATTTCACCCTGTGCGATCAAATGTCTCTTTTGTCAGAAACACTACCTAGGTTTGCCATGTTATTTTAAGAGAAAGTTCTGCTTATACAGTGAGCGCTCAAACCCATCTGTTCATATAAAAGGTGTATAGATTCCACTCACTCATCAAGATCATCCTCTTCCTGCCGTCTGGCTTTGTTAGCGTAGAGGTATTTGGTCATGTCCACAGGTCTGGCATTCTTCCTCTTTGCTGGCTGTGGTGGAGATTCTTTATGAAGTTCAATAACCACTTCAGGCCCTGTATCTGGCTCATCAAATGGGTTTAAATAGGTTGAGGGCTCAGGGTCCTTAAATGGGTTGTAGTCATCAAAGAATGCTTCAACCTTGGTTTTCTCTACAGGGGTTTCTAAGAAACAAATATGTACATACTGTAATAAATCTAGGGAAATGTGGTCATATAATAATTAAAGCAGAAATGAAGAACTAGCGGTGAGGAGTGCGTTAGCATGTCTAGGTGTGAAATACTGTAATATGTTGCATAATAAGACAATGGGCGAATTCAAATACTGTTCTGCCAGCAACCAGTAGATGGCGCACAAACAAAGCTAATCAATTGTAGCTCCGTTCGGGTGCGATGGCTGCCGGCGTCTACATTTCAGATCAGAACACCCACTGGGGGTGGCGAGCTGAAAAGTGCAAAAAGTGACCCGCTTGGGCACCCAAATGGCACTTTTTGCGATCGCACCCAGCACTTTGGTCGGGTTTATCTGCTTTATGCGGCTAAACCCGACCTCTATGGACGCGATCAGGGCGATGAAAAAGATCAATTGAATATCGCCCCACAATCTCCCTTCACTTTAGACGGGAGATCGGGGGCGATAATCAACTATATATCCACCAAAATACTGTACATGACTACAAAATACAACAGCAGTGAGAGATTAACTTATCTTCTAAAGATCTCATGTTTCAAGCGCTAAACAGTAAACCAGTGTTGCCCAACCTCGTTCCCCAAGGCACGCATTCTAGGCTTTAAGGATAGCCATAGCTGAGCACAGGTGACTTAATTAGTACCTCAGTTGTTTTGATTTAACCATCTGTGCTCAAGCATGAATATCCTTTAAACCTGGACTGTTAAACAGAGTACACACCTAAAGGTCAATCTGTCCACCACATTAGCCAAAGTTATAGTTGCTCACACTTAGTTTGCAGCTGCTCCTCCTGATCCACCTACATGTAGCACCCTGGTGAACGATGTGGTTAGACACAAGAAGCATAGGTTTAAAATCTGTAATAAAAATGCATAAATTCTATGCCAAGTTGGATAGATGGTGCCACTCAAGGCTGGGCAGGGACCTTGGCGGAACAGTAGCTCCGTTAGTTTCTTTATATGAACCATACAAGGGACATACCTCTGTGAGTGGGGGCTGGCTTACCTTACTCCATTCCTATGGAACTACACTGCTCTAGACATACTGTTATTGGTACTACCACTATTATGTGTCTCTTGGTGACGTTGCATGTATGTTTTGTTTGTGTTTAAAACTTGAATAAAAAATACAGGATTAAAAAAATAATTTTACCAAGAAGAAATTGCTGGACCTGGATGTAAAAGACAAACATATAAATGTTGACGGATACTAAGGACAGATGTAAAGTGGAATGTACACTAGTTGGCGCATGTGCCAAAACTGAGTGTGCGCAAATTATCGAATCTACATTTATGAATGAAGAGGAGGTAACTGGGCTTTACTGTGGTATTCTCAAGTAGGAAAAGTTTACCGAGGGTGTGTGCAGATCTGGGCATAAGTATAAATACACCTATTTGGAGATGTATGTTTTATACTTAGTACAGGTTAAGTGCAAATGTGCACTGATGATGATGACTAGCAGAAAATCATATATGTATAGGGCGCTGGTGCACCGCAAGATGCGTACAACTTTGAACATACAGGTTTTGTGTGCGCGCATGTAGTTCAGAAGCAACATACACCCGATTTCTGTCCAAACCTGCTTTAAGCCTCAGGTGGGAACAGTTCTAAAAGGAAAATCCATGTGTGTGTTTATTACTGCAAAAATATACAACACTCAATGGAGTATATAGAATCAATTTGCCATAAAAATAAGATTTTAAACCTACCGCTAAATCTTTTTCTCCTAGTCCGTAGAGGATGCTGGGGACTCCGTAAGGACCATGAGGTATAGACGGGCTCCGCAGGAGACATGGGCACTCTAAAGACTTTAGATGGGTGTGCACTGGCTCCTCCCTTTATGCCCCTCCTCTAGACCTCAGTTAAAGAACTGTGCCCAGAGGAGACGGACAGTACGAGGAAAGGATTTTTGTTAATCTAAGGGCAAGGGCCCTCATTCCGAGTTGTTCGCTCGGTATTTTTCATCGCATCGCAATGAAAATCCGCTTAGTACGCATGCGCAATGTTCGCACTGCGACTGCGCCAAGTAACTTTGCTATGTAGAAAGTAATTTTACTCACGGCTTTTTCATCGCTCCGGCGATCGTAATGTGATTGACAGGAAATGGGTGTTACTGGGCGGAAACACGGCGTTTCAGGGGCGTGTGGCTGAAAACGCTACCGTTTCCGGAAAAAACGCAGGAGTGGCCGGAGAAACGGTGGGAGTGCCTGGGCGAACGCTGGGTGTGTTTGTGACGTCAAACAGGAACGACAAGCACTGAACTGATCGCACAGGCAGAGTAAGTCTGGAGCTACTCTGAAACTGCTAAGTAGTTAGTAATCGCATTATTGCGAATACATCGGTCGCAATTTTAAGAAGCTAAGATTCACTCCCAGTAGGCGGCGGCTTAGCGTGTGTAACTCTGCTAAACTCGCCTTGCGACCGATCAACTCGGAATGAGGGCCCAGATACATACCAGCCCACACCATCCACACCGTACAACATGGAATATACGAAACCAGTTAACAGAATGAACAAAACAGCATCAGCCAAAGACTGATCTAAACTGTAACATAACCCTTATGTAAGCAACAACTATATACAAGCCTTGCAGAAATTAGTCCGCACTGGGACGGGCGCCCAGCATCCTCTACGGACTAGGAGAAAAAGATTTACCGGTAGGTTTAAAATCTTATTTTCTATTACGTCCTAGAGGATGCTGGGGACTCCGTAAGGACCATGGGGATTATACCAAAGCTCCAGACCGGGCGGGAGAGTGCGGATGACTCTGCAGCACCGATTGAGCAAACATGAGGTCCTCCTCAGCCAGGGTATCAAACTTGTAGAATTTTGCAAAAGTGTTTGAACCCGACCAATTAGCTGCTCAGCAAAGCTGTAAAGCCGAGACGCCTTGGGCAGCCGCCCAAGAAGAGTCAACCTTCCTAGTGGAATGGGCCTTCACCGAAGTAGGTAACGGCAATCCAGCCGTAGAATGAGCCTGCTGAATCGTGTTACAGATCCTTACAGATGCTTAGAAGCAGGAGCGCCAACTTTGTTGGCCACATACAGGACAAACAGTGCCTCTGTTTTCCGAATTCGAGCCGTCCTGGCTACGTAAATTTTTAAGGCCCTGACTACATCAAGGGACTTGGAATCCTCCAAGTCACTCGTAGCCACAGGCACCACAATAGGTTGGTTCATATGAAACGACAAAATCACCATAGATAGAAATTGAGGACGAGTTCTCAACTTTGCTCGATCCACATGGAAAATCAGATAGGGGCCGCCAATTCGGACACCTGCCTTGCAGATGCCAAGGCCAGCAACATGACCACTTTCCAAGTGAGAGATTTTAAATCAACAGTTTGAAGAGGTTCAAACCAGTGTGATTTAAGGAACTGTAAAACCACGTTAAGGTCCCATGGTGCCACTGAGGGCACAAAAGGAGGCTGGATGTGCAGCACTCCCTTTACAAAAGTCTGGACTTCTGGGAGAGAAGCCAATTCCTTCTGAAAGAATACTGATAAGGCCGAAATCTGCACCTTAATGGAGCCTAACTTTAGGCCCATATCCACTCGTGTTTGTAGAAATTGGAGAAAAAGGCCCAGGTGAAAAACTTCCGTAGGAGCATTCTTGGCTTCACACCAAGATACATATTTCCTCCAGATACGGTGATAATGTTTCGCCGTCACCTCCTTCCTAGCTTTTATCAGAGTAGGGATGAATTCCCCCGGAATACCTTTCCTAGCTAGGATTTGGTGTTCAACCACCATGCCGTCAAACGTAACTGCGGTAAGTCTTGGAACACGCAGGGCCCCTGCTGCAACAGGTCCTCCCTGGGAGGAAGAGGCCACGGATCTTCTGTGAGCCTTTCCTGAAGATCTGAATACCAGGCCCTTTGAGGCCAATCCGGAACAATGAGTATCGTCTGTACTCTTTTTCGTCTTATGATTCTCAATATTTTTGAGATGAGCGGCAAAGGAGGGACACATAGACCGACTGAAACACCCATGGTGTCACCAGGGCGTCCACCGCTACTGCCTGAGGATCCCTTGACCTGGAACAATACATCCGAAGCTTCTTGTTGAGGCGTGATGCCATCATGTCTATTTGAGGAAGTCCCCAATGACTTGTTATCTCTGCAAAAACTTCTTGATGAAGACCCCACTCTCCCGGATGGAGATCGTGTCTGCTGAGGAAGTCTGCTTCCCAGTTGTCCACTCCCGGAATGAAGACTGCTGACTGAGCGCTTACGTGATTTTCCACCCAGCGAAGAATCCTGGTGGCTTCCGCCATTGCCACTCTGCTCCTTGTCCCGCCCTGACGGTTTACATGAGCCACGGCTGTGACGTTGTCTGATTGAATCAGAACGGGTAGGTCGCGAAGAAGATTCTCCGCTTGTCGTAGGCCGTTGTATATGGCCCTTAATTCCAGCACGTTGATGTGTAGACAAGCCTCCTGGCTTGACTATAGTCCCTGAAAATGTCTTCCCTGTGGGACTGCTCCCCATCCTCGGAGGCTTGCGTCCGTGGTCACTAGAACCCAGTCTTGAATGCCGAACCAGCGACCCTCTAGAAGGTGAGCACTCTGAAGCCACCACAGAAGAGACACCCTGGCTCTGGGGGACAGGCTTATTTTCTGATGTATTTGTAGATGGGACCCCGACCACTAGTCCAGAAGGTCCCACTGAAACGTCCTCGCATGGAACCTGCCGAAGGGGATGGCCTCGTAGGCCGCCACCATTTTTCTCAGTACTCGAGTGCATTGATGAACTGACACTCTTTTTGGTTTTAGCAGGTCTCTGACCATATTCTGGAGTTCCTGGGCTTTTTCCTTTAGGAGAAAAACCCTCTTTTTTTTCTGTGTCCAGAATCATGCCTAAAAATGATAGCCGAGTCGTTGGAATCAACTGCGACTTTGGTAGATTTAGGATACAGCCGTGTTGCTGCAGCACTCTCAGGGAGAGCGACACGCTTTTCAGCAATTGATCTCTCAATCTCGCTTTTATCAGGAGATCGTCCAAGTATGGGATAATTGTGACTCCTTGCCTGCGCAAGAGCACCATCATTTCCGCCATTACCTTGGTGAAATTCCTCGGGCCGTGGAAAGCCCAAACGGCAACGTCTGAAACTGGTAATGACAGTCCTGTACAGCAAATCTCAGGTACGCCTGATGAGGGGGATACATGGGGACATGAAGGTATGCATCCTTTATGTCTAGTGATACTATAAAATCCCCCCCTTCCAGGCTGGAGATCACTGCCCGGAGAGATTCCATCTTGAATTTGAACTTTTTCAAATACAGATTCAGGGATTTTAGATTCAGAATGGGTCTGACCGAGCCATCCGGCTTCGGGACCACAAAAAGGGTTGAATAGTACCCTTTCCCCTGTTGCATAAGGGGAACTTTGATAATCACTTGCTGTTGACACAGCTTTTGTATGGCAAGAAAAATCGGCAAGGAGGCACTTCTTCGAATTCCAGTTTGTATCCTTGGGATACAATTTCGATCGCCCAAGGATCCAAATCCGACAGAACCCAGACCTGGTTGAAAAGTCGAAGACGCGCCCCCACCGGCAGTGGAGCCTCAGTGGAGCCCCAGCGCCATGCGGTGGATTTTGTAGAAGCCAGGGAGGACTTTTGTTCCTGGGAACTAGCCGTAGCAGGCGTTCTTTTCCCTCTACCCTTACCTCTGGCGAGGAAGGAAGAGCCCCGACTCCTTCTGGACTTATGCGACCGAAAGGACTGCATCTGATATTGAGGTGTTTTCTTTTGCTGTGGGGGAACATAAGGCAAAAAAGAAGACTTACCCGCGGTAGCTGTGGAAACCAGGTCCAAATAAAACCTCACCCTTGTAAGGTAAAGTTTCCATATGTCTCTTTGAATCAGCTTCACCCGTCCATTGGCGGGTCCACAGGGACCGTCTAGCAGAAATTGCCATGGCATTGGCTCTTGAACCCAACAGCCCAAGGTCTCTCGCAGCCTCTCTCATATACAACCCTGCATCTTTAATGTGACCCAAGGTCAATAAAATGCTATCCTTATCTAGGGTGTCAATGTCAGATGACAAGTTATCTGCCCATGCTGCAATTGCGCTACCCACCCATGCCGACGTTACTGCCGTCTGAGCAAGGCACCCGTATGTGTATAGATCGATTTTAAGGTAGTTTCCTGTCTGCGATCAGCAGGATCCTTGAGGGCTGCCGTGTCCGGAGACGGTAGCGCCACCTTTTTGGACAAGCGCGTCAAAGCCTTGTCCACCGTGGGCGAGGATTCCCACCGTAACCTGTCCTGTGAGGGGAAAGGATACGCCATAATAATTCTCTTGGGAATCTGCAGTTTCTTGTCTGGAGTTTCCCAAGCTTTTTCAAATAAGGCGTTCAGCTCATGAGATGGGGGAAACGTTACCTCAGGTTTCTTTTCCTTAAACATGCAGACCCTCGTGTCAGGGACAAAGGGGTCTTCTGTGATATGTAAAACATCCTTTATTGCAATAATCATATAATGGATACTCTTGGCCACCCGTGGGTGTAACCTCGCATCATCATAGTCGACACTAGAGTCAGAATCCGTGTCGGTATCAGTGTCTGCTACCTGGGAAAGGGGACGTTTATGAGACCCCGAAGGGCCTTGTGCCACAGACAAAGCCATGGATTAACTCCCTGCTATTTCCCTGGACTCTTGCCCTTAGTACTTGCTCAGCAGAGGAGAGTCCAGGGAGCAGCTTCTCTGCAGCGTGCTGTGGAGAAAATGGCGCTGGTTAGTACTGGAGGATCAAGCTCCGCCCCCTCGATGGCGGGCTTCGGTCCTGCTCAAATTCTTTATACTGGCGGGGTTTTTCTAATATACTGCCTCCGCAGTATCTAACATGCTAGCCAGTGTCCCTTGAGGTTATTATTGTTGCCCAGGGCGCCCCCCCCTGTGCCCTGCACCCTTACAGTGCCTTGTGTGTGTGTGTGTGTGTGGGAGCAATGGCGCGCAGCGTTACCGCTGCGCGGTACCTCAGTGAAGATCTGAAGTCTTCTGCTGCCTGTGAAGTCTTCTTTCTCCTTATACTCACCCGGCTTCTATCTTCCAGGTGAGTATGAGGAGGACGGCGGCTCGGCTCCGGGACGAACAGCGAGGACGACACCTGTGTTCCGATCCTCTGGAGCTAATGGTGTCCAGTAGCCTAAGAAGCAGAGCCTATCAGTTAAGTAGGTCTGCTTCTCTCCCCTCGGTCCCACGATGCAGGGAGTCTGTTGCCAGCAGTGCTCCCTGAAAATAAAAAACCTAACAAAAGTCTTTTCAGAGAAACTCAGTAGAGCTCCCCTGCAGTGCATCCAGTCTCCTCTGGGCAAAGGATCTAACTGAGGTCTGGAGGAGGGGCATAGAGGGAGGAGCCAGTGCACACCCATCTAAAGTCTTTAGAGTGCCCGTGTCTCCTGCGGAGCCCGTCTATACCCCATGGTCCTTACGGAGTCCCCAGCATCCTCTAGGACGTAAGAGAAAAGTGTGTTAGTGAAAAACAGTCATATAGATCTCCCCACCAGATTTGTGGGTAGAGGCCTGTAGATTACAAACCGTTCATCTGTGTACTACTACCTTTGGCATCTGGATCTCCAAACGGGTTTAGCTCCGTTGCATCAGTAGTTTCGAAGGGAAGCGACCTGGAGTTCATTAAATCTTGATCCTCTTCATCGAGAAAATTTAACTTGTTTATGAGTTCTACAAAAGATAAAGACTGCTTCAGAGCACTGTTAGTAATACAGGCACATAACATATTTACTTTCACCAACATGTGTGCAGATGTGCGAAAACCAGCACAAAATATATAAATAAATGAAAACAAGGAAAAAAAACATACAAAACGATAACTTCCCCATTTAGCGCTGAAATAAAGTAATGCACTGCCAGGGCTTGAAATGAGTGCTTGTATTTTGTAGCAAACCAACACTGCCGGAAAAAGGTACTAAATGTAAAATACATGATAAGAGTATTGAACAATGGCAGAAGCCACAGAGCAGACTGCGTCCCTATGCGTGAAACAGAGCAGCACTGCGGAGAGTTTTTTAATGGGTATAGGCATCAATGACGGCAGAGTATTTCGGCAGATTTACAATAGTAAGAATTTAAAGTAATGATTGCCCTAAATTTGCAAGGTCATTGTACACCATCACATATCCATATAAAGTATTGCCTCCAGGATTTGTGAGTCTGATTCAGAACAAAAATGTGTTCAATGCGATTGAAATCAACCGAATTGCTTAAAAATTGCAAATAAATAAATACATAAAATTCCCACATATAATTATGTGTATCGTATGACAATCAAATGCAGGAAATATAATTGTCAAGCTATGGACCATTATGCCCTATATAGAACACTGTGCATAATGCATATTTAACAGAAGTTTTGCACTGCTGCACAGACACCATTAGAGCCAAAGAGGTAAGATACCACAGTCACCAGTATACAGCAGTATGGACTAGGACCGTAAAATCATTCACATACATTGTACTGGGCCACGCAACAGTGTTTAAGCGCTTGATGTGTTTTAAAGGTTTTAATATAGACTGTAATAATCTCACTGCTCCTCTTTCATGGAAGCATATGAAATAATTAGCATCAAGTATCAAGCTACTGTGTCCTAAACACACCAAAGCTATTAAAACAATGAATCACTAAAGATATAATGAAAGGTAAAATCATGGGACTTGTATACAACTGTATACGTTTCCTTGATAGTTCTACCTCATTGACAGCTATGTTGTGGCAGCTCACAGCTACATAAGTCGTGCATAAATGGTTGATACTTAACATACTTTGGGTCTATTCAGAAAAAAAAAAAAGATAAGGACCAGTGGAGAAGTTGCCCATAGCAACCAATCAGCTTTGAAGGGAGCCTTTATCAAGTACATTCTAAAAAATGTAAAGGAGATGCTGACTGGTTGCCATGGGCAACTTCTCCACTAGTCTGTTTTTCCACTCTTTTCACTGCTTCGTGAATAGACCCCTTTATCAGAATCAACAAAATCCCAGTATACAGTTGGTATCTTACAGTAGCCCATAAAGGCCGCAGCTTGCATATTTTAGATGTCCAGAAGGGCCAGACATTGATTTTTATGATTATGTTTATGGTTTTAACCCTTTACTGTAGCTACGGGTTTGGTCAAGTGCCATGTTCTGGAAATATTTAAGTAGTCCAAATAATATTTTTAAATATGGGGTATCTATGTAAAAATGGCACAGACTGCATTCAAATAAACCAGAAAAATGCGTGTTAAGAAATGAAAGAAGTGATTTATTTACCATGATTCACTTTATATTATATTTTGTTGCTTGTTGGTTTCACTACAAATTACCGCAGACAGCACTGAGGGAAAGGCACAGAGACACAAGACGGAAGCAGACGCAAGCAGGAGGCACTGTGTACAGGTAAGCGGACAACTCAGATGGGAGGATAAGAGGAAAAACCATAGACCTTCATTAGGACTGGAAGATTTAGCTGAAGGCATGTGTGCTCGCTTTAGGGAGTCATCCTGATCTTCATGTAAGTTGCTCAAGGCATTCAATTGGTTTACAATTTCTGTAAACAGAAGCCAGTCAAGACAGCTATAAGGCAAATGATTATTAGAGAAAAAGAAGCAACAAGCATCATGCCCCTGGCCAGAGGGAGAAAACAGAGGTTAGGCCGCAAAGAAGTGAATGTTATAAAGAAGCAGAGAGCGCAGTACACAGAAGATCTTACACGAGGAACATAATCGCTCAGCCTATCACTCCATGACCTCTGGGCCAGTACCTCACCGCAGAGCTGTGCCGTCATCTCATCATAAAGAGGCCTTCCAATGTTTTACCACAAAGTACCTCTGAAGTACTCACAGTGGAGGCTCTTATGGTCGGCCAACTCCGTAATCACAAAGATGCAGCAGATCAATTCACAAAGGACCAATGACATGACACCAGCCGGTTCCTAGCTAATTCATAGCCTACACTGTCAGTTCACACAATGGCTGCTATTTACATAAATTACAACTTTTTATCTGTTACAAAAAGCCATTGCGCACAAATGGAAGAAACATTTTCCAGGCTTCTTTTCTGTGATAGGGGTTCTACACCTGCAACACAGTTCCCTCCAATCCTCACTAGTCGTATACTCTTATTGCCATAACGCAGAGCAGGCATTCTTAATCTCGGTCCTCTCAATGCAGACTAACAGTTCAGGTTTTAGCGATATACATGCTTGAGCACAGGTGACTTAAAAAGTACCTCAGTTATTCTGCTTTAACCATCTGTGCTGAAGCCTGGATATTACTAAAATCTGCTCTATTACTGTGACTTGGGGACAGAGGTTGGGAATGCCTGTTGTAGAGGCTACAGGGATAGCAATGAGTGCTGCATGGTGACTATATAAATACGGCTGGTAAGAAACCTGATGGGCTAATTTATCAATGAGTGATACATTTCACTGTGAGTGATAAATTGCACCAGCCAATCAGCTCCTAACTACCATGTTAGACTGTGTTTGAAAAATTACAGTTAGGAGATGATTGGCTGGTGCAATTTATCACTCACAGTGAAATTTATCACTCATTGATAAATGAGCCCATATGTTACGGTCTAATAGTAGGTGGATTTCAACATACTGATTAGCTGATGGTGAAGAATGACAGCACAAGATGTTTTTATATTTAAATAAGAATTTACTTACCGATAATTCTATTTCTCGGAGTCCGTAGTGGATGCTGGGGTTCCTGAAAGGACCATGGGGAATAGCGGCTCCGCAGGAGACAGGGCACAAAAAGTAAAGCTTTCCGATCAGGTGGTGTGCACTGGCTCCTCCCCCTATGACCCTCCTCCAAGCCTCAGTTAGGTACTGTGCCCGGACGAGCGTACACAATAAGGGAGGAATTTTGAATCCCGGGTAAGACTCATACCAGCCACACCAATCACACCGTACAACTTGTGATCAAACCCAGTTAACAGTATGATAACAGAGGAGCCTCTGAAAGATGGCTTCCTAAACAATAACCCGAATTAGTTAACAATAACTATGTACAATTATTGCAGATAATCCACTACGGACTCCGAGAAATAGAATTATCGGTAAGTAAATTCTTATTTTCTCTATCGTCCTAGTGGATGCTGGGGTTCCTGAAAGGACCATGGGGATTATACCAAAGCTCCCAAACGGGCGGGAGAGTGCGGATGACTCTGCAGCACCGAATGAGAGAACTCCAGGTCCTCCTTAGCCAGAGTATCAAATTTGTAAAATTTTACAAACGTGTTCTCCCCTGACCACGTAGCTGCTCGGCAAAGTTGTAATGCCGAGACCCCTCGGGCAGCCGCCCAAGATGAGCCCACCTTCCTTGTGGAGTGGGCCTTTACAGATTTAGGCTGTGGCAGGCCTGCCACAGAATGTGCAAGTTGGATTGTGCTACAGATCCAACGAGCAATCGTCTGCTTAGACGCAGGAGCACCCATCTTGTTGGGTGCATACAATATAAACAACGAGTCAGATTTTCTGACTCCAGCTGTCCTTGCAATATATATTTTTAATGCTCTGACAACGTCCAGCAACTTGGAGTCCTCCAAGTCACTTGTAGCCGCAGGCACCACAATAGGCTGGTTCAGATGAAATGCTGACACCACCTTAGGGAGAAAATGCGGACGAGTCCGCAGTTCTGCCCTGTCCGAATGGAAAATTAGATATGGGCTTTTGTAAGATAAAGCTGCCAGTTCTGACACTCTCCTGGCCGAAGCCAGGGCTAGTAACATGGTCACTTTCCATGTGAGATATTTTAAATCCACCTTTTTTAGTGGTTCAAACCAATGAGATTTTAGAAATTCCAAAACCACATTGAGATCCCACGGTGCCACTGGAGGCACCACAGGAGGCTGTATATGCAGCACTCCCTTAACAAAAGTCTGGACTTCAGGAACTGAAGCCAATTCTTTTTGAAAGAAAATCGACAGGGCCGAAATTTGAACCTTAATAGATCCCAATTTGAGACCCATAGACAATCCTGATTGCAGGAAATGTAGGAATCGACCCAGTTGAAATTCCTCCGTTGGAGCACTCCGATCCTCGCACCACGCAACATATCTTCGCCAAATGCGGTGATAGTGTTGCACGGTTACTTCCTTCCTTGCTTTAATCAAAGTAGGAATGACTTCTTCCGGCATGCCTTTTTCCTATAGGATCCGGCGTTCAACCGCCATGCCGTCAAACGCAGCCGTGGTAAGTCTTGAAACAGACAGGGACCCTGCTGAAGCAAGTCCCTCCTTAGAGGTAGAGGCCACGGATCTTCCGTGATCATCTCTTGAAGTTCCGGGTACCAAGTCCTTCTTGGCCAATCCGGAACCACTAGTATCGTTCTTACGCCTCTTTGCCGTATAATTCTCAATACTTTTGGTATGAGAGGCAGAGGAGGAAACACATACACCGACTGGTACACCCAAGGCGTTACCAGCGCGTCCACAGCTATTGCCTGCGGATCTCTTGACCTGGCGCAATACCTGTCCAGTTTTTTGTTGAGGCGAGACGCCATCATGTCCACCATTGGTCTTTCCCAACGGGTTACCAGCATGTGGAAGACTTCCGGATGAAGTCCCCACTCTCCCGGGTGAAGGTCGTGTCTGCTGAGGAAGTCTGCTTCCCAGTTGTCCACTCCCGGGATGAACACTGCTGACAGTGCTATCACATGATTCTCTGCCCAGCGAAGAATCCTTGCAGCTTCTGCCATTGCACTCCTGCTTCTTGTGCCGCCCTGTCTGTTTACATGGGCGACTGCCGTGATGTTGTCCGACTGGATCAACACCGGTTTTCCTTGAAGCAGAGGTTCTGCCTGGCTTAGAGCATTGTAGATTGCTCTTAGTTCCAGAATGTTTATGTGAAGAGACGTTTCCAGGCTCGTCCACACTCCCTGGAAGTTTCTTCCTTGTGTGACTGCTCCCCAGCCTCTCAGGCTGGCGTCCGTGGTCACCAGGATCCAATCCTGTATGCCGAATCTGCGGCCCTCCAATAGATGAGCACTCTGCAACCACCACAGAAGAGATACCCTTGTCCTTGGAGACAGGGTTATCCGCTGGTGCATCTGAAGATGCGACCCTGACCATTTGTCCAACAGATCCCTCTGGAAAATTCGTGCATGGAATCTGCCGAATGGAATTGCTTCGTAAGAAGCCACCATTTTTCCCAGGACTCTTGTGCATTGATGTACAGACACCTTTCCTGGTTTTAGGAGGTTCCTGACAAGCTCGGATAACTCCTTGGCTTTTTCCTCCGGGAGAAAAACCTTTTTCTGAACCGTGTCCAGAATCATCCCTAGGAACAGCAGACGAGTTGTCGGCATTAACTGGGATTTTGGAATATTCAGAATCCAGCCGTGCTGTTTTAGCACTTCTTGAGACAGTGCTAATCCCCTCTCTAGCTGTTCTCTGGACCTTGCCCTTATTAGGAGATCGTCCAAGTATGGGATAATTAATACGCCTTTTCTTCGAAGAAGAATCATCATCTCGGCCATTACCTTTGTAAAGACCCGAGGTGCCGTGGACAATCCGAACGGCAGCGTCTGAAACTGATAGTGACAGTTTTGTACAACGAACCTGAGGTACCCCTGGTGTGAGGGGTAAATTGGAACGTGGAGGTACGCATCCTTGATGTCCAAGGACACCATAAAGTCCCCTTCTTCCAGGTTCGCTATCACTGCTCTGAGTGACTCCATTTTGAACTTGAACTTCTTTATGTACAGGTTCAAGGACTTCAGATTTAGAATAGGTCTTACCGAGCCGTCCGGCTTCGGTACCACAAATAGAGTGGAATAATACCCCTTTCCCTGTTGTAGAAGAGGTACCTTGACTATCACCTGCTGAGAGTACAGCTTGTGAATGGCTTCCAAAACCGTCTCCCTTTCGGAGGGGGACGTTGGTAAAGCAGACTTCAGGAAACGGCGAGGCGGATCTGTCTCTAGTTCCAACCTGTACCCCTGAGATATTATCTGCAGGATCCAGGGATCTACCTGCGAGTGAGCCCACTGCGCGCTGAAATTCTTGAGACGACCGCCCACCGCCCCCGAGTCCGCTTGAGAAGCCCCAGCGTCATGCTGAGGCTTTTGTAGAAGCGGGGGAGGGCTTCTGTTCCTGGGAAGGAGCTGCCTGTTGGTGTCTCTTCCCCCTTCCTCTGCCTCGTGGCAGATATGAATATCCCTTTGCTCTCTTGTTTTTAAAGGAACGAAAGGGCTGCGGTTGAAAAGTCGGTGTCTTTTTCTGTTGGGGAGTAGCTTGAGGTAAAAAGGTGGATTTCCCGGCTGTAGCCGTGGCCACCAAATCTGATAGACCGACTCCAAATAACTCCTCCCCTTTATACGGCAAAACTTCCATATGCCGTTTTGAGTCCGCATCACCTGACCACTGTCGCGTCCATAAACTTCTTCTGGCCGAAATGGACATAGCACTTACCCGTGATGCCAGTGTGCAGATATCCCTCTGTGCATCACGCATATAAAGAAATGCATCCTTTATTTGCTCTAAAGACAGTAAAACATTGTCCCTATCCAGGGTATCAATATTTTCAATCAGGGACTCTGACCAAGCTACTCCAGCACTGCACATCCAGGCTGTCGCTATAGCTGGTCGTAGTATAACACCTGTATGTGTGTATATACTTTTTTGGATATTTTCCATCCTCCTATCTGCTGGATCTTTAAGTGCGGCCGTCTCAGGAGAGGGTAACGCCACTTGTTTAGATAAGCGTGTGAGCGCCTTGTCCACCCTAGGAGGTGTTTCCCAGCGCGCCCTAACCTCTGACGGGAAAGGGTATAAAGCTAATAACTTCTTTGAAATTAGCATCTTTTTATCGGGGGCAACCCACGCTTCATCACATACATCATTTAGTTCTTCTGATTCAGGAAAAACTATAGGTAGTTTTTTCACACCCCACATAATACCCTGTTTAGTGGTACCTGTAGTATCAGCTAAATGTAACGCCTCCTTCATTGCCAAAATCATATAACGTGTGGCCCTACTGGAAAATACGGTTGATTCGTCACCGTCGCCACTGGAATCAGTGCCTGTGTCTGGGTCTGTGTCGACCGACTGAGGCAAAGGGCGTTTTACAGCCCCTGACGGTGTTTGAGGCGCCTGGACAGGCACTAACTGATTGTCCGGCCGTCTCATGTCGTCAAACGACTGCTTTAGCGTGTTGACACTATCCCGTAATTCCATAAATAAAGGCATCCATTCTGGTGTCGACCCCCTAGGAGGTGACATCCCCATATTTGGCAATTGCTCCGCCTCCACACCAATATCGTCCTCATACATGTCGACACACACGTACCGACACACAGCAGACACACAGGGAATGCTCTTAACGAAGACAGGACCCCACTAGCCCTTTGGGGAGACAGAGGGAGAGTTTGCCAGCACACACCAAAAGCGCTATATATGACAGGGATAGCCTTATAATAAGTGCTCCCTGTATAGCTGCTTTTATAATATAATTTTTGCCACTATTTTGCCCCCCCTCTCTTGTTTTACCCTGTTTCTGTAGTGCAGTGCAGGGGAGAGACCTGGGAGCCGTCCTGACCAGCGGAGCTGTGTAAGGAAAATGGCGCTGTGTGCTGAGGAGATAGGCCCCGCCCCTTTTTCGGCGGCCTCGTCTCCCGCTCTTTAGTGTATTCTGGCAGGGGTTAAATATCTCCATATAGCCCCCGGAGGCTATATGTGAGGTATTTTTTAGCCAAATAGGTTTTCATTTGCCTCCCAGGGCGCTCCCCTCCCAGCGCCCTGCACCCTCAGTGACTGCCGTGTGAAGTGTGCTGAGAGGAAAATGGCGCACAGCTGCAGTGCTGTGCGCTACCTTTAGAAGACTGAGGAGTCTTCTGCCGCCGATTCTGGACCTCTTCATGTTTCAGCATCTGCAAGGGGGCCGGCGGCGAGGCTCCGGTGACCATCCAGGCTGTACCTGTGATCGTCCCTCTGGAGCTGATGTCCAGTAGCCAAGAAGCCAATCCATCCTGCACGCAGGTGAGTTCACTTCTTCTCCCCTAAGTCCCTCGTTGCAGTGATCCTGTTGCCAGCAGGACTCACTGTAAAATAAAAAACCTAAGCTAAACTTTCTCTAAGCAGCTCTTTAGGAGAGCCACCTAGATTGCACCCTTCTCGGCCGGGCACAAAAATCTAACTGAGGCTTGGAGGAGGGTCATAGGGGGAGGAGCCAGTGCACACCACCTGATCGGAAAGCTTTACTTTTTGTGCCCTGTCTCCTGCGGAGCCGCTATTCCCCATGGTCCTTTCAGGAACCCCAGCATCCACTAGGACGATAGAGAAAAATAAATAAATATCTAATAGTGCAGCATATAAATGTAACATTTACCAAGTAAAAACCATCATTGAATTTTGGGGTATTCTCCCAGAAGAGCAGGCCACCAACCCCCCCCCCCCCCCGCCCCCCGCCCCCCGCCCCCCCAGCACCCCTCTCCCATCTTTCACCATCACAATCTGACCCTAGTTCAGTGAGTTGGGTTGGGTCTTAATGATTACATTAGCTTCATTGTGGCCCATGATGAGGTATATCGTGTTGTAAAACTATTTGAACTCGCCCCATACTCCACCACCGGTGCGCAGCAATTAACATCACATAGAACTATTGACAAAATAAGATATAAATCTGCGCCCTATTTCCTCTTTTGTATTTATTTTGCTAAGAACACCTCAGAGATCAGATTACAGAAATTAGCAATGGAGTGAGCCAGTGTTTTGAATGCTGCCAGATTTCCTGTAGTTTAATAAGATCACAGATATCACAGAGACTACAGAATACCAAATCACTGCATCCCTTTCTTGAGAACAGGATGAAACTTGATGATGCAATTTGCATCATCAGGACCCACCTTCACCGCACCCTGGGTCAAAAGTAGTTACGTATGGTTGTGGGCAGGTGAACTACTCTAAAGGGCCCCATACACTACAACGATATGTCTGAGGCTGAAGTCGGAGGCGATTTCCCTTGAACTCTCACGGGAGCTTCCCGGGACTGGTTCCATACGATTTGGTACATTTTGCATGCGATATATCGTATGCGATCCCAGCCATGCCTGCGGGAATAGACATATCACGAGTGCAGCACTAACGATCTAGGGGGAGACGATCCAACCCTCACGGGAACGTACATCGGATCGGATACACATCCAAAATGACCGATTTCACCCGATATATCGGCCCGAATGCCCGAAATTGGATGAAATCGGGCATTATCGTTCTAGTGTATGGGGCCCTTAAGATACTACATACAGTACACGAAAAAAGACACCTACACCAATTAGGGAGACAGCCTGCATTTATATGTACCAAAGGATTGTAATCCTGCATAATAATAATACTATAGTACCTATAGGACACTATAATGTATGTCCGCAACACGGTTATATTAATGTAACGACCCCAATATTCATCCTTGCAATATCCTTAAGTCCTATAAATCTATGACTGTTACAGATAGATGTATTTATCTAGGCATAAGCAATGCATGAACCTGCACATAGGAATTTGTCCACATAACAATCAAAATGTACAACAATGCAGGTATGCTGGCGACTATAGAAAAGTTAGCTAGTGAGATGTAACTTCATCTATCTGGTCACTGTGAGAGCTGGTTGGGGAAACTTGAGAATTTGTGGCATTGTGAACAGCTGCAGTCCTTGTTATTCCGGTGGTTAAGCCCATAATAACAGGTTTGCCTCATTATCTCGGCATCTCACTAGGTGCAAAAAATATCTTTAATGCATTAATGGAGTCACCTGAGGTTATGTTATGAGCTGGCTGCATTCATCAAGTTGTAATATTAAAACAAATCACAAAACGCACTGGGGCACAGAGACAGCATTACCGGCAGCACTTGGGAATTTATTTGAAAGTTCCAGCAAGTGTTGACTTGTTATCCTCAATAAGCTTATATAACCGCGCCGAAGCACCTTATCAAACAGCCTCTCAGCGTGTGCTCCGATTAAGCAGTTTTGTGTCCTTCTCTGCACTTATCTTTCAGATAACATGTGATCTGTCACATAAACAACACAAAACGCCAGCCTTCCACACTTAATAGTGCAGATCCAACAAGTTCCGCAGACTTCAACACAAAAACAATAATTACAAGCAATCAGCCTCACTAAAGAATTGTCGGCTAAACATGCTAGGCGTGAATTGGAACCCTCTTGTAGTTCCAGATTGAAGCAAACAGGATACAAATTTAAAAATCCTATAAAGGACCATTGATCAAATCTCAAATCGACAAAGGAATACTAAATTATAGAGCTAGAATGGAAGAAAAAAAATGCTACTGCACAAAAGCAGTGCAAACTCAACATTTACCCACAATAAACTAAAACTCTTCCAGCAATAATCATTTGGGACTATCAATTAAAAGATTGTGGTAAATGTTTAGTTGATCTAAAACCCTAATGATTTCATTACATAGACTGGTGGTGATCTATTTGTTCTCAAACACTGAACTCGATCTGTACCAAATATTGTTAGACACACTAGGGCCCAGATTTATCAAGCCTTGGAGAGTGATATATTGCATGGTAATAAAGTGCCAACCAATCAGCTCCTAACTATCATTTTTCAAATGCAGCCTGTAACATGGCAGTTAGGAGCTGATTGTTTGGTACTTTATCACTGTGCAATTTATCACTCTCCAAGGCTTGATAAGGGCCTTAACCACTTAAATGACGATTTCCCCCCCAGGCAAGTGGTTAATCAGGTTTGTTAACAAACTAAAAAAAACATACTAATGGGCAAAACAATGCTGCACTACAGGTGGGAGAGATGTAACGTGCAGAAAGATTTATATTTGGGTGGGGTGTGTTCAAACTGAAATCTAAATTGCAGTGTTAAAATAAAGCAGCAAGTATTTATCCTGCACAGAAACAATATAACCCACCCCAATCTAAAGCTCTCTGCACATGTTACATCTGCCCCACCTGCAGTGCAGATTGGTTTTTGCCCATTAGTGTGCTTTTTACGTTTGCTAACAAACCTGAATAACCCCTACTGTGCAGCTTTGCTTCATCAATGGGCAGTTGAGGCCCAACAACAAAGGCTGGTGTCGTCAACCGCAGAAAGGATTTTCCGTCATAAAGAATCAATTCCCACAGGGCTGAATTTTGATAGTCAAGTGTGAATATTTTAGAAGGGACACACACACACTGATAATCAGAAAATTACCAAATTAGCAGACAAATAACAGTACTGTAAGTGTTTTAAAATGAAGTCATCAACAGCTCATATTGATTATAACATATCAAGAGGATTTTACAATAAAAATAACATTTTAAAGCTGGAATATTTGCTGGCAAAACTCCACCCCCAACGTAGTAATGGGAGTATGAGGGTTGACCACATAAATATTTCAAAGACATTAAAGCAAAATACTGCTTTCTTTGTGGACATTAATAGCATTCTAATGGTATTTCATTCAGCAGGCGGAATGTTAATCCTGCTCTGGCCAAATTCCAACCCAGGTCAAATAATCCTGTCTGCTCATGTCCCACCTGTAAACAAACAGACAAAACGGCATTTTAAACCCCAGAGACAAAATAGTCCGGCAGCATGATCATCCAGTGAGACTGCGTCTATTGTAAGCGTGGACCGAGCCAAGTATGGGGTGTTGGGCCGTGCAAAATAATAAAGCAGGAAAATTAAACAAATGTACATGTATCTTATCTTATATTACAATTTGAACACTGGATTATGTGCATGTCCCTTACGGAATCTAAGAACAGATTTTTTTCCCTCCCCTTGTGTGACCATATAGAGCACCCTCAGCTCTTGTTAACATGATACACAGTCCCCTCAACGTCTACACACAATAGAGGCGGCCATTTTGTGGTCTGAGGCAATGTCAATTCAAACAATCATTCAAAAGGAACAAAGTCTATAGCTCCTAGTAAATTGCTAGATTGCATTAGCATGAAAGTGTGTACACAGTAGAGATTTTGTGGGCTGAAAATAAAACCCAACAATTCCCCAGGGGCACTGGCACTGAAAAGTAACATCGTGTCAACGTAATAAAATGTCCAGATTCAAGTACACCCAAATCTTCAGCAAGGTGAGTCGTAGAAGGGGGCTTTAGTGAAGCGATGATGCAATTCCTGAAAAGCTGCATGTTAAACTACAGGACTGCATTCTTGAAGGCCATTGCCTTTAATGGACATACGCACTGGATAGTTCTGGGAACTCGGTAATACAGCAGAGAGAGGTCACACACACTATATTTAATATCGGCTTACAAAATGAAATTTCAAGTGATAATATTTTTTCACTTGCAATATACACATACATTGTTTATTTGACGTAAGCCCAGTACACACTGCACAATCCCCGCCGACGCAGATATTGGTGGCAATCGGGGACCCGGCGGGGTGCCGGCATCAGGAAGTGCATACACACTTGCCGATGCCTGCGAGGAAGGGGGGGCAGCGAGGGGGAATGACGGCCATGCTGCAGATGTTGTTAATGAGGACCTCCCTCGTTTTGTACATGTTCAGACGAGGGAGGGGGGGCGTTAGTGCGGGAGCGCGCATCGTTAACGACATTGAGTGTACACACTGGACGAGATTGTAAAAGAAAAGGGCAAAAACAGGAAGCCTCAGAGAAAATCTTTGATTAGCAGTAACTCGCTCATTAAATAATGTAAAATTGCGAAAAAGCCTTTAATCTCTCTTCACAGCTTTATAAATAGAGCCTTAATAATTATGGACATTACCAAGGCACAAAATGTATTACATTAGTTCAGCCCACAAAATCGCTGCTACTCCACTGTCACTCAGTACAAAGAGGTGCAGGAGCGCCAAAGCGGGATGCGTTTAATTTGTCGGCTGCTGGGATCCCAGCAGTCAGGATGCCGACATCGGCACAACAGGACTATTCCCACTCGTGGGTGTCCACAACACCCATACAGTGGGAATAGATCCCGTGGTAAACGCAGCGAGCCACCGAACCCGCAAGGGGACTCTCTGCCCTCGCCCCGCTGTTGGCATTCTGGCAGGCGGGATGTCACTGTCAGGATATTGACATCCCGTCCGCAGGTAAATCATACTGAATCCTCCAAAGCATAGTCTAACAAAAATAAACTGCCATGCCCACTTTGCATAATGCTCGCTTCCACCTAGTGTGTTACAGCTGTTCTGTTTTAAAATGTGAACAAGAAGGGTCCAGGAACAAATGCAAACTGCCCATTTACTACTGCAAAGAGGAAGTTAAAGGGTTCTGCGTGCATATATGGTAACAGCCATTGCTAAAAAGCCTCAAAAGAAACCGGCTATGCTTGTAATGGTATCCAGTCTCTAGGTCGACAAGACTTAGGTCGACAGTAACTAGGTGGACAGGGTTTCTAGGTGGACAGGGTTTCTAGCTGGACAGGGTTTCTAGGTGGACAGGGTCTCTAGGTGGACATGGTCTCTAGGTGGACATGAGTTTTTCACTTTTTTTTTCTTTTTTGAACTTTTTCATACTTTACGACTCATGTGGACTATGATTGGGAACGTTAACTTGTGCAGAGCGAGGGGACACGGTGCACTAATTGGGGTTCCTGATCACTGTACGGCGAAAGCAACACCAAAACAAAATGAAACAACTCATGTCGACCTTTTGACCTGTCAACCGAGACCATGTCGACCTAGAGACCCTGCTAACCTAGAATCCCTTTCGACCTACTTACGGTCGACCAATAGCGGTCGAACTAGACACTGTCGACCTAAGTGTGATCAACCGTCAATACCACAGCCACTTGTAATTAAGAGCCTTATTCAGGTTTGTTAGCAAGGACACTAATAGGCAAAACCATGTTACACTGCAGGTGGGGCAGATGTAACATATGCAGAGAGATTTAGATTTGGGTGGGGTGTGGTCAAACTGAATCCTAACTTACACTGTAAAAATAAAGCAGCCAGTATTTACCCTGCACAGAAACAAAATAACCCACCCAAATCTAACTCTCTCTGCACGTTACATCTGCCCCACCTGTAGTGTAACATGGTTTTACTGTGTTTTTTTTTTATTTGCTAACAAACCTGAATAACCCCCTAAATACTGTTAAATGTTCCCAGTATTCACCCACCTACATATTCAAACTCTGTAAGGATCATTTACTAAAAACCTAAAATTCACACGTAAGCATAGCAACTAATAAGAAACTTAAGTGCTAATTGCTTGCTGTGCGCCAGTGCAAATTCTGCACCACAAAGCAGTGTTAGTTATGAGCCTATGAGAAAACACAATAATGTTCAAGGTCATGAAGCATTAACTAAACCATAACTTTTTAGCCTGTTTTTCCTAACACACAAAAACGGGTTGTCACAAGTCATTTGTCTCATGTGTTTTCAAGCTGGTAGTATACAGTTATATCTGAATAAAATACATATATTTTCTATAGTAAAGTATGGCATCATGGCTCCCTTATGGCCTATCTGGACGTGAGACTGGACAGCCAAATGACTGTAAGGTGACGGACATTTGCTAACATTCAGCTAACAATTCTGGCCTGAAATCTTCCCAAAACTTTATATATCGGAGCACAATTACTAAATCTTTGATCTCATACAAATGAAGATTGTCATTTTCTTCAGGACAGACCTGTGATTTTAGCGGTCTTTTCTTCTTGGTTGACTCTGTTCTCTTCATCATCTTCGTTATCCTCTTCAAAGTCGTCCAGATTTCCAATGTCGGCTTGCTTCATACTCATCAAACTGGCAAGGCTTTGCATGTCTTCATCACTGAAAGAAAGCAACATCCACAATTCTTCTTAGGTTGTCCCTAAAGAACGATTCTACATGTGCTATACCTCGCTGCTCAATATATTTCATGCTCATGGCAAACCATAATGGGACAACTTCTGGCCTCAACAGTGACAGAACTCAAGGCATTGCAACAAATTTACAGAAATGGAGCAGAGCTTTCAAAAATGCTAGATTGCGCTTTATTAAAATGATGTCTAATATTAGGGTTGGTTCTAAATCGGAGTGGGAGAAGGGACTTTCTGACGTCACTAAGGGAGGAGACACATCACCAGGGGGAGGAGCTACATCCGAACAGGGTACTCAAAAAGTACCCTCGTGGGCTTGCTACGCTCGCCACGCTTCAGGCTCGGTATTACTAAAGATAATAGTTGGTGGCGTGGATAGTAGAGGAACTATCCCGCTGGCCTAGCTCCTCCCCCTGACGTAAAAAAAGGTCCCTTAGGCCACTTGGATCTAGCATCTACCCTAATATTAGCCTTTTTCTGTAACAGGCGGTAGTGCCTTACCAAAATGACATCACACATTGTATCGTATTGCCCCGAAATGCATGAAATTTAAATTTTCTGCTAAAAACTTGCTTATGAAAAATTACCCAAATGTCTTATCTAATTAGAACGACTTCATAACCGTTAGCTGTGTTCATATCAACGTAACATACAAAATAAAAAAAAATAAAAAAACCACCACTTATAGCTTCCCATTTCAAAGGTCCTTAAACCTATACTTTCTTAGAAACAGCTGTTCTACCAAATCATTACAAAGCAGGGGCACATTTGTATTGCAGAATATGCAAAAAGGAACATTATTGCGCAGCAGGATTACTGCATTGGCTATTTGTGAAAACGTCTGGTACTGATGTAGCACAGGAAGAAAAAAACATAGTTCTGTATTTGTTATTATGATGAAGAGGAATGATCTATTTCAGAATGCGAGCAAATAATACCCCATCTACATTTTGATGGCTTGCTCGCTATTTAATGATACATTTTTGTAATTGGCATTCTGTACAATTCACACTCCCTGGGTACTATAGTGTTGCGGATTAACGCTGGACATTGAAATAGACTTTGTTTGCCTCCCAAGGAATCTGCACATTTTAATACCTGTGGAGATGATTGCAGGATAGAACACAATTAAATGTTGTCAGGCAACAAAACTGAACTTTTATAATGTGGTAAAGAATAAGAAATACAATGAAAACGAGAAGGAAAAAAAAAAAAGATTTACTATAGTAAAATATATAAATAAATAATGAAAGAATTAATATATAACAAAAAGCTACAGCGCTATATGTGGCTACTCTGAGCAAAGAGTATGCGCCATTTGCATTTTCCCCTATATAAAAAGGAGGAATTGTTTTATTTGTTTCCATTTGGGCTTGTGGGGATACATGATATTGATGTCCAAAAGGCACCAGCACTTCCTTCATGGCATCTCTTTCAACTGAATTGCTCCCAAAAAATGGTTAAAACACCCCCCTGGTTTGGAATGTCTTTGGCCTACATTAACATTCCATTAAATGTGCCAGCAGCGGATGCTCTGGACCATCTGTGGGAATGAACAATTTTCAAAAGAAAAAGTAATTTAATGCACGTTTAATGCCTTCTGAGTTGACGCTTTTGAATTTATGAAATAAATGTAATGCAACCCATGGCATTTAGTTGACGGAGTCCATCAGTGACTACAGGCGGAGTGACACTGCCCTGTGTGTGGTCTGTTACTAAGGAGAGGAGCGGAGTGATACAGCTGTGTGCGATCTGTCCTGTCAGAGAAAGCGGGTTGGAGGGATACGGAGCTTGGTTCATGGATTACTTCCAGCTATGGCGGTTGGCTTCTGAAAAAAAACAAACCCTAGTGTATGGTGCATATGGTAGAGAACAACGAGTTTTATGGTAAGAACTTACCTTTGTTAAAACTCTTTCTGCGAGGTACACTGGGCTCACAAGGATAGACATTGGGGTGTAGAGTAGGATCTTGATCCGAAGCACCAACAGGCTCAAAAGCTTTGACCTTCTTCCCAAGATGCATAGCGCCGCCTCCTATATCACCCCGCCTCCGTGCACAGGAGCTCAGTTTTGTTAACCAGCCCAATGCAGTAGCAAGTAATAGAGACGACAACTGCCAGTTGCCACAAACACCACACTCTCCCGACAGGAGAAGTGTCAGCGGCTAATGCCATACCAACCAAAAGAAGCTAAGTACGTCAGGGTGGGTGCCTTGTGGAGCCCAGTGTACCTCGCAGAAAGAGTTTTAACAAAGGTAAGTTCTTACCATAAAACTCATTTTCTGCTGCGGGGTACACTGGGCTTTACAAGGATAGACATTGGGGATGCCCTAAAGCTGTTACTTATGGGAGGGGATGCACTGTAGCGGGCACAAGAACCCGGCGTCCAAAGGAAGCATCCTGGGAAGCGGCGGTATCGAAGGCATAGAACCTAATGAACGTGTTCACTGAGGACCACGTAGCCGCCATGCACAATTGTTCAAGGGTCGCACCACGGCGGGCCGCCCAAGAAGGTCCAACAGACCAAGTAGAATGGGCCTTAATGTGATCAGGAGCAGAGAGACCAGCCTTCACATAAGCATGTGCAATCACCATTCTAATCCATCTGGCCAGAGTTTGCTTGTGAGCAGGCCAGCCCCGTTTGTGAAACCCAAACACAACAAAAAGAGTATCAAATTTCCTAATAGGAGCAGTTCTCTTCACATAAATACAGAGAGCCCGTACCACATCCAAAGACCGCTCTTTGGAGACAGATCAGGAGAAACAAGTGCCGGAACTACAATCTCCTGATTAAGGTGGAACGAAGAAACCATCTTAAGTAGATAGCCGGGACAAGTCCTAAGAACCGCCCGGTCACGGTGAAATATCAGATATGGGGAACTACAGGACAAGGCACCCAAATCCAACACTCTTCTATCTGAAGCAATAGCCAGCAGAAACACCACCTTAAGGGAAAGCCACTTAAGGTCAGCTGAACCAAGAGGTTCAAACGGAGACTCTTGTAACGCCTCCAAAACCACCGACAAGTCCCAAGGAGCCACAGGCGGGACATTGGGAAGTTGGATACGCAACACGCCCTGAGTAAAGGTATGCACATCAGGTAAGGTCGCCATTTTTCTCTGAAACCACATCGACAAGGTAGATATTTGAACCTTGACGGAGGCCAGACGCAGGCCTAAGTCCAGGCCCTGCTGAAGAAAAGCCAACAACTTGGCTATACTGAACTTGGAAGCGTCATAATCGTTAGATGCGCACCAAACAAAGTAAAAATGCCAGACCCTATAGTAAATCCGAGCCGAAGCCGGTTTCCGAGCCCGCAACATAGTTTGAATGAGCGCCTCAGAAAACCCTTTAGCCCTTAAGACGGAAGCTTCAATAGCCACGCCGTCAAAGACAGCCGGGCTAGGTCATGGTAGACACAGGGGCCCTGAACGAGGAGGTCTGGGCGTTGTGGAAGTAGAATTGGACGCTCTGACGATAGGCCTTGCAGGTCTGAGAACCAGTGCCGTCTGGGCCACGCTGGAGCTATGAGAAGCAGAATTCCTTTTTCTTGCTTGAACTTCCGAATTACCCTGGGCAGGAGTGACACCGGTGGGAACACGTACGACAGCCGAAACCTCCACGGCACCGCCAGCGCATCCACGAATGCTGCTTGAGGATCCCTTGTCCTTGCTCCGAAGACCGGAACCTTGTGATTGTGTCGAGACGCCATCAGATCTACGTCTGGAAGGCCCCACCTTTCCATTAGGAGTTGAAACACTTCTGGATGGAGGCCCCACTCGCCGGCATGCGCGTCTTGACGACTGAGAAAGTCCGCTTCCCAATTCAGGACTCCGGGAATAAATATTGCCGATATGGCCGGTAGATGGCGTTCTGCCCACTGTAGAATCCGTGAGACTTCCTTCATTGCTAGGCGGCTTCGAGTGCCGCCTTGATGATTTATGTAAGCCTCTGTGGTGGCGTTGTCCGACTGTACTTGAACAGGACGGTTCTGAATTAAATGCTGGGCTAGGTTCAAGGCATTGAAGACCGCCCGCAACTCCAGAATATTGATCGAGAGGAGGGACTCCTCCTTGGTCCACCGCCCCTGAAGGGAGTGTTGCTCCAGCACCACGCCCCAACCTCTTAGACTGGCATCTGTCGTCAACAGGACCCAGTCGGATATCCAGAACGGACGGCCCCTGCACAGTTGTTGGTCCCGGAGCCACCAGAGCAGCGACAGACGGACCTCCGGAGTCAATGAGATCATTTGAGACCTGATCCGGTGAGGCAGGCCGTCCCATTTGGCTAGAATCAGCCTCTGGAGAGGGCGAGAGTGAAATTGAGCGTACTCCACCATGTCAAATGCTGACACCATGAGGCCCAGCACCTGCATCGCCGAATGTATCGACACTTGCGGACGAGATAGGAAGCAACGAATCCTGTCCTGAAGTTTCAGGACTTTCTCCTGAGACAGGAACTACCGCTGGTTGTGAGTGTCCAATAGTGCTCCCAGATGCACCATGCTCTGAGCAGGGATCAGGGATGACTTCTTCCAGTTGATGAGCCACCCGTGGGCTTGCAGAAACCGAACCGTCCCATCTAGATGACGCAGGAGAAGTTCTGGGGAATTTGCCAGGACTAATAAGTCGTCCAAATACGGAAGTATCCCGACCCCTTGACGGCGGAGTACCACCGTCATGACTTTTGTAAAGACTCGCGGAGCCGTTGTTAAACCAAAAGGTAACGCCCAAAACTGGTAATGGCAGTTGCCAATCGCAAATCTCAGGTATTGCTGATGAGACACTGCTATAGGAATATGCAGGTAAGCATCCTGTATATCCAGGGTGACCATGACGTCCCCAGGTTCCAAGGCCAGAACTATAGAGCGAAGGGTTTCCATCCGGAACCTGGAAACCTTCACAAACCTGTTCAATGCTTTGGAGGTTGAGAATGGGCCGGGAGGACCCATTCGGTTTCGGGACTAGAAACAGCGGAGAATAGTACCCCCGGCCTCTCTGCGCAAGAGGCACCTGTACTACGACTCCTGTATCCAGGAGGGTCTGTACCACCGAATGTAGAGTGTTTGCCTTTGTCTTGTCCAACGGAACATCTGTCTGGCAAAATCGATGAGGGGGTCGGTTTTTGAAGGCTATGGCGTAACCTCGCGTGACGACTTCCCGTACCCAGGCATCTGAAGTGGTCTTCAACCATTCCCGGGTATACCCTAGAAGCCAGCCCCCCACCCTGGGATCCCCGCCCCGTCATGCGGCAGGCTTATCTGTCTTGGAAGCTGGCTGACGGGCCGCCCAGGCTCTATTGGGCTTAGGCTTACCAGGTTTGGAAGTGCGGGTCTGCTTGTTGTACGCCTGACCTTTTGCTTTACCTGAAGGACGAAAGGGGCGAAAGGAAGTACCTTTAGCCTTCGACACAGAACGAGCAGTACTTGGCAGACAGGCAGTTTTGGCAGTAGCCAAGTCAGCCACAATCTTATTTAAATCCTCCCCAAACAGAATATCTCCCTTAAAAGGGAGTACATCCAGGGTTTTTCTAGAGTCCAGATCCACAGACCAGGATCTCAGCCACAATATCCGGCGAGCCAGGACTGACGTAGTAGAGGCCTTGGCTGCCAGGATACCGGCATCAGAAGCCGCCTCTTTAATATAACGAGAAGCTGTGACAATATAAGACAAGCATGGTCTAGCATGGTCAGAGGAGATTTCAGCATCTAACTCCAAGGCCCATGCTTCAATGGCCTCTGCAGCCCAAGTAGCTGCAATAGTGGGCCTTTGTGCAGCACCCGTGAGGGTGTAAATCGCTTTCAGACAACCCTTCACACGTTTATCCGTAGACTCTTTTAGAGACGTGACGGTGGTGACCGGTAGAGCTGAGGAAACCACCATCCTAGCCACATGTGAGTCCACTGGAGGAGGCGTTTCCCAATTTTTAGACAGCTCCGGTGCGAGGGGATAGCGAGCCAGCATCTGCTTTTGAGGCACAAACTTCGTACCCGGGTTTTCCCAGGGTTTCTGACGTATATCAATTAGGTGGTCAGAGTGAGGTAAACCTTGTTTAATCACCTTCTGACGCTTGAACCTATCTGGTTTCTTAGGAGGAACGGATGGCTCGGGATCATCCGTAATCTGTAAAATTAACTTAATAACCTCCAAAAGATCAGGAACATCCACATGTGAACCACCCTCCCCATTAGCCGTATCTGAGTCAGAACCTGTGGGGTCAGTGTAAGTGCCGTCTTCATCCGACGAGGTGTCAGTGACAGCAGTGGATTGTGAGGAGACAAGCGCTCGCTTAGAGGACCCCTTGGATGTAGGCAAGCGACGGTCAGACTTTTTAGTAGTTAGGGACTGGTTCAACTTCTTTATTTGAGAAGATAAATCGTCCGCCCACGGCGGGTTAGCTGCAGGGACCACAAACGGTTGCACCGGCATTGGGGTCCCATCAGGGGTGTTCGTTTATGAACTAGCGTATGCAGAAGCGTGGAAAAAGTGGTCCACGGCGGGTCATTATTTGCCCCCGTTGCCACCGTCCCACTGCTGCTATATTCTCATCATAGGTATCTGCGGCTTCAGCAACACCGGCAGTGTGTTCAGCCCCAGAGCCGTTACCCTCAGAGGCAGACATGATATAACTTGCAGTATCAGGTAACACAGTACAATTTGTCAGCAGCACAATACCTCTAGCCCAAACCCCTGCGCAGTGTAGTCAGCACCAGCAGAGATAAAGGAGAGATATGGTGACTAAATCACAGAGAAAAATACGTAATACAGTATATAGCAGGTTGAGTGAAAGACACGAAATGGACACCACTCAGCTATCAAATGCACACACAAATAGTCACAGTCTGTACAATGCAGAGGTTATTACTAACAATAATACTGCACTGGACTAGCTTACACAGCTATATAACAATAGATATAACAGTACACAGTAAGAACTGGATGTATATCACAGGATAATTGTACTAGGAAACCCTGACTTTGTGCACTCTTTCTTAACTAACACTGACTAAAAAAGGCAGGTAGAAAACTTAAGTGTCTTGTAAAGTCACAGCACTGACAACCAGGCGGCTTTACACAGGAGGATTTGCCCAAGCATTCCCAGGAACAGTGAGCTGAGGGATAATGGCGCCGCAGACACTGCCAGGGAGTGAGGGAGAGACAGATATGCAGCTCCAGGGCGGAAACATTTGCGGGAAATGGCGCCCTGGGGCTGGGGGAAGGGCTCCAGGTCTAAGCCTTATCCCCTTGCTGGCAAAACCACCGGGTACTGCGGGCTACTTGTAAAAAAGGTTTAGAGAGAAAACCTGACCTGCACCCATGCCCTGGTGATCTAGTGGGATCGCCTGTACTGCCACAGTGTCCACCGCCAGCGCGCGCGGCCCGCCTGCCACCGGCCGCGCCGGATCGCGATAAAGTGCGGCCACGCGATCCCGAAGTGCGGCCACGCGATCCCGGAGAGCTCCAGCCGTGTGTGACTAACCTGGAAGAAAACCGGAGCCTCCTGCTGTAGGTACCCGGCAACCAGGGCACGGGAGTGTACAGCGCCGCTGTGGGGGAGATGGAGCTGCAGCAGGGAATGTCTACTGACATCCAGCACAATCTGTGCCTCTGCTGCAGCCCTTGTAGTCTTTTTTCCTCAGAAAAAGCTTTTATAGAGCTGCTGTGAGCAGCTCTTCCTGTCGCATGCTTGCACTGCAAGCACCAACTACAAACTGAGCTCCTGTGCACGGAGGCGGGGTGATATAGGAGGCGGCGCTATGCATCTTACGAAGAAGGTCAAAGCTTTTGAGCCTGTTGGTGCTTCGGAACAAGATCCTACTCTACACCCCAATGTCTATCCTTGTGGAGCCCAGTGTACCCCGCAGCAGAAATAGAGATTTTATGCTCCACTGGGGCAGGGACTGATGTGAATGACTAAATATTCTCTGAAATGAGATGTGAAATGTGTGTGCGCAATATAAATGTTAAGAAGTATTTAAATAAATACCCCCAAGTACTGTGCTGGAATGGAAAAGGTGTGTAAATAGAATGTAAGTTTCTAATAGAGCTGCACTGGCACCCAACTTTATTGTGTAAAGCATTACTTTGCTATAAAATCTGCAAGAGTGAGGAGCCCTTGGTGACTTAGTCAGGGCAAAGGAAGTTTCAGAGGGGAGGTGCAGTGGCGTCACTAGGGTTGGTGTCCCCCAGTGCCCTGAACGGATCACTACCTGCGCCGTAAAAGGGAGCATGGCCTTGTGTGGAATGGACATGGCCTCCAGGCACACCATCATTCAGGAACACCATCATTTTAATCACAGTGGGGGGGAGCTGAAGGGGTAGGGGGGTTTGCGTAGAACTCCCGGAGATGATGGCCTGCCCCCAGAGACTTTTGCCATGCTGCCAGCTTCTTCCAGGCTCCCAGCCAGGCTCTGCACTATAACGCCTACTCCCTGCTTCTGTCGTCTCGGGGAGTGTCACCCGCTGCAGTCCCCACCCCATTAGTGATGCAACTGGGCATGTGCACTACCTCCACAGTGAAGTGGGGTTACCTGCTAATGCAATAAGCAAAAGCAAATATGGATAGAAACAAAAACACTTACGTAGCTTTGCCCTCTCTGAGAAATATGCAAGATAAGGAGAACTGCAGAGTGGCCAACACAACTTTCTTTGACAGGGGTTTGAACTTTAACTTGACATCAGTTTGTGTAGGCATGGGGCTTGCGTATTGCTTCATGTTGATGTTGCTTGTTGCAAGAGCTTTTCGACGACCAGAAGGAGATTCCTATATAAAGACATAAAAGTAATTTCACTGAAAATCTTCAAAAGTCTCTGAAGACAATAATGTGACTACTTATTAACATATGTACAAAGGTGTATAGTGAAACCAATTACCATCTCCATGCCTTTAAGAATTACTGCACCATATGGCTGATATAAATAAAACCATATAAATTATTATTATTATCCATGCCACAAAGAATCAGCACAGGATAATTGTGACAAGTACAGGGCAAATAAACACTGACATAATAATAATAATAATAATAATAATAATAATAATAATAATACAGGTTGAGTCTCCCTTATCCAAAATGCTTGGGACCAGAGGTATTTTGGATATGGGATTTTTCCGTATTTTGGAATAATTGCATACCATAATGAGATATCATGGTGATGGGACCTAAATCTAAGCACAGAATACATTTATGTTTCATATACACCATATACACACAGCCTGAAGGTAGTTTTAGCCAATATTTTTTATAACTTTGTGTATTAAACAAAGTTTGTGTACATTCACACAATTCATTTATGTTTCATATACACCTTATACACACAGCCTGAAGGTCATTTAATACAATATATTTAATAACTTTGTGTATTAAACAAAGTTTGTGTACATTGAGCCATCAAAAAACAAAGGTTTCACTATCTCACTCTCACTCAAAAAAGTCTGTATTTCGGAATATTCCGTATTTCAGAATATTTGGATATGGGATACTCAACCTGTAATAATAATAATAATAATAATAATAATAATAATTTTATTTATATTGCGCTCTTTCTCCAACAGAACTCAAGTGCTTTACAGAGATCAAAAACAATGCACATACAGTAATACAGAAGATTTAAGTAATACAGCAATAGATAAGCCCCCCAGACATAAGAGAAAACCTTAAGCACACAGAAAATAAGAATTTACTTACCGATAATTCTATTTCTCGGAGTCCGTAGTGGATGCTGGGGTTCCTGAAAGGACCATGGGGAATAGCGGCTCCGCAGGAGACAGGGCACAAAAAGTAAAGCTTTCCGATCAGGTGGTGTGCACTGGCTCCTCCCCCTATGACCCTCCTCCAGACTCCAGTTAGGTACTGTGCCCGGACGAGCGTACACAATAAGGGAGGAATTTTGAATCCCGGGTAAGACTCATACCAGCCACACCAATCACACTGTACAACCTGTGATCTGAACCCAGTTAACAGTATGATAACAGCGGAGCCTCTGAAAAGATGGCTCACAACAACAATAACCCGATTTAGTTAGCAATAACTATGTACAAGTATTGCAGATAATCCGCACTTGGGATGGGCGCCCAGCATCCACTACGGACTCCGAGAAATAGAATTATCGGTAAGTAAATTCTTATTTTCTCTATCGTCCTTGTGGATGCTGGGGTTCCTGAAAGGACCATGGGGATTATACCAAAGCTCCCAAACGGGCGGGAGAGTGCGGATGACTCTGCAGCACCGAATGAGAGAACTCCAGGTCCTCTTTTGCCAGGGTATCAAATTTGTAGAATTTTACAAACGTGTTCTCCCCCGACCACGTAGCTGCTCGGCAAAGTTGTAATGCCGAGACCCCTCGGGCAGCCGCCCAAGATGAGCCCACCTTCCTTGTGGAATGGGCCTTAACAGATTTAGACTGTGGCAGGCCTGCCACAGAATGTGCAAGTTGAATTGTGCTACCAATCCCACGAGCAATCGACTGCTTAGAAGCAGAAGCACCCAGCATTGTTGGGTGCATACAGGATAAACAGCAAGTCAGATTTCCTGACTCCAGCCAACCTGGAAACTAAATTTTCAGGGCCCTGATAACATCCAGCAACTTGGAGTCCTCCAAGTCCCTAGTAGCCGCAGGTACCACAATAAGCTGGTTCAGGTGAAACGCTGACACCACCTTAAGGAGAAACTGGGGACGAGTCCGCAGCTTTGCCCTGTCCGAATGGACAATCAGATATGGCTTTGTGAGATAAAGCCGCCAATTCTGACACTCGCCTGGCCGAGGCCAGGACCAACAGCATGGTCATTTTCCATGTGAGATATATCAAATCCACAGATTTGAGTTGTTTAAACCAATGTGATTTTTTTAGGAATCCCAAAACTACGTTGAGATCGCCCAGTGCCACTGGAGACATCAAAGGGGCTGTATATGCAGTACTCCCTTAACAACTTCTGGACTTCAGGAACTGAAGCCAATTTCTTTCTGGAAGAAAATCAACAGGCCGAAATTTGAACCTTAATGGACCCAATTTGAGACCCATAGACACTCCTGTTTGCAGGAAATGTAGAAATTAACCTAGTTGAAATTCTTCCGTGGAGCCTTCCTGGACTCACACCCTGGCACATATTTTCACCTAAGTGGTGATAATGTTGTGCGGTCACCTCCTTCCTGGCTCTGACCAGGGTAGGGATGACCTCTTCCGGAATGCCTCTTTCCCTTAGGATCCGGCGTTCACCCGCCTTGGCGTCAACGCAGCTGCGGTAAGTCCCGGAACAGACACGGTTCTTGCCGAATCAAGACCCTTCTTAGTATCTCTTGAAGTTCCGGGAACCAAGTCCTTCTTGGCCAAACCGGAGCCACGAGTATAGTTCTTACTCCTCTCCTTCCTATCATTTTCAATACATTGGGTATGAAAAGCAGAGGATGGAACACATACACCGACTGGTACACCGACGGTGTTACCAGAGCGTCCCAGCTATTGCCTGAGTGTCTCTTGACCTGGCGCTTCAGGTGGGACGCCATCATAACCACCTTTGGTCTTTCCCAACGGTTTACAATCATGTGGAAACTACCAGATTAAGTTTCCACTTTTCCGGGTGGAATTCATTTATGCTGAGGAAATCTTCCCAGTTGCCCACTCCCGGAATGAACACTGCTGACAGTGTTATCACATGATTTTCCGCCCAGCGAAGAATCCTTGCTGTCATTGCCCTCCTGCTTCTTGTGTCGCCCCGTCTGATAACGTGGGCGACCGCCATGATGATGTCCTACTGGATCAGCACCGGTTGACTTTGAAGCAGGAGTCTTCCTAGGCTCAGAGCATTGTAAATTGCCCTTAGCTCCAGTATATTCATGTGGAGAGAAGTCTCCAGACTTGACCACACTTCCTTGGAAATTTTTTCCCTGTGTGACTACTCCCCAGCCTCTCAGGCTGGTATCCGTGGTCCCCAGAACACAGTCCTGAATGCTGAGTGTGCTGCCCTCTAAAAGATGAGCACTCTGCAGCCCCCACAGAAGAGACACCCTTGTCCTTGGAGACAGGATTATCCGCTGATGCATCTGAAAATGCGATCCGGACCATTCGTCCAGCAAATCCCCTGAGATCTGCCGAATGGAATCGCTTCGTAAGAAGCCACCATTTTTCCCAGGACTCCTGTGCATTGATGCACTGATACTTGGCCTGGTTTTAGGAGGTTTCTGACTAGGTCGAATAACTCCTTGGCTTTTTCCTCCCGGAGGAACACCTTTTTCTGGACTATGCCCAGAATCATTCCTAGGAACAGCAGACGTATCGTCGGAAAACAGCTGCGATTCTTGGAATATTTAGAATCCAGTCGTGCTGTCGTAGAACTACTTTAGATAGTGCTCTTCCGACCTCCAACTGTTCTCTGGAACTTGCCCTTTTCAGGATATCGTCCAAGTAAGGGATAATTTAGATGCCTTTTTTCTTTGAAGAAACATCTTTTCGGCCATTACCTTGGTAAAAGGCCCGGGGTGCCGTGGATAATTCAAACGGCATCGTCTGAAACTGATATTGACAGTTCTGTACCACGAACCAGAGGTACCCTTGTTGAGAAGGGCAAATTTGGACATGGAGGTAATCCTTGATGTCCAGGGACACCATATAGTCCCCTTCTTTCCGGTTCGCTATCACTGCTCTGAGTGACTCCATCTCGATTTGAACCTTTTATGTAAGTGTTCAAAGATTTCAGTTTAGACTATGTCTCACCAAGCCGTCTGGCTTCAGTACCACAATATAGTGTGGAAAAATAATACCCTTTTCCTTGTTGTAGGAGGGGTACTTTGATTATCACCTGCTGGATATACAGCTTGTGAATTGTTTCCAATGCTGCCTCCCTGTCGGAGGGAGCCGTTGGTAAAGCAGACTTCAGAAAACTGCGAGGAGAAGATGTCTCGACTCTCCAATCTGTACCCCTGGGATAATACTTGTACTATCTAGGGGTCAACCTGCGAGTGATCCCACTGCGCGCTGAGACTCTTGAGACTACCCCCCCACCTTGAGTCCGCTTGCACGGCCCCAGCGTCATGCTGAGGACTTGGCAGACGCGGTGGAGGGCTTCTTTTCCTGGGAAGGGGCTGCCTGCTGCAGTCTACTTCCCTTACCTCTATGTCTGGGCAGATATGACTGGCCTTTTGCCTGCATGCCCTCATGGGAAAGGAAGGATTGAGGCTGAAAAGACGGTGTCTTTTTCAGCTGAGATGTAACTTGGGGTAAAAAGGTTGGATTTCCCAGCTGTTGCCGTGGTCCCCAGGTCCGATGGACCGACCCCAACTAACTCCTTTCCTTTTATACGGCAATACTTCCATGTGCCGTATGGGATCTGTATCACCTGACCACTGTCGTGTCCATGACATCTTCTGGGTGATATGGACAACGTACTTATCTTGATGCCAGAGAGCAAATATCCCTCTGTGCATCTCACGTACATATATATAGAATGCATCCTATTAAATGCTCTATATGAATAAAATATTTTCAGTCAGGGAATCCGACCAAGCCAACCCAGCACTGCATCTCCAGGCTGATGGCGATCGCTGGTCGCAGTATAACCACCGTATGTGTGTATATACTTTTTAGGATATCTTTCCAGCTTCCTATCAGCTGGCTCCTTGAGGGCGGCCGTATCTGGAGACGGTAACGCCACTTGATAAGCGTGTGAGCGCCTTATCACCCTAAGGGGTGTTTCCCAACGCGCCCTAATTTCTGGCGGGAAAGGGTATAACGCCAATATTTGCTATTGGGGTAACCCCACGCATCATCACACACTTCATTTTATTTTATCTGATTCAGGAAAAACTACAGGTAGTTTTTTCACTCCCACATAATACCCTTTTTTGTGGTACTTGTAGTATCAGAAATATGCAACACCTCCTTCATTGCCCTTAACGTGTGGCCCTAATGAGAAATACGTTTGTTTATTCACCGTCGACACTGGATTCAGTGTCCGTGTCTGTGTCTGTGTCGACCGACTGAGGTAAATGGGCGTTTTTAACGCCCCTGACGGTGTTTCTGAGACGCCTGGACCGGTACTAATAGTTTGTCGGCCGTCTCACGTCGTCAACCGACCTTGCAGCGTGTTGACATTCTCACGTAATTCCCTAAATAAGCCATCCATTCCGGTGTCGACTCCCTAGAGAGTGACATCACCATTACAGGCAATTTCTCCGCCTCCTCACCAACATCGTCCTCATACATGTCGACACACACGTACCGACACACAGCACACACACCGGGAATGCTCTGACAGAGGACAGGACCCACACTAGCCCTTTGGGGAGACAGAGGGAGAGTCTGCCAGCACACATCAAAACGCTATAATTATATAGGGACAACCTTATATAAGTGTTTTCCCTTATAGCATCTTTATATATATCTCAATATCGCCAAAATCAGTGCCCCCCCTCTCTGTTTTAACCCTGTTTCTGTAGTGCAGTGCAGGGGAGAGCCTGGGAGCCTTCTCTCCAGGCTTTCTGTGAGAGAAAATGGCGCTGTGTGCTGAGGAGATAGGCCCCGCCCCTTTTTCGGCGGGCTCGTCTCCCGCTATTTAGTGAATCTTGGCAGGGGTTAAATATCTCCATATAGCCTCTGGGGGCTATATGTGAGGTATTTTTCGCCAAAAAAGGTTTTCATTTGCCTCCCAGGGCGCCCCCCTCCCAGCGCCCTGCACCCTCAGTGACTGCCGTGTGAAGTGTGCTGAGAGGAAAATGGCGCACAGCTGCAGTGCTGTGCGCTACCTTTAGAAGACTGCAGGAGTCTTCAGCCGCCGATTCTGGACCTCTTCTTACTTCAGCATCTGCAAGGGGGCCGGCGGCGCGGCTCCGGTGACCATCCAGGCTGTACCTGTGATCGTCCCTCTGGAGCTGATGTCCAGTAGCCAAGAAGCCAATCCATCCTGCACGCAGGTGAGTTCACTCCTTCTCCCCTAAGTCCCTCGTTGCAGTGATCCTGTTGCCAGCAGGACTCACTGTAAAATAAAAAACCTAAGCTAAACTTTCTCTAAGCAGCTCTTTAGGAGAGCCACCTAGATTGCACCCTTCTCGGCCGGGCACAAAAATCTAACTGGAGTCTGGAGGAGGGTCATAGGGGGAGGAGCCAGTGCACACCACCTGATCGGAAAGCTTTACTTTTTGTGCCCTGTCTCCTGCGGAGCCGCTATTCCCCATGGTCCTTTCAGGAACCCCAGCATCCACAAGGACGATAGAGAAAACATAATGCATGATTGGTGTAGGCATTGTGGGTAATAACTTCCAAGGGTTGTGTATACCACCCTCACAAGGTACCAGGTGCAGCAGACATCTTGGGCGCGCAGTGTAGGATTACCCAGGATGGAATAGTCTACCCCCAGAAGAGATGACACAAAATGGGGGTGATTTCAGAGTCCTAAAGTTCAGAGTAGGGTTCTAATAAAACCACCAGGTCTATGTATTTTTCATCCCATCCACAAGCGTACCAGATGAGGCAGCCATGTTGAGCGCATTTCGAAGATTACACTGTGGGAGGTGAGCCATACAAGTACCCAGTGCATATATGGGAAAACTGACACTTGTTTAGTAGTATGATGTACCCTGTATGTAGGGCACACTGGCAGGGTGTGCAATCAGTGGCTGTAAACATTACAGGAAAAGCACACAGTGGGGTGGAAAAAAAAAAAAAACGGGTGAAACATCAATTGCAGGTAACCAGTGGCAGAAGGGAAATTGGGATAACATTATTTTGATAAGATCATAGTATGGGTGGGTGTGAGAATGTGTGGAGCACACTAAGGACCAATGGAGATGTCCATGCTGAACCTGGTCCTGGTGCTCTCCCCCCACAGTTCCCTGCTCATCTTGAGGGTTAGGCCCAGGGGCAGACTTGATGTTCTCAGCCGGAGTGGTGGTAGGCCTGATCCTGGAGATCTCAAGGTAGATGTGTAGAAAGGCCACAGAATGATCCTGAGTTTTGTGGTTGCAATGCAGTCCTTTCGTTTTATTGTTGGTTTGTTTGCCTTCTGTTTTCCTTCGATTCAACACAGGTATAACACTGCCATTGATTTTAGTTGCCACTTTATAACTAGCCACTAAATATACTAGGCAGTGCAGCGTTCTAAAGGACTGGCGTCCTGACCGATCATAAGTATCAGGGTGGCAGAAAACCACGGGATTAGGTGCTGTCGAAGATGGTTTAAGTAAGAAAAGGATAAGCACGTGAGGGTTGAGGGGCCTGCTCGTGATAGCTTACATTCTAAAAATAAAAACAAAGTTTTAGTGCATCACATATGTAACACAACCAAACCTATAAACTACAGCTAAAATGGAAACACTTTTTTTTTTTTTTTTTTTTACTTTATATATTTTGATGGATATGAATATCTACATTTTCAATTGTTGGTGTTTTTGTGGTATGGCAGGGGAAATGGACTAAATAATTCACGCTATAATGCAACCTTTTGATATATGGAGTCACCATGTTTGAAGGGCAAACCGGCTAACCAAAATCAAGCGAGTCTGAACCGTGGTGACCTTTTCTTTGCTGAATTTTGACTGATCCAACAAAACAGGTCCAATAACACACACATTGTCGAAACAAGTTGTTCATCTAGATGTCTACTTTGTGTAGAAGGTTAGTAGAGAAGTGTATTATAGCTCACCACCAATCACATAAAGCTCTTTATAGCATACAGCATCCCCCACCTTTTTAAGCATATTTTGTCAAACACCATCAAATTTAAAAACAAGAGAGGACAGTGTATACAACTCTGCATTAATGAATATAAGAAAAGTCGTTTACATGGGCATAGTGGAAAATATAGAGATGCAGACTATTTGCCACTGGGAATCATCACATTAGCTCACCATTTAAACAGTTTATTCCAGCTTCAGATTATAATAGGGGCAGATACACTACCCTTTACGTTACAACACTCACACACTCTAAATCGGGATAAAATAAGCACTGTAGTGATCCACTCAAACCCTACCCATATCACCCAGCCCAATGTTAGTGAAAAGCCCTCTTTTTCGAGTAAGTCTACAAATCAGGACTGTCCCGCCAAAATTGGACAGGTAGGAGATGCGTTACCCAATGTTGTATGAGCAAGAGAGGGTTGTCGGAGCATGCTCACACATCTACAACTCTTATGTAACTACTAGGGTGGAAGTGTAGCTGAACAAAAAAACTTATTATATACATAATTAACTGGTAGTTCTAGTAGCATACAGCATGAACACTTGTATTCACCACAGAGTGTATTAATAGCCAGCCAATTAAAATATCTGAGGCTCATCACATATTGTGGAACAATAACTCTTAGTGCTAAGAATTGCAGTTCCACCCCAAATATTTCTTTGCAGTGCGACAATCTTTGTCATGGAACTAAAGTGTGAGGGGTCTATTTACTGAGCCTTGTATGGAGATAAAGTGGACGGAGATAAAGTACCAGCCACTCAGCTCCTAACTGCCACGTCAAAGGCTGTGTTTGAAAAATGACAGGAGCGGATTGGTTGGTACTTTATCTCTGTCCACTTTACCTCCATCCAAGGCTTAGTAAATAGAGCCCTTTGTCTGCTGAGAAGTGGTCCGGGAGGTGGGTAATAAATGGGATCTCCTTGAGAACATGGTGCCTGGGATATCTATCAGCACAGCTGGGTTAGAATGGTAGACAGAGGTAGTTGGGCATGACGCATGATGTACCTGTATGTCTGACATGTAATCAAGAGCCAATTGTAGGGTGGGGCCCAAAATCGGGATCATCCACGCTGGTTTGTTCCACAGATCTCCATAAAGTCTACCCATGCCAGCCACTGTAGAGGTAGCCTGGAATTGTTGCAAAATTTATCAATTCCAAGTAGTGCACATCTCCACCACAGCTCCAGCCCTATCCATATGCAAGGTTAATTAGCCATCATTTTCAGCCAGTTCTTGCCTACGCCCTATCCTAGGGCAAGAGATGTCTGCATTCGCACAGAGCCACATGGCCTGCAAATCTTATTAAACCTAGCCTACATGCGGACACCTGATTACCACCCACTAAGTGGATATACAATGGAGATGTGTATGGCTCTGAGGGGCCCATGCGTAGGCTTGGCTATGTCATATGCACAGTGATCCAAACGGCAGGATCCGTCCTCAAAGCAGACACAAAATGTTAAATGCTGTGGACGACTGTATACTTGCTCAGCATTAATGAGATGCAAATGAGCCTGAATTGCTATTTAAAAAATAATAAAACCACAACAACAACAAACTATCCATTGTTTTCTACTGGTTATGTAATATGTCCGTTCGCATTAAACAGAAGGAAGAGGCTCGGTAATGTAAACACTTAATAGGATCTTAAACCAGTTTTACAAGTCTGTCATTAGTTCAAATATTAATACAGGGTGAAGAGTTCAATTTGTAGAAGGAGCAGAACAGCCTGCCATTGTAGCTCACATATGTCGCTCTCATTTAGAGCAAGTCTCAGACGCTAGCTTTGAAGATCTATGTAACATGACTGTCTACTGGATGCTACCTGTATGTAAGGTCAGGCAGAGGAGCGCTCAGCAGGTCGTTTGAAGAAAGAAAAGAAGAAAAGAGATGGACATTTTTGGATAAAATCTGACATAATTTCACAGCTGGAAGCTAAATTACATTTTTCACCTCACCAGACGCAAGCTATGAAGAAACATATACTGTATGCACCACACCCTAATCAGTAACATCTCAGTGCCAGGGTGTTTGCATTGCAGGCACACCCTGGATGTTAGTAGAAAAAAAAAACAGCATGTAATTACCAAAGAAAATGGCAGCAACATCATACAGTCTAATTGTAATTGCTACATAGGGTAAACAGCGTCCCTCTGCACGCCTCACTTTCTTACAAACGGCAACTTTTTACTGACAGATGTTTTGTGTGTGGTTTAGGTCTTTATGCAATTATTTCACAGTCCGGAAACTCATCTGACCGTTCTAGCCCATGTTTACGAACAAGGTCTACTCCAAATATGGAAGCCCCCTATAAATGTGATCGTGTTGATGTGAAATGTTATTTGAACGTAAAGGGGCTAATTCAGAGTTGAGCTGAAATTGCACCAGCTGTGTGTACACATCTAAACAGGATCAGTATGAATGACCGATTCACGGGATGCCGTGTTCAGCATTATGACACTGGTCTCCCGCCAATCATAATTATTATTATTAACAGTGTCTTCTATAGCGCAGCATATTACGTTGCGATTTGCAATTAGAAAAACAGTTATAGAAGAAACTGGCCAAAAACAGACAGACATAGAGGTAGGAAGGCCCTGCTCGCAAACTTACAATTTATAGGGAAATAGGCATAGATACACAAGGATAGATGCTACCTATTGCATAATGGTCCACCAGATTGCTAGGTTCTTAATGGGTTGTATGATATGATCATCCAGCAATGTTGGAAGACAAAATATGTAAGGTTATGTGGACTGTACAGAGAGTATGCAATTAGATAGGGAAGCATTGAAGGTTATGTGGGTGGGTCAGGAATTTGATAGGTTTGTCTGAAGAGGTGAGTTTTCAGGGAACGTTTAAAGGTTTGGAAACTAGAGGTGAGTCTTATTGTGCGTGGTAGGGCATTCCACAGAGTGGGGGAAGCCCGGATAAAGTCCTGTAATTTTGAGTAGGAACAAGTAATACATGTGGATGAGAGACGCAGATCTTGTGCACAGTAGAATACTGGTAACCAATGGAGGGACTGACAGAGCGGATCAGCAGACGAAGAACGTCTAACGAGGAAGATTAGCCTCGCAGCTGCACTTGAAATGGATTGTAGTGGTGAGAGCCTATGTTTGGGAAGACCAGTAAGGAGATCATTACAATAATCAATGCGGGAGATGAGGAGTGCGTGGATTTCAGTTTTTGCAGTATCTTGTGTAAGATAAGGACGTATTTTGGATATGTTTTTTTAGAGGCATGTAACATGATTTAGAGACAGATTGAATGTGTGGAACAAAGGACAGTTCAGAGTAAGGATGACACCTAGGCAGCGAGCTTGTGGGGTAGGGTGGATAGTCGCATTGTCAACGGTTATGGAGATATCAGGTTGGTAACTACTCTTGGCTGGTGGGAAAATAATTAATTCTGTTTTGGAAATGCTGAGTTTGAGGTGGCGAGATGACATCCAAGATGAAATGGCAGACAGGCATTCAGTGACACGAACCAATACAGAAGGTGATAAATCAGGGGAGGATAGGTAGATTTGAGTATCATCAGAGTACAGATGATACAGAAATCCGAAGGAGCTGATTAGTTTACCAAGAGATGAGGTATAGATTGTGAAAAACAGACGACCTAAGACTGAGCCTTGCGGTACTCCAACTAATAATCCCCACCGTCCCCAATTAAGCCCCCTAACCCTCACCTTTTCCCTGCCCTAACCCTCCCCGGTGGTGCCTAACCCTACCTTCCGCGCTGCCTAAACCTAACCCTCCCCGATTGATCCCTAACCTCTCCTTCTATGTGCCTAACCCAAACCCTCCTGCCTCGGTCCCTAACCCTAACTTTTCAGGCTCTGCCCCCTAACCCCCCTTCTCCTGCCTAAACCTAACTTAGACCACACACCTCAGGATGTTCGGGATGCCGGCTTTCAGTATTGTGATGCCCGCATCCAGTTCGGTGTCGGTATGTAGACGCCGGGATAGCATCCTTCATCGGGATCCCGGCATTGGTATAGCGACCGCCGGGATCCCCATCTAAACACGGATACTCTCCTTCATGCAAAGAAGTGTCTATGTGACAGCACTACCCCTATCCATAAGCTTTATTTCATAGCGGTCACCATCATCAGTGCCCACTTGTGCCAGCCGTATCCTCGGTGCAAGAGATCACTCTGACAGCAGACGGGTCTCTGCATAAGCACAACTCTAGCCAGCATGCCTATGTGTGAGCTCCCAATTCCCACCCAGTAACACACATTCAGCTGCACTGGAGATGCAATGAGTTGCAAACGAATCTGAATTGTCCTTAGATGTGTGTGGCAGGTAACAGGGTGTGCGCAGGGTAAGCACATGCAAGATACAGAACGCAAAACTGACTTGCATCCCAAAATGTGCTCTAGACGTGCATATTTGTGCGTAGTCCTTGCTAATACTACAACGCCCAGAAACAGAGACCTAAACACCCCACAGGACATAGAAAGTTTGCACTCATGGTGGGACTTTGTTCTTAATAAAAGTCCGTACTGCATGGCAGGGACTAGCAACTAGTAAAGCTTTGGGTTTTTTGTTTGTTGTTTTTTTTTTTTGTTTTTTTTTGGGGGCGGGGGGCGCAATAGTAATATTTGTAGTCAACCATAGTGAACAACTAGATTAACAGCTACTCAACAACTTGTGAGTCAGGCACCATACAAACGACAGTACAGAACTACTGTAGCGTATGCGCATGAGGTCACACTAGTCTCCTGGTGAGATGTAGGTAGCGGAGATAGTGATCTCTGGCAGTTGCTTACTTCCAAAGTCTACAAACTAAACACAGTGGGGCATTTTCCTACTGGATAATATGCAAATTTGTACTGCACACGACCACTGGTGGAAAGGAGAACGGCAAAGTAACAGGTATATTCACTAAGGTGTGAGGTTTTTGTTTAGAAGTGGAGATGCTGCTCATAGCAACCAGTCAAATTCCACTTAACATATATCTAGTTGCTTCTAGAAGATAATAGCTAGAATCTGATTGGTTGCTATGGGCAACATCTCCACTTCTAAAAAAAAAACCTCACACCTTAGTAAATATACCCCTAAGAGTGTGTTCAAGTAATTGTAACTGGAGACAGACTAGCGTGAATTGACACATGCCTGACAGTAGCTACACCACGTGCAGGTGCCAATACACGCTGGTGATCCGGACAGGCGCCAGCACTAGCTACCCACTTCCAACTGATTGCAAATACCCCTCTCAACTTCACTTTCTTAATTGATTGTGTATTTATTATATGAAATTGTTGGTGTATTTAAGAATCTGTGATGCCAGTCCCATATGCCTGAGGCATGCGTTACTGGCATAGCAATCGATGCATCATGCCACTCCGCGTATGGGCCTAAACACGCTATTTGTATGGGTACCTTTTAGAGACATTCTTTTATTCATATGCATCAACCCCTGTGTGTCAATCATTCCTGTTCTTGTGTAACATATGAATAAGATGAACTTGACGCTCTTATGTGAAGCCTAGGATATATAGTATTGCCTACATTGTAAATTAAGTCATCTGAAAAGTGTCAATTAATGGGAACAATAGAAGCAGCTAGGCTGCCAGTTCACACACACGGAAAATGTAGTACAAATGTGTTACTCAACATGCTGCGGTGACAAATCAATTACCTTTAAAGAAGACAAGTCATGACCTGCAATACCTCATGACTGGGACGTTGCATGATTCCAGTCTGACACACAGATTTAGCAAACATTCATGTCAGACAGGGTAAGGCACCTTCTGCTTCAGCTGGCAGGGCACAGCTAGCAAAACAGCCCCACAGTGCTGGGGCCATGGGTTTATGCTTCTGCGTCATATGGTGGCACAATATAAGTAAAATGATAACAAGTTGGAGTACCTTCTTTTAGGATGTAGTCAAAAGACTCAAAGTGGATGTACAAACTGCTGTTCTTAGCTTAAGAATATGTGTGGAAAATAAGATTTTACTTACCGATAAATCTATTTCTCGTAGTCCGTAGTGGATGCTGGGGACTCCGTCAGGACCATGGGGAATAGCGGCTCCGCAGGAGACAGGGCACAAAAGTAAAAGCTTTAGGATCAGGTGGTGTGCACTGGCTCCTCCCCCTATGACCCTCCTCCAAGCCTCAGTTAGGATACTGTGTCCGGACGAGCGTACACAATAAGGAAGGATTTTGAATCCCGGGTAAGACTCATACCAGCCACACCAATCACACTGTACAACCTGTGATCTGAACCCAGTTGATAGCATGATAACAGCGGAGCCTCTGAAAAGATGGCTCACAACAATAATAACCCGATTTTTGTAACAATAACTATGTACAAGTATTGCAGACAATCCGCACTTGGGATGGGCGCCCAGCATCCACTACGGACTATGAGAAATAGATTTATCGGTAAGTAAAATCTTATTTTCTCTGACGTCCTAGTGGATGCTGGGGACTCCGTCAGGACCATGGGGATTATACCAAAGCTCCCAAACGGGCGGGAGAGTGCGGATGACTCTGCAGCACCGAATGAGAGAACTCCAGGTCCTCTTTTGCCAGGGTATCAAATTTGTAGAATTTTACAAACGTGTTCTCCCCCGACCACGTAGCTGCTCGGCAGAGATGTAATGCCGAGACCCCTCAGGCAGCCGCCCAGGATGAGCCCACCTTCCTTGTGGAATGGGCCTTGACAGATTTAGGCTGTGGCAGGCCTGCCACAGAATGTGCAAGTTGAAATGTGCTACAAATCCAACGAGCAATCGTCTGCTTAGAAGCAAGAGCACCCAGTTTGTTGGGTGCATACAGGATAACAGCGAGTCAGTTTTCCTGACTCCAGCCGTCCTGGAAACCTATATTTTCAGGGCCCTGACAACATCTAGCAACTTGGAGTCCTCCAAGTCCCTAGTAGCCGCAGGTACCACAATAATCTGGTTCAGGTGAAACGCTGACACCACCTTAGGAAGAAACTGGGGACGAGTCCGCAGCTCTGCCCTGTCCGAATGGACAATCAGATATGGCTTTTGTGAGACAAAGCCGCCAATTCTGACACTCGCCTGGCCGAGGCCAGGGCCAACAGCATGGTCACTTTTCATGTGAGATATTTCAAATCCACAGATTTGAGCGGTTTAAAATGTGATTTGAGGAATCCCAGAACTACGTTGAGATCCCACAGTGCCACTGGAGGCACAAAAAGGGGGTTGTATATGCAATACTCCCTTGACAACTTCTGGACTTCAGGAACTGAAGCCAATTCTTTCTGGAAGAAAATTGACAGGGCCGAAATTTGAACCTTAATGGACCCCAATTTGAGGCCCATAGACACTCCTGTTTGCAGGAAATGCAGGAATCGACCGAGTTGAAATTTCTTCGTGGGGCCTTCCTGGCCTCACCCCACGCAACATATTTTCGCCACATGTGGTGATAATGTTTTGCGGTCACCTCCTTCCTGGCTTTGACCAGGGTAGGAATGACCTCTTCCGGAATGCCTTTTTCCCTTAGGATCTGGCGTTCCACCGCCATGCCGTCAAACGCAGCCGCGGTAAGTCTTGGAACAGACCTGGTACTTGCTGAAGCAAGTCCCTTCTTAGCGGCAGAGGCCATGAGTCCTCTGTGAGCATTTCTTGAAGTTCCGGGTGCCACGTCCTTCTTGGCCAATCCGGAGCCACGAGTATAGTTCTTACTCCTCTACGTCTTATAATTCTCAGTACCTTGGTTATGAGAAGCAGAGGAGGGAACACATACACCGACTGGTACACCCACGGTGTTACCAGAACGTCCACAGATATTGCTTGAGGGTCTCTTGACCTGGCGCAATACCTGTCCAGTTTTTTGTTCAGGCGGGACGCCATCATGTCCACCTTTGGTCTTTCCCAACGGTTCACAATCATGTGGAATACTTCCCAATGAAGTCCCCACTCTCCCGGGTGGAGGTCGTGCCTGCTGAGGAAGTCTGCTTCCCAGTTGTCCACTCCCGGAATGAACACTGCTGACAGTGCTATCACATGATTTTTCGCCCAGCGAAGAATCCTTGCAGTTTCTGCCATTGCCCTCCTGCTTCTTGTGCCGCCCTGTCTGTTTACGTGGGCGACTGCCGTGATGTTGTCCCACTGGATCAATACCGGCTGACCTTGAAGCAGAGGTCTTGCTAAGCTTAGAACATTGTAAATTGCCCTTAGCTCCAGTATATTTATGTGGAGAGAAGTCTCCAGACTTGATCACACTCCCTGGAAATTTTTTCCCTGTGTGACTGCTCCCCAGCCTCTCAGGCTGGCATCTGTGGTCACCAGGACCCAGTCCTGAATGCCGAATCTGCGGCCCTTTAGTAGATGAGCACTCTGCAGCCACCGCAGAAGAAACACCCTTGTCCTTGGAGACAGGGTTATCCGCTGATGCATCTGAAGATGCGATCCGGACCATTTTTCCAGCAGATCCCACTGAAAAGTTCTTGCGTGAAATCTACCGAATGGAATCGCTTCGTAAGAAGCCACCATTTTTCCCAGGACCCTTGTGCAATGATGCACTGACATTTTTCCTGGTTTTAGGAGGTTCCTGACTAGCTCGGATAACTCCCTGGCTTTCTTCTCCGGGAGAAACACCTTTTTCTGGACTGTGTCCAGAATCATCCCTAGGAACAGCAGACGTGTCGTCGGAAACAGCTGCGGTTTTGGAATATTTAGAATCCACCCGTGCTGTCGTAGAACTACTTGAGATAGTGCTACTCCGACCTCCAACTGTTCTCTGGACCTTGCCCCTATCAGGAGATCGTCCATTTTCTTTGAAGAAGAATCATCATTTCGGCCATTACCTTGGTAAGGACCCGGGGTGCCGTGGACAATCCATCCGGCAGCGTCTGAAACTGATAGTGACAG